>NC_049231.1:11554522-11857629 GCF_011100685.1 Canis lupus familiaris
GGGTTACTTAGGAGTGATGAATGTCAAGAAGCTGATTTTACTCTATGCCCATGGTCCTTTATCTTTTCAGGATGTGGATGCCTGAGAATATAATGAATGTTATGGACCCTCTCCCCGGGAAGATTGTGCATAGAGCTTCTGGGGTTTGTGGTGCCTGCCGGAAGCCACCTGTGGGCCCTCTAGAGATAAGCAGACCCAGGAAGAGAAAACCCATGTGATCCTCTTGCTCAGCAAAATAAAGTTGTACTCAGTCTCCTGTGTTACCCAAAAAGATACTCTTATAGGTTGTTTCACAAAATATTTAGTTTTTGCATGAAAAACATCCTTTATGAAAAAAAAAAGAGTTGGAAAATGAAGAATTAAACTAAGTGAAACGAGTTTCTTTTTTAGAGGATCTCCCAAATGTTTTAGACACCATCATGTTTTGGGACTCTCCCAAAAGGAGACAGTGTCTAGTAGTATTTTCCAAATTTACATTGTGTCTTATTCCCTGCAGGGTATTGCCAAGCATTAGTATTATACTCATGTGTAGTGCTGCCTAAATAAATGTTTCCTTGGTTCTCTTCTTAGTATGAAAAGAATAAATGCTCATTAGGAAAATGTGGTAAGAACAGAAAAATATAATAAAATGTTACTTATAATTCTGTTATACCGAGGTAACCACTGTTAACATCTTAGCCTATTACCTTCTAAACTGTAAAGGTTCATGGCTCAGAAAAGGAAGTTTTCATAAGGAAAGCAGGATTTTTTTTTTTTTTTTAATGTAAGAAGTAATCTTGATGGGCTGGGTGAGAAGGTGGAGTAGGAAAAGATTTACCTATTTGAATGTTAATGGAAATAAGTGGGAGGGATCAGGAGATAATTTTCCAATTTAGTGGCTCTTACTGCAGATAAGAGACCATATAATTAGATTTCTAGATATCTATTCCAGTTGCTAAATTTCTGATAAACACACTGCTGAGATGTGGCCCAGTTAGCACAGAAATGGCTCTCTCCCTTAGCAGTCTATTATTATTTCTCGCATTTACCACTTCATTTGATCTTGAAGGCAAACAGTATTGCCAGTTCAGGCACTTGAGTGTTTCACTATAATCATTGAAATAGCATTATATTCTCCATCAGTCATAATGTCATAATGTCAAAAGTCATAATGTCATAGAACCAGGTGAGAGTCCACTCACCCGATGTGCGGCAAGCCCAGAACAGACACTGAACTTTTGCAGTGAAGAGAGGTAGGTGATTTATTGGTGTGCCTCCACCCGGGAGAACGGAGAGCTAGTGCTCAGAAATCCCAGACGAGTCATGTTTTTTAAGCACAAAACTGGGGGCAAAGATTTCTTGAGAAGGTGGATGCCATTGGTTAGAGGCCCATGAGGTCAGGCTAGCAGGTGCCCTGGGACCGCGTCATCTGGTCCCCCAGAGGCCTTTTGCATCTCAAGAGACGTGGGATCTCGACCCAGCAATTGCACTGTTGGGGATTTACCCCAAAGATACAAATGCAATGAAACGCCGGGACACCTGCACCCCGATGTTTATAGCAGCAATGGCCACGATAGCCAAACTGTGGAAGGAGCCTCGGTGTCCAACGAAAGATGAATGGATAAAGAAGATGTGGTTTATGTATACAATGGAATATTACTCAGCTATTAGAAATGACAAATACCCACCATTTGCTTCAACGTGGATGGAACTGGAGGGTATTATGCTGAGTGAAGTAAGCCAGTCGGAGAAGGACAAACATTATATGTTCTCATTCATTTGGGGAATATAAATAATAGTGAAAGGGAATAGAAGGGAAGGGAGAAGAAATGTGTGGGAAATATCAGAAAGGGAGACAGAACGTAAAGACTGCTAACTCTGGGAAACGAACTAGGGGTGGTGGAAGGGGAGGAGGGTGGGGGTAGGAGTGAATGGGTGACGGGCACTGGGGGTTATTCTGTATGTTAGTAAATTGAACACCAATAAAAAATAAATTTAAAAAAAATAAAAATCATGGGGAAAAAAAAGAGACGTGGGATCTGAAAAATATCTTGTTTTTTTTTTTTTTTTTTTTTTTTTTACGTTAAGCTAGTGGGGTTGCATTCCTACAGGTTCCTTGGCCGGTCCAGCTGTGCCAGGGTGATGTGACCTCTAGTGTCCATCCTTTCATCTCAGCTGACACGATGGACACCAGCCTTAATAATACGCTTACATTCTTTCATCATCAATGTAAAAGGAAGAAGTCGGTAATATCCTTATGATCCTCCACAGTTGACATGATCACTAAGTGCTTTTTTTTTTTAATTTTTATTTATTTATGATAGTCACAGAGAGAGAGAGAGAGGGGCAGAGACACAGGCAGAGGGAGAAGCAGGCTCCATGCACCGGGAGCCCGACGTGGGATTCGATCCCGGGTCTCCAGGATCGCGCCCTGGGCCAAAGGCAGGCGCCAAACCGCTGCACCACCCAGGGATCCCCACTAAGTGCTTTCAATACGTGATATCCCTGGAGTCAACCCGCCACCCGGGTGGGGCAGGGGCAGGGGCTGGGTATTATTGCTTCTTTAATTTTTAACAGATGAAGTAGGCCTCGTGATCTACTCAACCTACTAAGTGGCCTAGTTTGAACAAGAATTAACATCTCGGAATCCATCTTCTGCAGCGTTGCATAAAACAGCCAGGAGAACAAATTATGTGGCGTGTTTGATGGTATAAAGACTTCAATATGGGGGCACTTGGGGGGCTCAGTGGTTGAACATCTGCCTTCGGCTCAGGCCATGACCCCGGGGTCCCAGGATCAAGTCCCACCTCGGGCTCCCTGCATGGAGCCTGCTTCTCCCTCTGCCTGTGTCTCCATCTCTCTCTGTGTCTCTCATGAATAAATAAATATAAAATCTTAAAAAAAATAAAGACTTCAATATCTTTGTTATAGAAGACAGAAGAAAATAATTTTTGAGGTTAGTAAGTACCAGTGTAAATTATAGAATTTATTTTATTTTATTTTATTATTATTTTTTTTTTTTAGAATTTATTTTAAAAAGAACCTTGTACTTCATCCTCAAGCCCAATCTCATTCTTCTGCCACAATCCAGGCCCCACTACAGGAGTGCTTCCAAATAATATGTTCTCAAAGCTTTGGGCATGAAGTTGAACTAAATGTTGACACTTTGACTCAATAGATTGTGGGTGTTTTTCTGGGTTCTGCAGGAGACACAGCCAGGTGTTCCGACGGCACTCCGAGCCGTCCCCTCGCTGTGCACACTCTCCCAGTAGTCTTCAGAGACAAATCCCAGATTTTTTTTTGTTGTTGTTCTTTGTGTCTTTTTGTTTTTTGTTTTTTCTGTTTTATCATCTTGAAAGGCACTATCTTCAATGACCTTACTCTTCAATCATTTAGTTAACAAATATTAACTGAGCGCCTGCCATGGAGCTGGGGCACCATGGGACATAAGACAGGACGCCTATACTTAAGCACATTCTGCAGGACATACGTGATTTCAGATAACACGTTCTATAAAATATGAGGAGGTAGGTGACATGAAACAGTGACCAGGAGGCTTCTCTCCTGCTTGCTTCCTTTCTTTCCTCTTTCTTTCTTGTTCCCTCTTGTTCTTTCTTTTGTTCTTTATTTTCAGGAGGCTGTTTTGTTACTGGGTTTCTTTCTCTGTTGGTTCTTGGTCACACTGCGTGGGAAGAAGGAAGAGGTAGACCAGATGGGTGGTGGGCAGCAAGCGAGGTGTACTGAGCCATCGCCGGGTAATGGCACGGAGCTCCGAGGAGGGGGACCCCAGAGGACTGCCACCCGGGTTCCTAAGTTAAGGGGTTTCTACGGGCTCCTTGGCAGGCTGTTAGTCTGCTTACCCGTCCCTATGCCTGTCACCCAGTTGGGTCACCTATGTATCACGTGGGAAAGGGTGCAGGGCTCCTTCCAAGGCTGGTTTCCTCTTTGGGTGGGGGGCCCCTTGCCCCTTCTTGACCTGCCTTCCAACTATCCTTCATTAAAAGCAGGGTTCGGGAAAGCCCTCCCAGAGATGGTATTTGAGGTGAAGATCTCAAACTTCCAGAACGTTAATGGATGTTCCAGTTTGTTCCCAATTAACACTCAATCTAAAGGTTTCAACTTCATGGCATTTCATTGCTTTGGTTTAACATTTCCCAATATTTGCTTGCAACTTTCTTCTCTTGGCAGGGATTCTTCATGAACAGTTCTAAATTATTTGATGCTTGAAAGGCAGGTTGGTAGGATTTATTTTTATATGAAATAGCTCTCAGCTCTCCTTTTTCTCAGCATGTCTGTGCCGGCTGCATCAACAAACTGAACTTGACAACATGCTCATTCCTGGTGTGTGAGACTTCGGTTGGGCACGTAGTTTCCTTGCCTGGTGAGAGGGGAGCAGGTATTCAGAGAAGGGCATATCATTTTCCCTGTCTGTCCCCATGCTGGCAGGCACAGTGGGAAAAGAGGCTGTCTCTACTCTTCCCCAAGTCATTGTACCACCATGCATCTCTTTCTTTTTTTTTTTTTTAAGATTTTAATTCCAGTGTAGTATTCGTTCCAGGTGTGCAATATAGTGATTCAACAGCTTCATGCAACATTCGTCACAACAAGTGCCCTCCTTAACCCCCATCACCTATTTCACCCAACGCCCCCACCCCGCCTCCCCGCTGGTAACCCTTTGTTCTCTACTATTAAGGGTCTGTCTCATGGTTTGCTTCTTTTTCCCCTTTCCTCATTCATTTTGTTTCTTAAATTCCACATGTAAGTGAAATCATATGGTATTTATTTTTCTCTGACTTATTTCGCTTAACATTATACTCTCTAGCTCCATCCACATTGTTGTAAAGAGTTCATTCTTTATTATGGCTGAGTCGTATCCCATTGTATATATATCACTTCTTCTTTATTCATTCCTCAGTCGATGGACACTTGGACAGCTTGTGGCTATAGCGTCTTCAAGGAGCCAAGAGCCTAAGAGCCAGAGCCCAGAGCCCTCAGTAGGAACACCTGGGAAATGCACAGCTTTTGAGTGGGTGTTTCTTTTTTCCTCAGGAAGGTAGGAAATGTGTATATTACAATCATCTGGGGTCACCCTTCTAGAACTAGACCCACTCCATCACCAACAGTCTGTGTGTATGAAGAGGGAGAAGGAGCCTGAGAAGGCTTCCAGGTGAACCTCCTGAACCCTGTGCTACTTGCCCTTCTTAACAGTGCGTGAAGGTAGTGGGCCAAATCTCACTTATAACTCATGGATTGACAGTGATGAATTAATTATTTTTTATTCAAAAAGTAGCTCTTGAGTCAGAATGCTATACTCAGCAGTAGGGAATGGAAAGACAAATAAAACATGATTTTTACCCTCAAGGGAACACAATTCAGTTGGCAAGGTAGTTTGGAAAACAGGTAAGTTATAATGAGGTTGAGATAAGTGATTATATAGAGTTAGGTTTCACTCAGTATCATATTTCCTTAAAATTCAGTAAGATCTAAATGAGTATCCAAAGCAATGAGTATAATAAATGTTGCATTTTAAAGGAATATAATGATAATGAAGGAACAATCTAGGAATCCTCCACAGATGCTTCTTTTAAGGAGATAGGTGTAGACTTGTCCAGGCTCAGCTTACAGAACGTAGAAACTTCCCTACTGCTAGGCCCTACGAAATGAGGTGGGGAAATCTTCCAGGCTGAAACCATCCGTTGTAGACCTGTTTTCCATCACAACCAAATCACCAATCCTTTACCAAGTTTCATTCGTGGACATTGAAATACAGCAAATAATGTTTTGAGACTCAGTGTTGGGAGTTGAGGCTTGAGCTGCTGTGTACCCAAAAGAGGAACTGGGGCCCAGCAGCCACTCCTTACCCTAGTCTGGGCCCTGTGCCACCTTAGTCTTCCTGGTTCAGATGGGCTCAGCCAAGAGCGTCCCAGTCACTCCAGGATGGCCTCTGCCACACAACAAGCCTCGGGCAGGAGCGCCAGCGTCCTGCACACTCCCACCCAGGTGGAGAGCTCTCCACAGCCAAACCTACCAGCGCGAGAGCAGCTGGAGAGTCCTAATTAGGCCCAAGGCTCAGATCCCTGCTCTCCCGTCCTTGGCATTGCAAGGACACCTACGAAGGCCCGCAGCCGAGAGCCCCCCAGCCCACTGGTGAGCTGGGTGAAGTATCTGAGACCAAAGCCACCTAACTGAACCTTTCCCCAGGGCCTCTTCTGCCCCTGTAGGCAATTTCACCTTCTGAATTGTACTTGCCTCTGGGCACTCAGTTTTCCCTTGAGGACCAGATACCACCGGGAGCCAGACTGAGCTCCCCCCTCCAAGCAGGTGTTCTCCAAGGAGGAGGTGGGACGGCCCTCAGATATCCCTTGGCCCGCCAGGCCTTGGACAAGCCCTCAAAAGACCCCGAGACGCCCTGATCAAGCTCTAAGCATGATAGATGGAAAGCGAACAGAGAATAGGGAGATCTCACCACCTCACGAGATGACAGCTCCCCTGGAACTCTGACACCACAGCCGGGTAAGCAGCCTTCCCACCCCCCCCAAGGGAGAATGCTGGGGAATGAAAGGAAGAGGCCATTCTGGGACCTGGATGACTTGAAAACTGGAGGCCACATATGGGAGCAGGACCAGGACCAGGACTAAGAAAATCAGCACTTTCCTTTTCTTCTTCTTCTTTTTTAAAGATTTTATTTATTTATTGACAGAGAGGCAGAGAGAGAGAGAGCACAGGCAGGGGGAGCAGGAGCGGGAGAGGGAGAAGCGGGCTCCCCACTGAGCAGGGAGCCCGACTCCGCTGAACGC
The DNA here is from genome assembly GCF_011100685.1 of Canis lupus familiaris. Classification (NCBI taxonomy): domain Eukaryota; kingdom Metazoa; phylum Chordata; class Mammalia; order Carnivora; family Canidae; genus Canis; species Canis lupus. The sequence continues at coordinate 11,561,299 of NC_049231.1, forward strand.
TCAATCCCAGCACCCTGGGATCATGACCTGAGCCAAAGGCAGATGCTTACCCGACTGACCCACCCAAGTGCCCCTAGCACTTTCCAAACTTGGTGGAGAACTAGGAGGCCGTTCATAGGCCCAACACTGGGCTCACCAGGGGCCTCGTGATATTGTGTCCTCTCAACCCCTTCTTTCCCTGGAACACTAGAAAGTCTCATTGTCTTCGACCCCCCCTAAACTACCAATTCGGGGACTGAGTGCTTTCTTGGGTTTTCTTTGCGTCCCATGTGTTTCTTCTATATCAAAGAGATATTAAATTTTAAAAATACAACATATGAACAGACACCAAAAAACCTTGAATTGTATAGAGAATTTGGCTCTGTAAATTTTAGCATTGACAAGGACCTTAGAAATCACCTTTTTACCAGCCCGCTCCTTTTACTGATAATACATCTGAAGCCCAGAGCTGAAGCGACTTGCTCAAGGTCGCAGAGCTAGTTAGTGGCAGAGGCAGAAAGCCTTCAGTCTCCGATTCCTCTAGGGCTACATTGCAGATGGCATCTCTGAAGTAGCTGGAGATGTTTTTGTAGAAGGAAATAGAAAACAAAAAATCCTTCTCAGTCCGCTCATAGAGTAAGATCTAATCAAGTACAACGGACTGTTTAAAAAGAGAAAAGTGACAGGCTAAGAGGTGTAATAGGAGGTACTTGGCACCATGCCCTGCTCACTCCCATCCACTCCCCTCACACACATTCCATGACCTTTGGCTGCAAGGATGCCCTTCCGGCCTGGCTCTTCTTCCTTGGGACGGATGTGCTATTAGTGATCCTTTCCAGGCAGCCTGGACTGATGCTGAGTCCCAATTCTTGGTTGCTTTTTCTATGTGGAAAGTTGTAAAGGGTCAAGTCAGAACTTGGTAGGTGTCACTGCAGAACACCTGCCTCCAAAGGGGACAGTCTTTATTTAGGGCTCAGTGCACCAACACACACACACACACACACACACACACACACACACACTCCTATCACTATGAGCAAGGCCAGTCTGTTACTAATCCCCCTCCTCTAATTGGTATTGGTCCAGCAGTCTGTGTGGTCTGGTCTTGCTCACCAATGCCAAAATTATCCTCCCTTCATCCTACATTCCAAACAAAACATTAAGTATCTCTTTGACTCTTCTTCTACTCAGGGTGACATAATCATAAACAATTCTCTGTAAAATATTCCACAAGCTAACATCTGCTTTCCTTTCTTCATCTCCCTAAAGGAGGTGGTCACAAACAGAATTTCAAGAAATTTCTCTCACAGTTGTTGGCATTAGGTCACTACTACTCTAGTTCAGTCCTGGGGGTGTTTTCTGCTGTCTGTTCCTATTTGTGTTACCTAAGAAAGAAATCCTCTTAATTTGAAAGCAAACTGTGTGGTGGCGAAGTTCTAGGCATGACACAAATCTCACCAAATTGACCTTGTTCACTGAGAACTCACAAAAATGGCTTCAACCTCAACCATTCTGTTTATACTATAGAATCATTTGGTAACAGCCACTAACATTACAGGACTTGTTTTTTTGTTGTTTTTTGTTTTAGTTTTCAAGTGCCCATATTGAAAACAGAAAGAATTTCCTGCATTCGCTCAACAAAGGGAATCTTTCCAAGGAAAGTGTCTTTAAAAAAATCCAGACAAAGGAAATCTTTTCTAATTATGAAAGGGATTTATGACTCTGGAGATGTGCCTGCTAGTCACAGCTCTGCCACATGTATCTCAGGCCAAGAGGAAATGGTGACCAGCGGGAGGCAATAATGTAGGCTGTTCAGAGCGCAATGCCTCCTGTGTCATCACAACGTGACTGCAGGGTTGCCTGTGGGGTCAGCTCATAACATTGTAATAAAAACACTGGATTCACACGATCTGGATCCCAATCCAGTTTTACCAGTCATGGCCTCTGTGAGGAAATTATTGTTTTCCTGAAGATCAGATGCGGTTAATCATATTACGTTCTTCATAGGGTCACAGTTAGGATTAACTGAGATGATTCAGCACTGAAGTACTGGTGGAGCAGGTCAGTGAGTTGTCCTTGGAGACAAAGAAAAGTAATCCCTATGCTACGGAGAGCGGAGCCCGAGTGCATGCCCTAGATATGGAAAGTGGCAGGGGCTGACACACTCATCCACTAGGGCCAAGAAGGTTCCTGGCTAAGTTTAAGAGTTGCTCAATCAGTTATAGACTTAAAAGATAATTGAGCATTCTTTGTTTCTTTTGGCAAAATCATGATTTGCAAAATCCTATTTGGCAAGAGAAGTGTTCCAAAGTTCTTTTTTTTTAAGAAAATTATTTTAATTACAAAAAGTGGATCACGTGGACAACCTCTAGAGTTCCCTTCAGGTCACCGTATTCTAAGCATGGGCTATATGGTAGAAGGAACGTGCTTGGGCACTGGTGCCAGACAGACCTAAGGGTTAGCCTGGGTGCCACCTCTTGCTGCCTGTAAGTTGGTCATCTCTTGGAAGCTCCATGCTTTTCACCTGTACCCATGGGTGTAGTAATACCTGCCTTACAGTATGGTTGGTTGTAGGAACAGAGTGAGAATATTATATGTGCAAATGCCTACCACGGTTCTAAGCACATGGTAAATAAAGAATAAATGAGAGTTCTGCTACCCTTCCTGTCCAAAGTCACCCAGCAGGGTGACCCAAGTCTCCATGAATCTCCCAGAGAGTTCTTCCTTAGGAACGATAGCAATGGATGAGGCTTTGCCATTTGAGCATATTCTCCACGCAAGCTATTACTTAAGCAGCCCCTTGAGGTTTTGGGAGGAGGAAGAAGGCGGAGAGAAGCCAATAACAGAAACCTATGGGCTGGAATTTTGGCAGTGCTTAGTGGCTGCTATGAGGAAATCACCCGACCCTATATCCATCTAGCCACCTACTCATTCTACAAAATTTATTGAGCAGCTCCGTGTTAGCATTGCATCTGCGCCTGGCAGCGGGCAGTGGAGAATCAGCGAGCCCTGCCCTCCAGAGTCCACTGTACCCTGGGAGAGACGGAGAAGGGGAACACAGGCAATTCCCACGCAGTCTGGTGTCATCGGAGCCAAGAGAGGGGAAGTACAAAATGCCGTGGGCATGGCAAGAATGAGACATGTGCTTCCCGGGAGGCTGTTAACTTGACACTACTTTAAATTTATTCAGTGAGGGGTAGGGAAAGTCCATTTTTAAACTGTTTTTTTAAAGAATAATATAATGATGGGGCACCTGGGTGGCTCAGTCAGTTGAGCAGCTGACTCTTGATTTCAGCTCAGGTCAAGATCTCAGGGTCCTTGGGCTCATGCTCAGCAGAGAGCCTGCTTAAGATTCTCTCTTCCTCTCCCTTCACCCCACCCTAGGCCTGCTCAGGCTTCTCTCAAATAAGTAAAATATTTCTAAAAAATAAGAAAATAGGGGCACCTGGGTGGCTCAATGGTTGAGCATCTGTCTTTGGCTCAGGTGGTGATCCTGGGGTCCAAGGATTGAGTCCCACATAGGGGTCCCTGCAGGGAGCCTGCTTCTCCCTCTGTTTGTGTCTCTGCCTCTCTCTCTGGGTCTCTCATGAATAAATAAATAAAATCTTTAAATAAATAAACATTTTTAAAAGAGTAATATAATAAACAGTGGTGCATCTGTTATACCACTTAAATAAAATACAGTGGAATGAGGGAAATGGGTAAAGGTGGTCAAAAGATACAAACTTCCAGTTAGAAGACAAATAAGATAAATCAGATATAATGTACAGCATGGTGACAGTAGTTAACATTATCATACTACATATTTGAAAATTGTTAAGAGGATATATCTTTAAAGTTCTCATCACAAGAAAAAAATTATAACTACAGGAGGTGATGCATGTTAACTAAACTTATTGTGGTGATCACTTTATAATATATTAATTATATCAAATCATTATGCTGTTTACCTTAAACTAATACAATATTATATGTCAATTATATTTCAATAAAACTGGAAAAAAAATCAGAAAACAACCCACTAGAAGGCAACCCTCTTGGGTCCCCTTCCTCTTTGGGAGCTTTGTACTCTCACTCAGTAAACTTTGTTTTGCTGTCCATCAAAAAAAAAGAAAGGAAGAAAGGAAAACAACTCAGTAGAAATACAGTTGAAATATGTATCCCTTCCTGCCCCATTCACATTTTTATACTTTTACTACATAGGTATAGGTATATATGCTGTATATCTGATATATGTAATTTTTTAGTGAAACAAATATTAATAAAATCTATATTTAGGGACATTTACTTGACTTACTTTCTCTAGCTGAAAGTCAAAGCAGATCAAACTTCTGAGAGATTTTGCAAAGATTTTTATTTTTCACGTTTCTATAGTTATTTCCCAAGTTTGCCTTTGGGTTTCTAAATCCTACACATGTGGTGGTTGGAGGCGGATGATATTTTTTTAAAATTTAGCAAATAGGATTAAATCACTCATTCATTGTAAATATCACTATATATTATTCAGTTTCAGAATTCCTGCTGTCTTGACAGCTACCGGGTAATACTTACTATAAAAATGTTTAACAGGGGAAAAAAAAAAAAGTTTAACAGAAATAGGTCTGTGCTGAAGAGAACAGTTATTTTATTTTTAATGTTCCACTCAAAAATGTTTACTATAGTAGATGTGAGACCAAGTTTACATCTCCCCACATATGTAATAGCTGAGTTTCCAGTGATGGTTTAGCACACTCTTAGGTGGGCATCCTGGGAAGCTCTGGTTACCCCTACCCAGACATAGGTTTAGGGACATTTTTCCACATTGCTGGATGGAAATGTAAAGGCTTGGTAGAAATGACCAGACCAACAGTTAGAGGTTGGAAGTACAGGCACTATTTCCAGCAGGACAGAAGAATCCGACATGGGAAAGAGCAGGGCGCGTTTGACAGGGCGTCTGGTACTGCTGAGGCAGGGGATTTGGGGGCATTGGTGAGGCATGTGCTAGAGGAGTCACATAACGCAGGAGAACCTCTATCCAAATCTCCTGCACTACCGAATACATATAAGGAAAATAAATAGAGCATGCAAAAGCACCCAAAGGATAGAATTGGCAAATTCATGTGGAATTTGAATATATTACAACTCAGCATAATTTTCCCTGATACTCCTGCATAATGCCCTAAATGCACCATACTCTTTGTCTTCTCCTGTATTTATCTTGCTCATTTATTCAATAATGGAGCAAAAACTATTAAGCTAAAGAATAAATTAAGTGCATTACATCTCCTAATGATTCTGGGAAGAATGGCACTTCCGCGTCCCGTTTAATTGTGACAGGGCGATGCATGTGACCCCGACGGTGACAGTGACTATGACACTGGAGCATTACACTGCGGGAGGAGGCTGCATGCAATCAGGGATTCCAGGGGCCCCTGGACGCCTCGGTCCGTTAAGGGTCTGCCTTCAGTTCAGGTCGTGATGCTGGGGCCCCGGGCTCGAGTCCCCCTGTCCCCTCCCCCTCCCCCCTCTGCCTCTCTCAAATAAATAAAGAAAATCTTTTTTAAAAATTTTTAAAAAATCAATAAGCAGGGATTCTAGGTCGGATTGGCTAGAAGAGCAATTTTTTTTTTTTGAGGCAAGGGCTTGGAGTCTCCCACGTGTAGCAGCCTGCCTGGACAGGGGCCCAGAGGGAGATGGAAAGGCGCGGGCAGGGACACAGAGGAGGTCGGGACAGGAGATCAAAGGCCAGACCCGGGCAAAAGGACTGGTCCTGTCACAGACCTGCTGGGGACAAACTCTGGACAGATGCCAGGCCAGCGGACACGCAGCAGGAAACCAGGTACCTGCTGAAGACTCAGATGGGGATGAGCCCAGCCCTTCAAGGATCCAAAAGGCCACAAGAGCAACGAGGGCTGGAAATACCTCCTGGAGAGAAGCAGGGCTCTGGCTGTCCCCGGGACTGTCGGGGGACAGAAGGCGGCAGAGCAGGAGTGCACGGTGATTCAAGAGACCCAGGAGGAGAGGGGTGCACAGGGTGTGGGGACCCCAACAGTATCACTGCAGTGCTGGCCTGGCCACTGCCCGGGCTTCAGTAACAGCAGAAGCCATGTGGCCTAGACACAGGGGGGCTAAACTGTCCCCCCAAGTGCTTGAGAATAAACGTCCCCTGACAGGTGAACACGGTGCACTAACTGCTCAGGGTCACGCAGCCCAGAAACTTGACCTGGGTGAGGGCGTTACGAGGCCACAGCACTTACCAACACAGCGCAAAAAGCAGAGGCGGCCCTGGCCTCCCCTCAGGGGCCACCCCGCCAGACTGTCCCCAAGACCCTGAGCGCCCGTGGCCCGTGGGCACCTGGAGCTGCCACAAGGTGGCACTGCCTGCCACCCGGCATTAGGTCCACTGGTGGCAACCTGGTTCCTCTGCACATTCCTGAAATCGTGTACATACCTGCTTGCCTTTTGTCCCCATTACCTCATAAAATGAGTCAAAATTGGAACTTGCCAGAAGGGAGAGGATACGCTGGCACGAAGGCCCAAGTATCGAGTCCCTTTAGTAGCTACCTTTCCTCTATAAAATAATAGATAAAAATAAATAAATTAATTAATTAAATAAAATAATAGATTATCATTCTTATTTATAAATTCCCACCTCTTACAAAGTTTCCGCAGTAGAAGTGACCCGGTCTAACTATAACCAACTGACAAGACCATACACAGTCACCTCCGAGGTGACCCTGGACCAGGGGAAGCCCAGCAGGTAACCGTTACTCTGTCCCTTGGCAGATTTCTGGTTTTTCCTATTTGCTCGGCTCTGTTGTTTTAATCACTGTGGGCTTTTCCATTCAAGGCTTTTTATTTTTATTTTTTTTAGTTTATTTATTTAATTTATTCATGAGAGACACAGAGAGAGAGAGAGAGAGGTAGAGACCCAGGCAGAGGGAGAAGCAGGCTCCATACGGGGAGCCCGACGTGGGACTCGATTCCAGGACTCCAGGATCAGGCCCTGGGCCCAAGGCAGATGCTCAACCCCTGAGCCACCCGGGCTTTTCCATTCAAGGCTTTTGAAGGCCATTTAGAGCCACACAGATGTTCAGAGCGCAGCATCCTGAGACCCTCTGCGGCCTCCTGGAAGGGAAGGGGCAGACAGGAGAGTGGCTATCGGGTCAGTGGCCACCCAGCATTGACTGGGCGGCTGTGGGCAAGGACCCCAGGGTGGCCGGAGCCGAAAGTCAGCATCAGAGAGACCCAAGCAAACAGCACCGCCAAGGAAAGGAAGAGGATCACAAGACGGAGACAGAATTCGAGAATGGGACTAAGAGGAGTATGAAGGGGAGGCAGGCCCGGGGCTGATGAAGAGGAGCTGGGATGACGATCCGCTGATACAGAGGATTTTTGCTCCTTACCTTGGAAGCGGGCGGGCGTTGGAGGACGTAGGGAGCCAGCTTGCCGCTCTGAGGTCAGGCCGGACTCTGGGGGTCCTGACCGCTCACGGTCTTCCTCACTGGCCGATGGGGGCCGGGGAGCCAACGCTCTGCCGAAGCTGGCAACCGAGTAAGAGGCTCTGTTCTGGGGGAGGTTGAGGCCAGAAACTGGCAGGTGACCCACCTTCCCCTCCCGCGGGCCCGGAGGGGGCAGCGCCCTTCAGGCCCCCAGGGTGGGCCCTTGTGGGTGGCCAGCGGAGGGGAGGTAGGCCCGCACTAGCACCGAGGAGCAGGGTCACGGCCAGAGGCTGAACAGCTGTTGCTGCAGTCCGCAGGGTCCCTCCCCCTTCCTGGCTACAGCACCGTGGCCTCTCCTGCTGGGGAAACGTGGTTCCCCGACTCTAGGGGGCTTTGTGGGACGGCCAACCTCAACCTGCTGCTGCACACCCCGCTGCCCACAAAGGTGGGCACGACCAAGAACGTGCCCCTCACCGCACTCATCCCCTGGCCCAGTGACCGGCCCCGGCCCAAGGAGTAGGCCTATGGCTCAAGGCAGACCAGAGTCCTTCTCGAATTTGTTGGGCTTCACAGAAGCTCTGTTGCCTTGCATGGAAAGTTGTAAGAATGTGACCCCAGAGTGGCTGGCGGTCCCGCGGTTGGCCAGGGCTCCGCTCCAGTGACGGACTTGCCCCAGCTGCGGGAGGCAGTGTTGGCACACAGCTTTGGCTGCCAGCCTTCGGGAATGTTCTCAGCTACAGAGAACCGCCTTGCTCGGGGGCATCCCTGGGCCGCCGGCCTCCAAAGCCCGAGTGACCCAGGAGTCAGGCCATCTCAATCCAACATGGGACGATTCTGACAGGTCATTTGAGCTCCACTGTCCCTGGGGTCAGCTCGGCTGGCACCGAGTCCGCACCACAGCATGAGTTCTCCCTCCGCCCAGTCCTGCACCCTGCTTTCCCTTCCCTCTGCATTAATCCTGAGGATTACACTCCACGTCAGGGTCTTCTGTCCAGCCTGCAACACTTAAGACATCGAGGAACTTGAAAGAATGAAGATGACAGACAAAGAGAATCTAAACTGGGGAGAGAATAAGAGGACTGGCCAGCTGCTGTCACTCAGGGGCCAGAGCACTTTGACTGTGTGCATCAATTAATCCGCATTTGACATTTTTGCTTTCGAGCTGGTCTGAGCTGACTTCTGATATTTGGGGCAGAAAGAGTCCCCACTAGTACAAAGACCAACTGAACTAACTGCGTGGGCTGTTTTTTTAAAAAATATTAGTTCAAAATAGATGACTTGTGGTGGGTACTTATATGATGTTGTAGAAGTGGCTCAACCTCTCTGGGCCTTGGTTTCTTCACCTGTAAAACGGATATTATTACCTATTTCATTGAACTGTTGTGAGGATTAACTGAGTTAGTACATGTGAATCACTTCAAACCATGCTGGCACATCAAATTATTATAAATTGATGCAAAGAGGAGGCTTTGTCTTCCTTCACTTAAAATCAATGGTACCAGGCCACGCCGATCCTGAACCGGTGACTCATGTAGATTCGCTGTGTTGCTTTGCCTGCCGATGGTACCATGCTACAAGACAATGGAGATTATTTATTACTGTACATCTAGGGTTGCAAACTCCAGAGGCCAATAGAAAGAAGAAAGAAGAAAAGCCAGCCCCGGGCAAGAATGCTTAGGAGGGAAGCAGGGAGTGGTGGGGATTGTGGTAAAATTGAAAACACAGACTTTGTCTGAAGTGCTCAAGCACAGCTGATTGTTACCATAGGCAAATGAGGGCTTGTTACTGCCAAATTTTCTGATCTTTCAGGAAAATTTTTTAAATGAGTTTTCATGCAAAATATTACATGATTGCAATATTGGCCATTAAAAAAAAAATACAGTGAAGGCCAAACAGAACACATCTGTCGATGGTGATAACCACCAGCTTGAGGCTTCAGCTATATTTTTATAGCAGTACAAAAGTCACAGAACGTTCTTTAAAAAAAAAAAAAAAGATTTTATTTATTTATTCATGAGAGATGCACAGAGAGAGGCAGAGACATAGGCAGAGGGAGAAGCAGGCTCCCCGTGGGATCCCGGGGGGATCCATCTCGGGATCATGACCTGAGTCAAAGGCAGACACTCAACCACTGAGCCACCCAGGCCCCTTGGAATGTTCTTCCTTAAAATATTCTATTCAAAATAATACAGGAGCATGGGTTTATCAAAATAGCATAAAATTGCTGACAACAAAAAGCTGCAATCCTCTGCTCCAACTCTCTTAGGCGCCACAATCTCTTGATTTATCCACTTTAGATATGTTAGATGTCATGTATTTAATTCATATCATGATACGTGAAGATTAAGGTAGGTCATGTACACTTAACTATGTTTTTTAGTTTCAACTATGGATACCTTCAACTCTTCCCCTAGTCCTCCGATTTCTTTCTTTAACACTCTTGAGAGCTGAGTCGGTCAGGATTCGGTTAGAAATCATGCAATTATTTGGCCAGAAGGAATCTAATATAAAGACTCTTCACATACAAAATGAATTGAAGAGTTAACAGAGTTTCTGAGCTTTGACATTGTTGACATTTTAGGCCAAATGATCCTGGGTTGCATGGGCTGTCCTGTGCACACAGGGCGCTGAGCAGTCCCTCTGGCTCTCTGGCCACTCTTCACGAGATGCTGGTCGCCCTGCCCCCATTTCTGCTGGATTGTGACAACCAGAAGTCTCTCCAGACATTGCCAAACGTCTCCTGGGGGGCAAACTTTCTCCTGCTTGAGAACCACTGCCCTCGGGCATCTACCACCACTGAGGCTGGAGGAACGAAGAGAAGAAGATGGAATCATTACAACTTAAAAATGTGGGGGTACCTGAGTGGCTCAGTCGGTTAAGTGTCTTCCTTCAGCTCAGGTCATGATCCCGGGGTCCTGGGTCAGGCTCCCTGCTCAGTGGGGAGTCTGCTTCTCCCTGTCCCCCTGCTGTGCACTCTCTCTCAAATAAACAAACAAATAAATAAATAAATAAATAATCTTAAAAAGAAAAAAAAAACTTATGAATATAGAAAAGGTGACATTTAACCCCCCAGACCTCTGCTGGTGCTGGTGCTGGTGTCTCTGAGGAAGCCTGATGGGGCCCGTTCTGCAGATGTTGGAAAACCTGCCAATTGGATTCGACTGCTGCCAGAGGAAGGACCGCTGCTGTACAGCAGCTCCGGGATGTGAGGCTCCCTGGAGCAGGAGGGACGACAGGAGGGCAAGCCACATTGTTTTTCTCCCAGCCCAGCCATCCCCCTGTTGTTCCCCTGAAGGCAGAGCCCAGCAGCAAGCCAGCTGGCAAAGCCCAGATCAATTTGCCAACCCAGGTCTCCGCTTCACAATGCTGATCTAGGTCATTTGGGGCTGAAAGGCTCTAACTGGCACAAATGCCAAGCTCTCATGTGTGATCCCAGGTGATTCTCAAACTTTGAAGTGCTTACAAATCACTGGGAATCTGAGATGAAGTTGGAAAAGCAAGCAGAGATAAGGGAGGGTCACGGTAAAATGTTGGAACTTACTCCAAGGACAACAAAGGACCACTGGGGAGTGTAAACACAGGAGACAACATGCTGGATAATTTTTCCTGATGGCTAATCTTATCCATTGTGAATTGATTCTCTCTCTCTCTCTCTCTTTAATATTTATCTATTTATTTGAGAGAGAGAAAGGGAGCGCAGAGAGAGAGGGAGAGAGACTCCCAAGAGGACTCTCTGCTGAGCCCTAAGCAGGGCTCTATCCCACGACCCATGAGATCATGACCTGAGCCAAAACCAAGAATTGGATGCCCCACCAACTGAGCCACCAAGGCACCCCCATTGTGAATTGATTCTTACTGGCATCCAAAAAAAAAAAAAAAAAAAAAAACAACTCCCATATGGAGTTCCTTATGTTAGGCCACATCACCAAACCAGAGCTTAATACCTAACTTAATGGCACTTTCAATCTCCCCCAGAAATGTGGTCTTTTAACTGGCTGGACAGGAATTTCCTGGTCAGCACCAGTGAGGTCACATGGGCTCTCTCTGTCCCCCAAAGGTAGATGAGGTCATTCACCTAATAAGACCCTTCTGTCCCCAAAGGAAGGTGACCTCCCCAAAATAACCTGTGTATGACTTCCTTATCCTGCCTTTAAAAACCTTTCCCTTTCTGTAGCCCTTGGGAGCTCCCCTCTACTTGCCAGATGGGATGCTGCCCACGTCATGAATCCCTTAATGAAGCCAGTTAGATCTTCACATTTACTTGGTTGAGTTTTTTTTTTTTTTTTTTAACACTGGTTGTTCTCTCAGTATTACTTGATTTCCAATCTTGAGGACGTTTCTCTTAAGCCCCTCTGGGACTATTACCCCCATCAGAGTGACTGACTCCCTTCAGTGGGCGCTCGGAGCTTGCTATATATACCTTTTTGTCATTGGTGTTATTGTTTAAATATCTGTTTCTCCCACTAGACCGTTAATGCCTCGACAAGAATTGTGTTTTATTGATTTTTGTTTGCCTGCAGTTTAACATATTAAATGTTCCTTGGAGGCTTAATGGAAAGGTGAACCGGCAGGAAGGCAAGAAGAAATAAAAATATAAATGTACTTGAAACCCACACCTCCTAGATGCATAATGATTCTTCATGTGATACAGAAATATTTTTAGACTGCTGACCACGATCATACATTTAATAATGTAGAATTAGCAACTAGGGGGCAGAGAAGGTAGGTGAACCCTCTTTTTAAATATACATGGTTATTTTCTAACATCTGGGTAACAAATCACTCTAGAGTGCCTCCCTTTCCCCTGCCTCCCATGGGATTGGCCCAGGCTCTGGATGGCACCTGAAGAAGTAGGTTGAGGTGTCACAGTGACAAGAGCAAAGCTTTGGAGTTAAGTGGACTCACGCCAAATCCTACCTCCACCACTTTCTTAGCTCTGTGACTTTGGGAAATGTATCCTACTTGACTAGTTTCCGGTATTCTCTTCTCTAAAGTGGCCATCAGATCTACCTTATTGGGTTGTTAGGAAAATTAAAATATATGTTCCCTGGAAAGTACCAGGCATAATGGGAACGGAGAAACTGGTTCCAAGAGGGAGGTGCGCGTGCAGATTTGTTGAGGAATGCCCTTGGGATCAATGTCGGGGAGGGAAGGACTAGGAGTGGGCAGAGAAGAACCTTGAGTGATAACATGGTCACAGTAAGGCCTGGAGCTGGGAAAGTCCTTCAGAGTGGCTCTGCCTCGCACCTCACGGGCCAGTTGACATCCGCCAGGGACGTTATGTGACCTTGGATGAGGTGACTGTCCTCAGCTGAGGGCAATTCCCAGAGGCTGAAAGCTGTCAACTGCCAACAACACAGTTGAGGGAGTGAGGCTCAGCTCTGAGTCGGGGATCGGGGCAGTGGAACAGAGAAACCGACAGGTAATGTTGTGGTAGAGTCAACAATGCGTGTGGTCTTTGCCTCTGCTTCCTGGCACAGAGCTCTTCAAGTTCTTGGAATTTCCTGAGTGATAAGAGGTCTTTCATTATTCACAACAAACCTTTTGATCACACCTGAGTTTATGCTAACAAGGCAACTGAGGGTGGGACCCCCTAAGTCAACTCGATAGTCACCAGAAAGACCAAGTAATTGGAAAATTGCAAGGTTGAGCCCCACCCACCAACCCTCCACTCCCCCAAAGAAGATGGGGGTAGAGATTGAGCTCTCTACACATGTTTGAATGAAGTTGGTGAATATCTTGAAGTGCTGGGAGAGTGGGGTGCCTGCAGAGGTCCTAGAAGCCCTGTGTTCCCCCATCCCTCACCCCACATGCATCTTTTGCCTACGCATCTCTGCCATTGGCTGTCCCTAAGTGGTAACCTTTATAAAAGTAAAGTGAGTTCTGTGAGCCATCCTAGCAGTTCGTGGAACCTGAGGAGGGGATCATGAGAACCCCTGGTTTATAGCCAGTTCGTCAGATGTGCGGGTGGCCTTCAATTTGCAACTGGTAACGGACGTGGGGACAATGTGGCGGGACCGAGTCCTACCCAGGGTGGTCTGCACTGACTCTGAGTGGTCACTGTCAGAACTGACTCAAACTATAGGACACCCCGTTGGACTTGGGGAATGGATTGGTTGTCAGAAAGCACACCAGGTGAATACGTGATAAATGCAGCAGTTCTGTAAGACAAAGAAAAATAAAAGCAGTGCTAACACATAGTGGACGTTCAATAAATACTTCTTGAATGAGAGAAGTGCTCACCCTCGGCACCAGAATCCTGACCATAGTTGTTAGTTGGTGCCACCCGGTTTCGATCTGCCTACACCCGAGGAGGATTCTTTAACTCATGACTTTATGAACGTAGCAAAATTATTAACTGAACCCTCACAATGGAATAAGAGCAATATTCTGGCACAGTTTTATGAATATGAGCTGACTTTAAAATATGAGTGTGTGTGTGTTGTCAGAACTATGAATAGCCCCACTGGGGGAGGCACTGGGGGGATGCTTAGGTGGGGCTGGGCGTGGAGCTCTCCCACAAGCCGGGAGCGAGAACTCAACTCTGCACCTGAGGTCCATGCCAGGGAAAGGAAAGCCTCTGGTCCCTAGGCGGTGTGGCTCCTCTTCTCTCTTTAACTAGGCTGAGCAGCCTTCCTGCACCTCCTTCTCTCCCGCTCAGCTTCTGAACGGCCAGCTTGAGCAACAGGGGCTTTGTGCACACACAATGGGATTCTCAGTTGCTGCCTCTTATTTCTCAGAGCTCACCCTTCAAGAGCATCATCACACTGACCAGATTTCTAAAGAGATCTGCATCGCTCCTCTGTGTCTTCCTGCAAACGCCAGCTGCTGCTGCTGTTGTGTCAAGGGCACACCCCTCTTTGCTTGCCAGGGAGCTCTGCTTCTGCTTGGGCTGCAGGCACGCTGCAGGGTTCTACAACCATCCTGTCCCCCGTGGCCAGGAGGGAAGAGCTTCCCATGGCACATGGCCTGCAACTGCTCCCATTTGGCCTGGTAATTCCTGGGATTGATTCAATGGGTACCTAACAAGAGATACAGGAGATGGGATCCCATGCAAGACCTGGCTGGGCTGGAGGGGATGGGCGAGCGGCTGCTCACACCCGCATTTTTGTGTCTTCCATCAGCGTCAGACTTGAGATGAGCAACAGAGACTGAGAGTATTACGGATGGACTCGTGTTGGAGTGACTCACTGGGCATATGAGAAAGCCTGGGGACGTTCGGACTCCGTGCTGGTGAGAAATTCCGGATTGAAAGACTGCCCGTGTTATCCAAGCTGCTTAAAACACTCATGTATTCAGGAGAGCATCAATATCCCGAGTGAAGGGCAAAGGCTTGACTACGTGGAGGTCCTGGGGTAGGGTCTACAGTGCCCGGAAGCTAAATCTCAATAGAAAGCAACTTCATATACACAAAGTATAAAAGCACACTGTGTTTTTATCCGTTTTTTTAAAAAGATTTTATTTACTTATTCATGAGAGACACAGAGAGAGAGGCAGAGATACAGGCAGTGGGAGAAGCAGGCTCCATGCTGGGAGCTCGATGTGGGACTCGATCCCAGGACCCTGGGATCATGACCGGAGCCAAAGCCACCCGCTCAACCACTGAGCCACCCAGGTGTCCCTCTATCCATCTTTTTTAAAATTATTTTATATTAGAGAGAGAAGGACAGTGGGGACGGAGGAGCAGAGAGAGAGGGACGAACAGACTCCCTGCTGAGCACAAAGCCCCGATGTGGGGCTTGAGTTCACCACCCTGAGATCAGGACTGGAACTGGAATCAAGAGTCGGACACTCAACAGACTGAGCCACCCAGGTGCCCCTGCTTTTATCCATCTTAAATCTCCTATCTAAAATTTAAAAAAAAATAAATTAAAAATCTCCTCATGAGCCCACTTTCCCTCTATCTGACATTCCAAAAAACACTCCTCAAAAGAGCTGTCTACCCATCGCCTCTGGTTCCTTGCCTGCTATTCTCTTGTATCCTTTCCAGTCAGGCTGCACTTTCATCACTCTGATGAATCAAGGGTACCAACGACCTCTTCCTGGAAATGTTTTCTTCATCTGGTTTCTAGGACCCTGAACTCTCTTGGTTTGCTTTTATCTCTCTGGTTTCCCCCTAGTCTCTTGCTGGTCCCATCTTTTCTTCTCAATATCTCACTGTTACGGTGCCCTGGGCTTCCATCTGTCTCTTCTCCACCCCTTGGTTGTCTCATTTGATCTTGCCCTGTGACTCCCAATTGTGTACCTCCAGCCAGGCCTCTCCCCTCGACTCTGGACTTGTATACCCAACTCCTCTTTCCCTACTCTGATGCCTAATAGATATCGTTGTCCTACTCTCCCACTCCAGCCCATCTCCACCACCAAACCCATTCCATCCTCAGTCTTCCCCATCTCAAATGATGGCAATTCTATTATTCCTAGTCGCGTAGGCCCCAAAGCTGGTAGTCATCTTTGGCTCTCCTTTCTTTCATGCTTATCTAATCCATCAGGAAATCCTATTGTATCTACTTTAAAAATATATCCAGAATCTGATTGCTTCTTCCCACTTTCATTACTAACTCCTTGGTCATCATAATTTCCTCCTTTAGTTTGTTGCTATTGGCTCCTAACTGGTCGTGTCACTTCTCTGCTCAAAATATTTTAGTGGCTGCCTATTTCTCTATCAATAAAGGCCAAAATATTTTCAGTGACCTACCAAGCTCTATAGGATCTTGCCCAGTTACTACTGATCTCACCTTTTATTTTTCTCCATCTCATTCACTCTATTCCAATTTTTATTGCTCCTTGAACATAGCAAGCATGTTATGCATGTTATATTCTGCATGGCTCACCCCCTCAACCTTTTTGAGTCTCTTCAAATGGCATCTTCTCCCTGAGGCCTTCCTTGAGAACCCAATTTATTGATTGGTTTTTAAAATATTTTATTTATTTATTCATAAGAGACACAGAGAGAGAGGCAGAGACACAGGCAGAGGGAGAAGCAGGCTCCCTGCGGGGAGTCTGATGCAGGACTCGATCCCAGGACCCCAGGATCACGCCCTGAGCCGAAGGCAGATGCTCAACCACTGAGCCACCCAGGGGTCCCGAGAACCTAAATTAAAACTGTCATACCACACCCCCACTCTCCCCAGCATTCCCAATCCTCCTGCCCGGCTTTATTTTGTCCTCATACTCCTTAGCACATTCTAACACACTTGATACCATAAATTGTTTACTGTATATTGTTTCCCCTATTTTGTTCACTGAATGCCAGCACCTACAGCAGGGTTGGCAAATACCAGGGTTTAATCAGTATTATTGAATGGATTAGTTATACTAGTTACACAATTATACTTAATTATTAAATTTCAATGCAATTATTTTTACAGAGCCAGTAATTCCATTATTTTTATGGCATAGTTTAAAACTACACACTGTCATCAACAACCACTAATTATTTTCATTAATTCAGTGTCACTTCGTGGAAAATCATATAATCCTCTTCTGCAGATTCCAAAGTACCTGTCCTTTCTACACTGGCACAAAGGAAACTCCTAAACATTGCCTCTATTATAAATCATAATAACCAGCCTTTGTGGCTCAAACACTGGAACAATATGGCCACACACAGGGTTGTGGAATCAGGTTGCCACGGTAACCTCTGCTCCCATCTTCTCCGAGTTTAATTGTTCATTGCTAAAATTGCACCCTCTCGAGTTCAGCATGCTTCGATTGTGCCAGGCCTGAGCTGGCAGGAAATTAAGTGACAGAGTTATTATTCTCCATAATTACTTGCTAATGATAATTTATATTTAGAAATATGAGAAAATAAAGGCAAATGATATTTAGGAGAGCTTTTCAATCCACCTAATGCTGTTTAAACATTGGTACTAGCTTTGCATGTTGTAGGGACAGTCGCTTTACATTCCTGGCCCCCCACGTGTACCATCCCGCCCCCATAATATACCTCTACCTTTTGGTTCATTGTGTTCCTATGTAAGACAACTGAACTTGCTTCCTTGGTCTCTAGTCCTCTGGGAGACTCAAAAAGGGAAAACAGTTGTTGGAAAATAAATGATTGACATAGTTTAAGTTGTAGGTAGTAAAGACCTAGTTATGAAAAGGAAAATGGGCCAACAAAACAATTCTTCAATTTCTTGATTATTTGGGAAAAGTTAGATAATCATCACTTAAAAAATAATAAATCTATAGTAAGTCAGTAAAAATCAATGGCAACTTTTTAATATAACCTCTTCCAATTTCAGAAACATAACTGTAATATTTATAACTAAGTTAATTTCCTTAATAATGGAATGAAATTATCTCATTTTCTAGTTTTATTTGTAATTTTTCAAAGCAAAGAGGGTTACTGGCTCCACACTTAAACTGTAATCCTGGGCCTTAACAGATCATGGAAGCCTGGATCAAGTCATGACAGCAGGCACAAAAAAGGAGTGTAGACATGAAGGTATTTATGACATGGAATCACCTGTGAGTGGATACAGGTGTGGAGAGGAGGGAACAGTGGGTAGAACAAGTGGGAGGCATCTAACCTGGGGAGGCTTTTGCAAAAAGATGGGGATCCCATTTGGGGCACGTGGCCCACTGGGTGAATGTGGTCAGTAGGCTGTGGTGTGAGCCTACCCCATGAGAGGCTTGGATGGGAACTGTAGATTGAGAGCGAGCTAGCCAAGCCACAGGAGCCAGTCCAATCTCCAGAATTTATGAGAATGATCACTGGGGACTCAACAAAGGCTGCTTCTTACTCTCATTTATTTCCAAACAAACCCTGTGAAGGATGTATACCCATTGAGGTTACACGGACCTGCGAGTGGACACGGCCCCCTAGGCGGAGTTCTGGTCCCAACAGTCCCTAGGTGTGAGGACTCTGTGGGTCAAGAGAAGCAGAATCTTGGGGCTCAGTCTGCTGTCTTTTATTCTATTTTAGGTAGGGCTTGGAGTAGGGGATGGCAAAGAGAGGGGGAAGCAGATCCTCTTTCAAATGTCCAGCTTGTCTCCACGTAAGGAATCTCTTGCTGCACCCTCACAGCAGACTTCAGCATCTGATTTCTCGCCACACCATGGGCCTATTGGAGGTCTCAGTACGTCAGGCTTCCTCCAGGGAATTGTCAGCACATAAATGGTAGCCAAGGCTTTGGGCTTGGAGGAAATCCCAGGAAGGACAGAATGAGAAAAGAAGGGACCAGAGATGGAACCCTGGGGAACCCTGACATCTAGGATCAGAAAGAAGAACCATAAAGGAAACTAAGATAATCATCATTTATTGAGAGAAACAGGAAGAAAAATGGGGAGGGCAGGGGAGGTGGTGGAAATGGTTTTCTACAAGTCAAGGGGACAAGGGTTTCAAGTAGGGAAGAGTGTCCCAGCAAGCCAAACGATGCAGGGAGCTGTTAAATAGGGCTGAGGATTAGTCCTATGGGTTTGGCAGTTAGGAGCTCGCTGTGACATTGGCTAAACCAAGTCTTATTCCTTCAAGCCAGAGAGCAATGCTGGACCAAGAGGTGAGGATAGGAATCTAAGTTGAGGTGGCTAGAGGAGGGAGTCACAAGATTGAGTAATTTTCCTCAGTCCAAGAAAACATTATTTATGTTATCTGTATTATATAAAATATAATTTATATTGAAACTATTTGTAGGTTTTAAGTCATCATTTACTTTATTGTCTAATATAGGGGTGCCTGGCTGGCTTATTTCATAGAGCATGCGACTCTTGACCTCAGGGTTGTGAGTTCAAGGCCACATTGGGCATGGAGCCTACTTTAAAAAATAATGTCTACACAGATACATGGGGGAGGGGAGAAGGAAACACACCCCAATTCTCACAGTGCTTGCAGTAGGATTGTGAGTTTACTTTTTTTTTAAGATTTATTTATTCATTTTAGAGAGAGAGTGAGCAGGGGAGGGGCAGAGGGAGAGAGAATCTCAAGCATTACTCCCCACTGGGTGCAGAGCTTGACTTGGGGCTCGGTCTCAGGACCCCAAGATCATGATCTGAGCCAATACCAAGAGCTGGACACCTAACCAACTGAACCCCAAGGTGCCCCAAGTTAGGACTAATTTAATATATATGATTATGTTTTGCATTGGAACATCAGAGAACAAGTGCGGGACACTGAAACCACCAGCATGCAGGTTTAAAGAGTAAGCTCTTAACCCTGCTGCATCTTGGAATCACACTGAAAGCTCTGCAGGAAATATCAATGCTGGGCAGCCCCGGCGGCTCAGCGGTTTAGCGCCTACTTTCGGCCCAGGGTGTGATCCTGGAGACCCAGGATCCAGTCCCACGTCGGGCTCCCTGCATGGAGCCTGCTTCTCCCTCTGCCTGTGTCTCTGCCTCTCTCTGTGTGTCTCTCATGAATAAATAAATAAATAAAATCTTAAATTGAGAGAGAGAGAGAGAGAGAGAGAAAGAGAATCTCTTAGGAGTGAAGCCCAAGCTTGGGTATTTATTAAAGTTACACAGAAGATTCTACAAACATCTGGGTTAAGCTGCATAGCCCGACGGTGTCTAAAAAAAAAATCATTCCATTGCCTTTTCCTCTCTCCGCCCCTTCGCAGGTCAAGTCACCCTGACACGGCTTCAAGGCCTATACCATCCTTTCTGCGGGTCTCTGATTATTTCTGTATGTATTTGTGTGACTATTCCGTTAATGCCTGTCTCCCCCACCGGTCGGTGCACCGGGTGATGACAGGGACCCTGCCAGCTTTCTGCGCTTTGTTGAGCTCCCAGCACCGGCCTGGCATAGCGTAGCTGCTCAATTAATATCTGCTGAATGAAAAAACAGGACCGAAACACTTAGAGGTCAGAAGATGGGCAGGTTTCACACCGGGAATACATTCCATCTCTTCCCTCCCCAGGTGGGTGGGACTGGCCTGAAGGGAGACACTGGAGCCGAAGGGAGCCCCAATCTGGCATCAGGCTGAAGCTGGGCAAAGCAAAGAGGAACGGAATACACATTCCCAAGAGGGGTGCTAGGAGGCCAGGACTGGCCTAAAACTTCAAATCCTAGAGACAAGAACGAGAATAATAGACGTCTGGGGTTTGCAAAATGATACAGGAAGCGAGTTCAGAGGGAGATGTGAAGAGCTCCCATCTCCAGGCCTGAGAGCCTTTTGTTGGTGCCCAAAGCCAAGTTCCCGAGAATTAAGGGCACCTATGCTGTCCGGCCTAATATCAAAGGGACCTGTGAGCCCTGAGACCCAATGACATTTATTTAAACAGTATCTGTCAGGGGCGCCTGGGTGGCTCAGTGGCTTAAGCAGCTACCTTTGGATCAGGTCATGATCCCAGGGTCGCAGGGTCGGGGCCCTGCTCAGCAGGAAGTCTGCTTCTCCCTCTCCCTCGTGCCCTCCCCATCGCTTATGCACACACTGTCTCTCTCTCTCAAATAAATAAATAAAATCTTTAAAAATAATAACAATAAAAGGTACCGGTCAGGTCAAAAAATTGGAACGACTATGAAAGTGCAACCTTTTCTTTCATGAATAAAAACCCCAAATCAGTGAAGTGATTTGTGTTTGTAGGTTTCTTGCTTCAAGCATGTGCATAACTAAGGGGAAAGAGGACTTGAGATTAAGAACAAATATCATGCTTTATTTAAAGCGGATCTTAAGTTCATAATCGCTTCCAAAAATATTGTATGAAAATATAAGTGTGTTGTGTAACCTCATTTTTAAAGTGACTCAGACCTCTGACTGATTTAGTATTTAAAACAGTTCAACATTTGAAAGGTTGATTCTAACCACATTCACGTATGGCTGCAGCTCCTGCCCATCAGGATATAAAAACCGAACTCACTAGAGATTGCCAAGGACGCACGAAGTACATCCCCCGTCTGTAAAGTAAGGGACAGTTTGTCTTAATCTTCCTAGAGCCATTTGCTTTCTCATTTAAGACGTCCGTTTGAGTGCGGTCCTTTGGTATAAAATCTTGTACATAAGGGAAGGAATCAGCAAAGCGATTTGAAATAAAGCTTTTGCAATTGTTTGAAAAGGAACGAAGGTACAGAAAGTCATTTTTGTGCAAACAGAAGCGAGAATCCCAGGTGAATCTAGTAAAAGTAGTAAGCAGCATCCTTTTCCGAGAACTTCATCCCACAAACTGTACTTTTGATGTCATGGAACTGAAGCAGAGACGGGATTTTACTATTTCCAATTGGCTCAAGAAAAATTGCTTCCAAAAAGAAAGCGTTTTCTCGGTAGGCACGAATTCAAGGATCTGAAAACAAGGTTGTGAATCCGTGAAGCAAACCGGGAGGGACATCAGGGGCATGTCCTCTCATCAACTGAAACACGACGGTACCAAGAGCAGGGAGGCGGCCTGTTTTCACTCGCAGGATGCCTCTCGTAGGCCAGGTGCATGCGGGGGCGGGGCTTTGCACTCATGGAATGCCTCCCGCAGGCCAGGTTGCACGCAGGCAGGGCTTTGCACTTGTGGAACACCTCTCCCGCAGGCCGGGTTGCCCGCAGGTGGGGCTTTGCACTCGAAGAGTGCCTCTCGCAGCCCGGGTTGCACACAGGCGGCATGTTTGCACTTGCAGGATACCTCTCGCAGGCCAGGGTTGCACACAGGCGGCATGTTTGCACTTGAGGGATGCCTCTTGCAGGCCGGGTTGCACGCAGGCAGGGCTTTGCACGCGCATCATGCCTCTCGCAGGCCGGAGCGGCACAGGCCACCTCTAACACCAGGCTTTCAGGCTGAAGCAAGTGTGAAGAGGGGGGGTGCGCCTTATGCTGCTCGCGCCCCCAGGCCCATCCCAAGGCCCGTCCAGAGTCCCCGTGGCCCGTGGCCGCCGCTGCCACCTGTCGCCGCAGAACCACAGAGCTCCCGCCAGTGATGGGCCAACACGGAGCCCCCAGGGAGCCGCAGACACACTGGCCACCAGCAAAGCCCAGGATTCGGGCGCTGGCCGCAGACCTCCGGTACTGGCCCGAAGCAGGCGGCGACCGAAGAGCAGGTGGGCAAGGCGATGCTGGGACATCGAGACAGGCGACACGCGAGTCAGGAGCCCCGGCGGACACCCTGGTAAGGGTGTATCTGCCTTCCGATCGTTCTTACCTTAAGAGGAAAGTAGCTCCTTGGCGTGACAGGGGGACACCCGGCGGAGGTCTTGGGGCTCCCGCAGACCCGCTCTGTGACCTGGCAGGCAGGATTCCTCATCTACACCCAAGCTGTGCAGCTTCAGGGAGCCCCTGGAGCTGAGGCAGGGGGCTGTGCCAGCTAGGCCCCCTCGGTGGCCCAGTGTGAGGCTGTCTCCATTCCACCCCAGGGCCCTCCCGTCCTCAAGCCCCCATGGGTTAGCTCCGCACAAGCCCGGGGTCCTGCTGTGTTGGGGCTGAGCCGAGTGGGTACACGCCCTGCACCTGTGGACTTTACAAGTCAAATCAGAGGAAAAGACCTGAATCCCAAAATGATCCCGATGAATGAGTCAGAAGCTTGGGAACGTGCCTACAAGAAAGACCTGCCACTGCAGAGAACACCGGGGAGACTAGGGTCTCAAGGGGGATTTCTCCGGGAAGTGACCGCTAGGCAGAGCGCGGAGGACCAGAGGGAATCGGGTAGACAAGGGGGCACCCGTGGAGGAGGGGGCAGAGTATGGGGGAAGAACTGGGAGAAGCCAGGGTGGCTGGTTGGCGTGGCCCCTGTTTGGGATTTGGGTCTAACCTGAAGACTTCGGGGAATCACCCAAGGCTTCTAGGAAGGCTGATAGCAAAATCAGATCCACATTTTGAAAACCGCACTGGGTGCTGTGTGAAGCATCTGTGGGGCGGGTGAAAGAGTAGAAGTCGACAAGCTAGGCTGGATGCTGTTGCCATGGTCTGGGTCAGAACCGGTAATGGCCTGGCCCGTAGGGGTGACGACCCCAACCCGGGGCTGGATGCTGGGGTGAACGCTACAGGCTGAGCCTCTCCCTTCATGGAGCCTATGGGGAAGGCATGAAACTAGTATTTACAGTGGGAGTGAGTACAATAGGGTGACAGAGTTCTACAGGGGTGCTGAGCAGAGGTTCTAGAATACTCTGCTGGTACTCTATCCCCTCCTGGCCTGGAGCCTGGCTTTAAGACAGCTCTTCCAAGGACAGAGCATAATCATCCTTGGATCCCAAGTTGGTGGCTCATCGATAAATCAGCTAGTTGCTGACTCATGCCTGGATTTCCGACTTTTGGAATTTACCTCTTTGAAAAAGCGGACACCTGCTAAGCATCAAACTGGTTCCAATCTCTGTAACTTGGTCCCCCCCCTTTCCAACCCCAGATCCAGACTAGGACCCTCAGAACACCCAAGCTTGCCAGTGAGGATCTCCAGTATCAGCAAGTGTGACCAGATCAGTATCCCCAGTGTCGGACCCATCCCAGGGAGGGAGTCTGTGTAAAATGCCAGATCTTCTCCTGCTTAGACCCTTAGAGTCCCACTGGTTCTCAAAAAAAAGGAGCAGCTCTCCTCTAGCTATTCTTGATGAGGGACTTTCATCAAAAGCCCTTAGTTCCATTAAAACAAAACAAAACAAAACCTTACTTCCAGCAATGGAAGCTTTTGGAAAACAGGGACATTTCACATGGTCATCTTGATAGATTAATGAACAATTTTGCTGAACTATTTTTTATCACGAGAATGTTATAGAAATGTTGTTAATGTACATAAAAGCAGAAAAGAGATATTACATTTGAAAAGCACTCCTACATAGTATTTACTGAGACTCTTTTCTGATGTAGGTCATTTTCTGAAAAGACTGAAAAACCACTGTGGCTTTCATTTTAGATTTCAAAGTGTGAAAGAAAATGAGATCCTGATAAAAATCCTGACCGCATGAAGATGAACTGCCACAAAGGCACGAAAACAGAATTTTAGAATAAGCAGTTAATTATGACTTTTCCACATATAAAACTCCCTGCATAATAACAACAATTGCGCGTGTGGTACTGTGGAATGATAATTTGTGGAATGATAATTTGTACTGATGGCGCATTAACCAATTCAAGCAAAGTTAATAACCACAAGCTTCAGGAGGAGAGGAAGAGTCTGACTCAGAATAATGATTAATTCGCAATGGCGATTAACACCTTGGAAGGTCTCAGTAGAGAAGCTAGCGGGGTGTGCAGCAGTGATGTCATCAGACTGGTTATGTCTGGGTTGAAGTGCATCAATGATGTGGGTCACGAGGTACGGAATCTCTTTTTATTTTTTATTATTTTTTTAAGATTTTATTTATTCATTCATGAGAGACACACAAAGAGAGAGGCAGAGACACAGGCAGAGGGAGAAGCAGGTTCCCTGCAGGGACCCCGACGCGGGACTCGATCCTGGGTCTCTAGGATCACGCCCTAGGCCAAAGGCGGCTCTAAGCCGCTGAGCTTCCCCAGGCTGCCCGGAATCTCTATTTTTGAAAGAGAGGAAAGCCAGGAAGGTATTTTTGAGCTAAGATTGATGTCACGATTTATCTTTATAAAATAATTGGATATTGTTGTGCACCCCTGGGATCTCTGCCTCCCCCACCACACGTACTATCTCCCTTCTGATTTCTTCAGGGAACTAACAAAAGACACGCGGGGATCATAACCTATAGCTTCTACTTCTGGCTCTCCCTCTCACTTCTGTAGATTGTAGAGCAGTCCATGTGAATAACTTCAATGTCTGAATTCAAAGTCGGTCTTCAATTTGTGCTCAAAGGCCAGGAACGTGCAGGTGTTCCTGAAATGACTGGTGCGTGACTAACAATTTTTCCACGTTGGGCACAAATAAGGGGCTGCCCTCTGGCTTGTGGTTACGGCAGCTCTTCAAGGGGCCTGCCTCTGTAGTTTGCCTTCGGGAGTCAGCAAGGAGGGCACTTACCAGTCTGGTGGCCTTCTCTGCCCTCAGTCACATCGCCGGCCACACGCTGGATCAGAGTCTGTCCCCAAGACGGACCACCGAGTTTCTGGCTGAGTTAAACATTCATAGCACCTGCCAGGCAAGGTCATCAATTGTCCGGCAGCCAGCTGCCACAGTGGCAGGCCCAGCAAATGGTCACACTTTGGTTGATTTGTTGAAACTGGCAACATTGCTGGTTTGGGGAGAGGCAGTGTGGGATGTGGAGAAAGGGGTTATGGAGTCAACTCAGGCTGGGTTGGGATTTTTACTGAGCCTCCTCTCAGCTGGATTGCCTTGGACTCTTTCTTAATCTCTTTGATCTTGAGTGTCCTTATCTGTAAAATGAAGAGATAAGGAAGCCTACTTTGTAGACTGTTGCAAAGGTTTCAGATAACATATATAAAATTCGATCACAGAGCCTGGCACATAGTAGGCACTCAGTAAGAGGTAGCTAGTTTCCGAGAACCCTTCAATCCATCCTCCCATTGCTGTCGGATGATACCTTCCCCAAATACTATTTTTATTTTGCCTTTTTCTGTTGGCACTCTCCATTCCAAACATGGCTGCCTGGTCCATTCACTCTCATACAAATGATCCTGGCTTAGCCTTGCCTGGGTTTTCTCCAGCCTGGAAAGTCCTCCTCCCTTGCCTCTGTTTATCCAAATTGTTCCCATGTTTTTGTTTTCTTTTGCTTTGTTCTTTAAACCCAGCCTAAGTCCTAATTGCTTCTTTAGGGGAAGCCTGACTCATTGATCTCCCATTCTCTTTGATAAGGGCACCTGTAGGCTATGCTTCACCCTAAGTCATACCAGAATTTTTTGTGTGCTAATCATATAGAAACCCCAGTGGCAACCCTCTCAGGGTCCCCTCCCTCCCTGGGAGCTTTGTGCTATCACCTTGCTGTCATTCAATAAACCTTGCTTCACTGCCCACCACTCGTCTGTCTACCTCTTCATTCTTCAGAGTGGTGTGACCAAGAATCACAGGCACCAATGGAAAAAAAAAATCCTGTGACAGATACAGTATTATCACCTTCATGTTGATTTTACTTGATGAGTAAGTACCTTCAACACACATGCTTTTGTGGGACCCAGAACACAGCTTTGAATGAAACAAAAGTCAAATCAGTTTCAAAATCTTTCCTAGAATTAAATTATAGAATCACAGAAACACCATTTTCAAGCAGTAAGTACCCTAAAAAGTGCTCTAAATCTTAACCCCTGTTATTTTACAGTTGAGAAAACTGAGAATCATAGAGAGAGATGAAATGACTTGTCCACCAGCACCAGTTTAGGTGAGATCCAGAAGGGCAAGTTGGGTTTCTGACTTCCAGGCAGTGACACAAGGGGACAGTTCCAGGAATGTCTAGCACGGAGACGTACACACAATTAAGTGCGTACTTGTGATGGTTAATTGAATGTGTCAGCTTGACTGGGCTGCCCAGATAGTCTGGTTAAATATTATTCTGGGTATGTCTGTGAGGGTGTTTCTGGATGAGATTCACATCTGAATTGGTAGAATGAGCGAAGCAACTTGCCCTCCCCAGTGGGAGTGTGTCTTATCCACTCTGTTGAGGGCCTGAATAGAACAGAAGGCCAAAACAAGGAAGAATTTATCCTCTTCCTGACTGTCTTCAGGCTGGGCTGTTGGTCTTCTCCTGACTTCAGAGGTGAACTGGTACCATCAACCTCCTGTCTTCTCAGGCCTTTGGATTCAGGCTAGAGCTGCACCATTGGCTCTCCTGGATCTTGAGCTTGCCAGCTGCCATCTAGGGACCTCTCAGCCTCCATAACCACATGACCCAATTCCTTATAACAAATCATATATATAATCTCCTGTTGGTTCTGTTTCTCTCTGGAGAACCCAGACTAATACAGTACTTGGTAATGTGGAGGAATGACATCTCCACAGTTCAGTAGTGGGGAGGCACCAGATGCGTGAATCCCAGCATCCTGGAATTGAGTCCTGATTCTGACTCATATGTTTTCCACAGAGCCATGCAAACCATCTGAATCGCAGTCCTTCAGTTGTAAAACAGAAAAAGGAAATGGAGCTTGGTGTGGCTGCGGGGGAGGCCACGGTGCATAAAATCGTGGGAGAGGAGAAGCCTGAGAAGCCGCATTGAGCCGGAGCCCCCAGAGTAATAGAGGGGAAAGTTCCAGTTGCAGTGCTGAGAGGTGATCTGCTGAAGAGGAAGCTGCAGACCGCCCAAGAAAGCCTACAAAGATCTCCAAGTTTGGATCTGTCATAGGTAGTCACGCAACAAAGCCTCAGCCATGGCCATCAAACTTGCATCAAGTCGGCCTAAGGAAACTGTTCCAACTCTTGCTCCAAAAACCCTGTCAGTAGCATCAGCTTCTAATGAAGATGAAGAGAGTGAACCAGAAGAAATGCCTCCAGAAGGAAAGATATGGATGAAGACTATTGGAAGGGATACGTGAACATCAGCAAGGCCAGACCCCTTCAATAAAGGAAAGCATGGGGCAGCCCCGGTGGCTCAGCGGTTTAGTGCTACCTTCAGCCCAGGGCATGATCCTGGGGACCCGGGCTCCCTGCGTGGAGCCTGCTTCTCCCTCTGCCTGGGTCTCTGGGTCTCTCAGGAATGGGTAAGTAAAATTAAAAAAAAAAAAAAAAAAAAAAAGGAAAACATGGTTTTCCTGATAGCCTCAAGCTATGGGAACAAAATATAAAATCTCATCTAGGAAATGTCCATGACCAAGACAGTTAAGTGACAGGTTTTGAAAATGAAGTGTGGGGTAGATGTAAAGTTAAAAGAAACAGTTTCCTTTTTAAAAAAATGATAGAAGACTTATCCTTGGAGCTGCCTTTTTTTTTTTTTTTTTTTTTTTCTTTAAGATTGAGTGGTTGGGATGCCCGGGTGGCTCAGTTGGTTAAGCATCTGCCTTCCCATTGGGTCATGATCTCAGGGTCGTGGGATCCAGCCTCGAGTCTGGGTCTGTGTTCAGTAGGGAATCTGCCTCCCCTCCCCCTGGTCTCTCTCTCTCTCTCTCTCTCTCTCTCAAATAAAATCTTAAAAAAAGATTGAGTTGTACAATAATAAATGAGAGTTTGAAATTTAAAAAAAAAAAGAAGGAAATGGGACTAGACATACATGCTTTACGACCTTACCAAGTTGACATCAGACTCTAAGACATAAAGGATATAAAGATATTTTACACATAAAAAAATACTATTAAGATCTTGTCAGCTTCTCTGAGTGACTTTTTACAAATATCACAGGAAGGCCGCACATGAGTGCTGTTGGCTTCCCAGGCTAGCATCTTTAGGAGAAAACTTTGAAAGCTGGGATATGGGTATTTTGTAAAGGATTTTATAAAATAGTTGCTCCTAATGAAGCAGCTAATAAAAATCAGACATGTGGGGCTAATCTACTTTCCTTCAGCAGAAGCACCTGGAAGCCATCTGAGGTCTTAACTGACGGAAGGAAGGACATAAGCCAGATCTTTTTGCTTATAGTAGACTTCCCTTGTCCTGAGGAGGAATACCCACGAACACTTGGAACATTTGCCTAAGTTCATACATAAGCTTTTAGAAACAGTTGATAATAAGTCTTCTGCTAGGGTTTTCGTTGTTATTTTAAAGGGATAAGATTTTTTTTTTATAGTGATGGTTTTCATTCTAGTTTATGATATTCTAAGGCATCTCCAAAATCTCTAAACCAATTACTTTTTATTTACTTTACAGTTAAAAAATAAGTAGAGCTCGCAGAGTATTCTTAGCAAATGGGTGAGATTGAAGGGCCTCAGAGTCAAACAATGCACTTGTCTGATTCCAAGAATACTGAGGATTACAGCTCAATACGGACTGAATAAAGATGTGCAACAGAGTGGATGCAAAACAGAAACACCAGGTAACAGAAAGCAGTTTGGGGAAGCACCTGGAGTTTTGGGAAGGAGGGAGCTAAGACCTACAGTATCTGTGGCTGATAGAAGTCAAGGATAATGAGGGTTCCCTCATAGGAGAAAATCCGGACTTGGCTGGAGAGAGCAGTTAGCTGTGCTCAGAAACTACCGAGTGGGGATCCCTGGGTGGCGCAGCGGTTTGGCGCCTGCCTTTGGCCCAGGGCGCGATCCTGGAGACCCGGGATGGAATCCCACGTCAGGCTCCCAGTGCATAGAGCCTGCTTCTCCCTCTGCCTGTGTCTCTGCCCCTCTCTCTCTCTGTGTGACTATCATGAATAAATAAATAAAATCTTTAAAAAAAAAAAAAGAAAGAAAGAAACTACCGAGTGAATTCTCAGGGATCAAGTGGCAATAAAGAATGCCGTCACCGGAGAAATGGGTGATGGGTGAGGCACATCTACAGCTGGGGCTCCCAGGTGCTGGCTGGACAATGAACTACCTGGGAAGATTTTTTTTAAACCATGATATCAGTCCCTCACCCCCTTAGAGTCTGATTTAATTGGTCTGAGAGCCGAAGCACTTGTGCATGTGCGTTCACACGTATGCACAGGTTGTTCTGTTTTAAAGTTTCTCAGTTAATTTTACTGGGTGCCAGCATCGAGAACCACTGGTCAAGGTCAGTTGCCACTCCTAAGAACTAACATGCTTAACTGTCATAGCTACGAGTGTTTAACTGCTATAACTGGGGTCATCCCTTCTCTAGACCAGTCCCTTCCCCCAGACAGGTACTCTAACAAAATAAGTTAATATACAGGTGCTGTTGACTCCACTCTGACCTAAGTTAAGTATCACCCTTGCACCTGCGCAAGCAGAGCCCTAAAGCTGGGCCCCACACTTCCTCTTTCTTCGCAGCACCACCTTCCTCAAATTTTCTAGTCCCCATCCGTTTCATGGGACCCAAGGCTAGACCAGGATTTGTGTGGATCTCAGTCCCCATTTCTATAATTTGGGGCACTTTCCAACACTATACCCCCCCTCCAAAGCCCTCAACCAGAGGAGTTGACCAGGTGCCTGGAAGAGCTCTGGTATCTGTACCTTTGGAGTCACCTTGGAAGCCTATGAATGGCTCCAGTTCCACAGTCCCACGTTTACAGATAGTAAACATATGGCCCTGGCCAGCAGGCATCTTTCCCCCTCGCAATCATGTGAAATTGGGCCACCAGAATGGTGCGGACTCACTGACACCAAGTAACTCAAGTTGGGCCATACACACAGGAGTGGTCCCACCCAAGAGAATCTTAACTCATTCCCTCGAAGTACATCTTTGTATCTTCCCAAGTTCTTTACACAGTTCCTTCTTTCCCCAGTTTCCCCCAAACTAAATTCCTTCTGGCACCTCGTTCTCTGCAGAGTCTGGATTTCCTGCCTCTAAATCCCCACTAATATCAGCTGACGATTATCTTGAATGCCAGCTGTAAATAAAGACCTTCCAGGTATTGGTTATTTAAGTCCCACTGATTACCTGTCTTGAGTCCTAGATACCTGGGATTCTAGATTCAGTATAAACAAATGGTATTTCCATACTTCTCTCTCCCCTCCCATCCTTTTTACCCTCTTCTCCCGTGTAAGCCAATGTTCCAAATTCAGTCTTGAACACATGTGTCCTGCCCTGGGTCCTCTGTTCAGACTTGCAGGCTTAACTGTGAATCTGCTTACATTCTGGTCCTGGCCTCCAGTCTACACTGATTGTCCTTATCAAAGGCCATAATTATGACAGATGCTGTAAAATTCTTTTTAGAGTAAGAACAAGCATCAGAATACGGACAGTCCTAGGTTTCCCAAAGCAAGTAGTAATGGGGAAAAAAGAACTGTTTTTTTGCTGAAATAACTGATATTTGCTGAAGTTATGGCCCAAGGTAGCGATGACAACAGGCAACATTTATTATTTACTCAAAAATAATTTCTGACACTAAAAACAAAACAAAACAAACAAAAAAACTTTAGTATTTACTCAGCACTTACCATGTTCCAACTACAACCCCATGAGTTGGGCATTTTATCATTATCTGTATGCTTCAGATGAGGAAACTAAGTCAAAGAGAGGCTAAATAATTCACCTGTGGTCAAATGGACAGTCCGTAGTAGAGCTGAAGTAGGAGAGCAGTCTATCTAACACAGAGTCCTGTCTGTTACCTCCTAATGAGTTTTACTCTAGAGATTTATTTATTTAGGGTACCTGGGTGACTCAGTGATTGAACATCTGCCTCCTGCTCAGGGCATGACCCTGGGGTCCTGGGATCAAGTCCCGCAGGGAGCCTGCTTTTCCCTCTGCCTGTGTCTCTGCCTCTCTCTGTGTGTCTTTCGTGAATAGATAAAATCTTTTAAAATTTATTTATTTATTTGAGAGAGAGAGAGGGAGAGAGAGAGAGGCAGGGGCAGAGAGAAAGTCTTAAGCAGACCAAGAGTCCAATTCTTTTTTTTTTTTTTTTTAAGATTTTATTTATTCGTGAAAGACACACAGAGAGAGAGAGAGAGGCAGAGATGTAGGCAGAGGGAGAAGCAGGCTCCAGGCAGGGAGCCTAATGTGGGACTCGATCCCGGGACCCCAGGATCACACCCTGAGCCAGGGGCAGGTGCTCAACCACTGAGCCACCCAGGCGTCCCAAGAGTCTGTTTCTTAACTGACTGAGCCATCCAGGTGCCCCCTGACAAGTTTTACTTTAAAAAGGCAACTTTTCTAACACTTATACCAAACTGAATACTTAAACTGAATATTCGAAGGATGATGTTTTCCTTTTTTACTGAAGTATGCAAACCCATAGGGTCAGTGAGAATTCTCAAGAAAGAGTCTAGTGATACATGTAGAAAAATTGAAAGAAAATGAATTGTGCATTTACCTAAGAAAATTTCCAATAAACATTAGTTTTTATTATTATATAGAATGTTTAAAATATATATTAATTATTTTTATTTTAAAACTGAAATTCTGGGGATCCCTGGGTGGCGCAGCGGTTTGGCACCTGCCTTTGGCCCAGGGCGCGATCCTGGAGACCCGGGATCGAATCCCACGTCGGGCTCCCGGTGCATGGAGCCTGCTTCTCCTTCTGCCTATGTCTCTGCCTCTCTCTCTCTCTCTCTCTCTCTGTGTGACTATCATAAATAAATAAAAATTAAAAAAAAACTGAAATTCAAAAAAACTAAATAAAATAAAATTGAAATTCATCTGTGTGTCAGATGTTTTATTGTTCTGGCAACTGATGCCCATGTAAGATGAGGCTCCCAACTACTGACAAAGAAATTCAAGTATGATATTGAAGCATATCCTCATCTTCCTTCTTCTCGTACACCCACTCCCCTGTATTATCCTCCCACTTGAAGTTGGAATTAATCAAAATGTATTAAATTCTAAGATCAAGTAGCAACGGAAAAAGTGACTTATTTTTCCACGTCGGAAAGCCTGACGTTTATCTGTCCATCCACAGTAGCACATCCGGTCCAAGACAGACTCCCTCCATGATTTATTTACGTAATTTAAGGATTCCTACAAATTCCCATTACCGAGTAGTCAGTTAGGAGTTTGTTATTTTTACAATCTAAAAAAAAAAAATCCATAGTAGAATATTTAAACACACTGAAGGAGAAGAGATTCACTGACCTCTGTGGCAGATTTTAGATGATGTCATTTGTTTAGTAACATGAATAAGCACAAGAATCACTTTGGGTATAGTATAGAGAACAGAAAAGGAGCTATTTTCTCCATAAAGGGACCCTGTAGAAACAGGACCATAATCTTCTCATGGCTGATACCTAACAGTTGACCAATGTATCTAAATATGTAGATTGATTATTTCTAAATGAATATGTAATGTTATTATATTATTTTATTATTATTACATGCAGACTGATTATTTCTAAATGAATACGTAATATTATTATTATGTTTATTATGTTATTTTATTTTTGATGTAAATGTGAAGCTTTTATTTGATGTTTCAAGAAAGCTGGTGGGTGTTTTCTTGAAGTCATTTTTGGTGGATATATCATTTGAGAAGGATGATTTTATACACTTCTGGGCTCTGGCCAACATTGATAGGCTGACAACCATTGAAATCCTACTTTGATGTGGTTGCTAAGCAACGTCCCTTGCTAGAAAGGCAAATGCACTCTGTGTCTCTTACTGCCCTCTCTCGGCTGGAGCAAGATGTGCTGACTTGTTGATTGAAACAAATGGAATTGTTGATTCAGGGACCAGGCATCTATTTCTAGTAATCTAAGTGTCAAGCACTTCAGGCGGGTTACCCTCCAGAACAGCTTGGTCTTAAGAGTGGACACTAAGATGAACTGGCACCTACCACAGAACGTAGTAGTGTGTGAAAACTCCGAAAATATTTAAGGATGAACCCAGAACAACACCTGCAGATGCATCATTTCATTTCACAAACTCCCGATCTTGCAAATAAAGAGTAGAAGCTAAACTCCACGCAAATCTGAATTCAAAGTTTGTTTTTGTCCTGCGTCACCATGCTGCTTCTCCTTCATATAATCAAAGCCAATGTGGGGTCTTTCTGGCACCACATTATTTCTTCCGCCTGGAGCTCTTTCATATTCCTGGGTTAAAGAAACAACTTTGGTAACTATTCATCTTTCACAGTGGAACGCCACTAAATATTTTTTTTAACACTGGTAAAACTACAAATAGGAGATTATATAGAAGTAACAATCAGGAAAATAAAGGGAAGAATAGTTAAAAGTGGTCATCTAATGGAGTAGGGCTGGGAATGGGGCAAGAGGGAAGATAAGAGCTTTTACTTTGATTTTATTTTTTTTAAAAGAATTTATTCATTAATTTGAGCAAGAGGGAGAAGGAAAGGGAGAAGCAGGCAACCCGGGTGGCTCAGTGGTTTAGCACCGCCTTCAGCCCAGGGCCTGATCCTGGAGACGAGGGATTGAGTCCCATGTCAGGCTCCCTGCATGGAGCTTGCTTCTCCCTCTGCCTGTGTCTCTGCCTCTCTCTCTCTCTCTCTCTCTCTGTGTTTGTCATGAATAAATAAATAAAATCTTTTTTTAAAAAAGGGGAAGGAAGCAGACTCACCGCTGAGTGGAGAGCCCAATTCGAGGCTCGATCCCAGGACCCCGAGATCATGACCTGAGCCAAAGGCAGATGCTTAACCAAGACACCCAGGTGCCCTTTACTATGATTTTAGACTCTCTTGTACTGCTTAATATTTGTACCTGTGTATGTATCAGTTTTATAATTATCTTTCTAAATTTTTAAGTTTTTCATCAATACTGTAGTTCAGAGACACCTGGAGAATAATTTCTGAGCCCAGAGAATGGTAAGGTGTTGTGGTAGGTCTACTAGTTAAGGTAAGCTAGCTGCTACCATAAATTAACCCCCGCATGTATAACGGCCCAACATCATAGAAGCTTATCTCAGAGCAACGCAGTTCCAGGGGAGTGAGGTGGGGCTGGAGGAATGAATGGGAGGAGAGGGAGGGAGAGGTGGCGTGTTGCACACAGTCATCCAGGGACCCGGCCCGCCTCTGCTGTCTGTAACATATGGTTTCTAAGGTCACCTGAGGATCAACATCAAGCCAACAGAAGGGAAAAGAACGTGGAGACATATGCCTGGGAGGATATTTATGGGCCAGGCTTGGTAGTGTACACCTTACTTCTGCTCACATTCTGTTGGTTGGAACTCAGCCAGTTGGCCACACCTAACTGCAAGGGAGGCTGGGAAATATGGGCCAGCAGAGCATCCAGGAAGAAGAGAATGTGGATTTCTGGTTAGCAGGTATCAGCTCTGTCACAGAAGATAACTATACTTACTTCTAGGCTTCCTGCTTCTGGGCACCCATAATTTGGTCTACTGATTCTCAGATAAAAGCCTTCCCCCCAGAGAGGATGTAGAAGATGCTCGGGCCCAGCTCCTCAGCCCACTTTTGATTTCAGCTGACGTTGAACAGTTCCATGCTCACTGCAGTGACCCACATCAAGTGCCCTATAACTCTCAGCTCTTCTGCTTCTGGGGTTTTTCAGAAGCCACCAGAGTTCCTTCAGCCCTGTGCAGAGTAGCCCAAAAGTACGAGGAATGACCACTGTGGGCACAATCCTCAGTCAATGGGGGCTGAGTGGGTGGGTTCTAAGGCACGTATCACATGGATTTTCAAAAAGTCTCCACTGCAGTTGAGCCCCTGTCATTTGGTGGTAGCCAGCCCAGTACTGAGCCACATACGGACCTGTCCTCCTGGCCTGTGACACTCTCTGCTTGCTCCTCATTCCTGCTTCCTCGAGTCACAGTCCAAATAGACTAACTGAACTCAAGTCCGGATCCAAGGCTCTGCTTTGGGCAAGAACGACCCAGATTAAGACAGATGATTAAAACAGATGCTTCTCCTGGCCTCTCAAGAAAGGGAACTCCAGGGGTGCCTGGGTGGCTCAGTCAGTTAAGCGTGTGCCTGGGGCTCAGGTCATGACCCCAGGGTCCTGGGATCGAGCCCCATATCGGACTCCATGCTCAGCGAGGAGTCTGCTTCTCCCTCTGCGCCTCTGTCTGCCTCTCCCCCTGCTCATGCTCTCGGGCCCTCTCTCTCTAATAAAAGGGAAAAAATCTTTAAAAAAAGAAGAAAAAGAAAAGAAAGGAAACTGGGAATTGAAGAACCAATCCTGAGGAAGGACAGGGGAGGATGTGTTCTCTATTTTAGAGAATCTGTAGAGGGTATTGCTGGTGCAGCCTGGAAGCCTCCGCACCAGCTCCAGGCTTCCCCCAGACACTTGGTGACCTGCTCTCACAGCAGGCCTTGTCCTCTTGACAGAATAAGGCCCCTTTGGGGACTGCGAGAGCCACCGTCCAGGCGATTTGTTCGCAAGACACAGAAACCCTTTCAAGGTGGCTTAAGGAAAGAGTTTCATTATGAGAATTCAAGGGACTTCCAAGGAACTCCATGCAGGAAGCACAGTGGGGCCTTATGGTGACCGGAAATCGTGGAGCAGCTGTTCTCGGTCTTTCTGGGACAGCATGTTCTCTCAACTCTGCTGGATGTCGACTTCAGTCTCTGAAGTCTGGCTTCTGGGCAAGGCTTTTAGTTTCTGCTCCTCCATAGCATCATACTTTTTAAAGATTTAATTATTTATTAGAGAGAGAGAGAGAGAGCATGCATGCACGTGTGCTCACACACACATAAACACACACACACACATACATGGGAGGGTGAGGAGGAGCAGAGGGAGAGAGGGAAGCAAACTCCTCGCTGAGCACAGAGCCTGAGGCAGGGCTCAGTCCTACAACCCTGAGACCATGACCTGAGCAGAAACCAAGAGCCAGATGCTCAACTGACTGAGCCACCCAGGCCCCCC
Organism: Canis lupus familiaris; assembly: GCF_011100685.1. NCBI lineage: Eukaryota > Metazoa > Chordata > Mammalia > Carnivora > Canidae > Canis > Canis lupus. The sequence goes on from NC_049231.1 coordinate 11,597,765, forward strand.
CACGGCATCTTATTTTGCGTGGCTTTGCATTAAAAAAGGAACCAACCATAGATCAAACAGAGCATAACCATAATCAAGTGTCTACCTCTGCAGCTGGGGCTTGGTGTATGTAGGGTTGGAGAGATGGAAGTCAAACTAGAAAAACAAGAGGGTTGTGGCAGGGAAATTAAGATGGATATAGTTTTGGGGTGAAACTGGGGCAGAGTGACCTCAGCGGAAGGGATCAATTTTCTTCATTAAAGGCCAAAGCAAGTTAGAAAGGGAGCCAGAGAAGATCTAGTGTAAACATCTAAGGTGGAAGGTGAAATGAAGGCTAGAGCTGGACAATGAAAGGAACCAAGGTGAGGTATAGCGCAAGTGTTGGAGAGCTGCAGGGCCACTCCGAGAAGTACATGTATCTACAGCTACGAGTGGTAAAATGCCCAAGTGCGGCTTAAACAATAAGAAAATGTGATTATGTCACATCAGAGACCTGGAGATGGGCTGTTCCAGAACTGGATCCTAAAGGAGCTTGATGATGTCAGGGCTCTGGGTTGGCTTCTCTGTCATTCTCGGGGTAAGACTGCCGAAATACCAACTATCACATGCTCCCATGTGCACGGCAGAGTTTTTCTTTGAAAGCCTCCCTTTTATCAAGAAGCAGCACTTTTCCCAGATGTCTACAGCATATGTCTCTTCAGGCACCACTGCCTAGAATGGGGTCACGTACTGAATTTCTAATCAATTACTTGCAAAGGAAAATTTCACAACAGCGGGGACTTTACTCGTTTTGTTCATTGTTGCATCTCAGAACTGAGGATATGTTTGGTAAATTTAAGGGCTCAAAAAATATTTGCTGAATGAATAGATTACCATGACTGGATTGAATCAATCTGTAATTCATCTCGTGGGGCTGGGGCACATCTTCCCTTAGCACACTCTGCCCCATAACTATACCCCACTTGGCTTTGTTTTTTTTTAATAAATTTATTTATTTATTTATTTATTTATTTATTTATTTATTTATTTATTTATTCATGAGAGACACAGAGAGAGAGAGGGGCAGAGACACAGGCAGAGAGAGAAGCAGGCTCCATGCAGGGGGCCCGATGTGAGACTCGATTCCGGGTCTCCAGGATCATGCCCTGGGCCGAAGGCAGTGCTAAACCACTGGGCCACTGGGGCTGCCCCCCACTTGGCTTTGACCCCTGTTTCACACCATGCACAAAAATCACTCTAAGGTGGATTGTCGAACTAAATAAAAAGATAAAGCAATAAAACTTCTAGAAGAAAACACAGAAAAATATGTTAACGACTACAATGATCTTGTGTCAACTTGACTAACCTGTAGTCCCCAGTCATTGAATCAGACACTAATCTAGATAGTGGCATTTTATAGATGTGATTAAAGTTCAAAATCAGTTGGCTTTAAGTAAAGGAGATATCCTAGATCACGTGGACGGACCTGATTCAGTCGGTGGAAGGCCTTCAAAGCAGAGCTCAGACTTCCCTGATGAAGGAGAAAAATACATACAGCTTCACGTTCTATGGATTTTGAACTTACCTGGAAAGTCCCCATAGCACTTGAGACAATTCCTTACAATAAAGTGCTTAATATATATCCCCAGTGGTTCTACTGCTTTGCTTGAAACTCAACTGATACCATGACATAGGGATAAGCACAGATTTCTTAGCCAGGACTCAAAAGGCATGATTATAAAGGAAAAAACTTGATAAATTGCATTTCATTAAAAGATGCCATTAAAAAATAATTTAAAAAAAATTTTAAAAAGATGCCATTGAAAGAATAAAAAGACAAGCCCTACACTGAGAGAAGATATTTACAACACATTTCTAACAAGAGACTTATGTTCAGAATATGTAAATACCTCCTACAAAGCAATAAGAAGAAAAAAAAAAAAAAAAAGGAGAGGTGCCTGGGTGGCTCAGGCAGTTAAGCGCCTGACTCTTGATTTTGGTTCAGGTCATGATCTCAGGATTGTAAGATGGAGCCCTGTGTTGGGATCTGCACAGGTGTGTGGAGCTTGTTTAAGACTCTCTCCCTCTGGGATCCCTGGGTGGCGCAGCGGTTTAGCACCTGCCTTTGGCCCAGGGCGCGATCCTGGAGACCCAGGATCAAATCCCACGTCAGGCTCCCGGTGCATGGAGCCTGCTTCTCCCTCTGCCTGTGTCTCCGCCTCTCTCTCTCTCTCACTGTGTGCCTATCATAAATAATAAATAAAAATTAAAAAAAAAGACTCTCTCCCTCTGCCCACCACCCTCCCAAAATAAAACAAAGAAAGAGAAAAGAAAAAAATGAACAACCTAACTAAAAGTCGACATACGACTCCAACAGGCATTTCACAAAATAAGATAACCAAACATCCAATATGCATATGCAAAAGTGCTCAGCAATATTAATCATTAGGAAAATGTAAATTTAAGGGGCACCCGGGTGGCTCAGTCGGTTAAGTGTCTGCCTTCAGCTCAGGTCATGATCCCAGGGTCCTGGGAAGGAGCCCCGTTTTGGGCTCCCTGCTCAATGGAGAGTCTGCTTCTCCCTCTCCCTCTGCCCCTCCTCCCTGCTCATGCTCTCTATCTCTCAAATAATTAATATCTTAAAAAAAAAAAGATTCTCTCTCTCCCTCTCCTCTGCCCCTCCCCCCGACTCCCTCCTCCCCCTCACACTTTCTCTCTCTCTAAAAATAAATAAAATACTTTTTAAAAGTGTAAATCTAAAACCATAATGAAATACCACCAGACACCAACCAAAAGGACTAGGTTAAGAGAATTTACAGTGCCAAGTAATGGCAAATATAAGGAAGAACTGAGATTCTTTACATTGCTGGTGGGAGTGTAAAATGTTATAACTACTTCCTAAGCCAACTTGACAGTTTCTGCTAAAGCTAAACACTGCCAACCCTATGACAGCAATTCAGTTCTAGAAATTTACTCAAGAGAAATGAGTACCTATGCCCACAAAGAAGGTGCATAAGAATGTCCATCACAGCTTTGTGTTAGCCAAAGTGGAAGCAACTCACTGCCAATCAACAGAAGAATAGATGAATACGTTGTGGCGTGTGCGTGAAATAAAATAAAAAAAAAAAATACTACACAGCGATTTAAAAAAAAGAGAACAGACTACTAGTATATGAAACAACACGAAGAATCTCATAAATATTAAACTGAGTGAAAGAAGTCAAATTTAAGAGGATACAGACTGTATTCTTTAAGTAAAGGAGAAAGTAAAGAAACTCATACAAAGTTTAAGAACAGTCAAAACTAGTTGATAATGATAGAAATGAGAATAGTGATTATCTCCCCATGGTTTGGGGTACAAACTGGGAAGAAGTAAGAGGGAATCTTTTGAGGTGCTGGGCATTTTCTACATCTTGATCTGTGTGGTGGTGACACAGGTGTATGTGTGTGCAATAATTCACCAAGATATGCACTTAGGATTGGTGCTCTTAGTGGTCTGAGAACAGAGGTTCCTGCTCTTCCTACAATAATACCTCAAGTGCAATCCTGCTGAGCTTCCAAAGAAGGAAGGTTTCAGGAGCACCCTCTTAGGACATCCATCCAGGAGGCTGGTGGAGTTAGAGTTCTGGGAGGTCAGAATTCTAGTTACTATTCCTCTTATTGTTACTTGGGTTGGTGCAGTGGTGTATAAAAGGAATGTAAAAGGATCAGATGGATTTTCTTCACATTTAAACCAGTTCCTAAAACTCAATCTCATGAACATTGTGGGAGGCCTGGGTTTTTACTATCAGAAACAATAAAGAGGAAAGATCTAGAGACATAATTATTTATGGTCAGCACAAATATGCACAAATCTCAGTTGATAACTGGGAGGCCTCCCTTTCTTCCTGCTAGTATCATCCTAAGACTACATTGAAATTTACAGTTTCTAAGGTTGGTACCCAGGAACATCTCATGTATTCCGTTTGGCTGGAAGGCTTAATTTAAATAAAGCAGCAGGTAAAGACTTTCTGCTATCAAAATTATGCAAAGCCTGTTCTAAATTACTTCCTCCAAAATATAGAGCCATCTGTTTGTTAAACATTCCATTTAAACTTTATGCCTATTTCTTCCGTAAAATATGTCAGACTAAGGATTTCTGGATTGATACTTTACACAAGATTCAATGGAGTTGCAAGCAAAAATACTCTACTATTACTTATTGGAAAGAATTATCAAAAATAATAGGTAAAGGGGATTAAGAGTACACTCACTATGATGGGCACTGAATAATGTATAGAATTATTGAATCATTATATTGTATACCTGAATGAAATATAATACCATATGTTAATTATACTTGAATTATATGTATATATTATATATATATAACAGACTATTAGTGACCTCAGGTTCTTGAAATTAAATGGGTATGGCTTTAAAACTTAAATAAATGAATTATAGAGTTGATTTTTCCTGTTTGTTTTTAACTTACCTCTCTTCTGCCTTTACTCTTTTACTCTAGGTAAAGCTTCCTAAACACAGTATTAATTCCTAGTTATTGGGGCACCTGGGGGGCTCAGGGGTTGAACGTCTGCCTTTGGCTCAGGGCATGATCCCAGAATTCTGGGATCGAGTCCCACTTCGGGCTCCCTGCATGGAGCCTGCTTCTCCTCCCTCTGCCTTATGTTTCTGCCTCTGTGTGTGTGTGTCTATCGTGAATAAATAAATAAAATCTTAAAAAAAAAAAAAGAAAATTCCTAGTTATTGGTTCTTAGACAAAAGCTGCATTTTAACATCTTAGCAAGATTCATTATCTGACTTCAGATAGATCTAGCTCCTAGAAAACCAGATAACTATATTGAAGAGCCTAAAGCAGGACTCCCTTCCCCACACTTTCCTTTTAACTGCTCTTTGATTGATAGGAAACCATTGGGTCATCTGGAGACTTGAACTAGGAATGACTTTCATGTTCAAAACTGGGCTTGCCATGGGAGCATTATGCAGTTTTTCTATGTCTGTGGTGAGTGATTGGTAAAAGCTTCTTTGAAAATCTTCCATGCTAGGTCACTTTGTCTACATTCTATGATTTAAAAAAAAACAAAAACAAAAACTTGAAAGACTCAACTTGATTCATTTATTGAAGGCTCAGAATGTGGTCCTTAAGAAAAATCCTGTCTTGGTTATAGGTACTCCCTAGGTGGACCTTTGAAATGAGAAGGGTTGGCAGATTGCATTTTATAAAAATGGTTGCAACAATATTTCTGGTCCCACATGCTCTTCCGAACCCTGTCACTTCCCTATCAATGTCTCCTGGAGGTTTATTTCCCCTCTTTTTGAAACTGGCCAGATTTTTGTGCATGCCTCAATGAATAGAATGTTGTAGAATGTTGTAGAATGTTGCATGACCGACCTCCAAGGCTAGGTCCAAAAAGGATAATATGACTTCCATCTGGTTCTCTCTGTCTCTCTCTCTCTCTCTCTCTCTCTCTCTCTCTCCCTCTTCCTTGTGTAAGAAGTCCAGCTATCCTGAACCCATGCTGCAGGGGAAAACATGTACTGAGACTACTAGACAACTAGAGTTGCCCAAGGAGCTAGCTGTTCCAGCCCTCAGCTGATCAAACCTTCTTAACCTGGTACCAGACATGTGAGTGAGCAGGTCTTCAGATCATTCCAGCACCAGTCACTGTCTATAACTGCATGAGGAAAGCTGTGCAAGAACTGCCTAGTTGAGCCCGGTCCATCCCTATAACCACGAAAGATGATAATAATGGCCATTGTTGTTCTAAGCCACTAAGTTTGAAGATAGTTTGCTAGGCAGCAATAGACAACCAGAACAGAGGGTAGCTAGCTATCTGTCCCGAAGGTTTTGGTTAGATGCCTCCATTGTCATAAAAGCTTGGAAAAAATCTCATCCAGTAACAATGGTATATGTTGCTCCTCTAAATGAACAAGGACCTTTCAGACCTTGAGAGAAGATACAAATTCCAGTAATTGGCTCCCAACCCTTATGAAAGGTCTGGTTCAGAGAGGCAATCTCAATGGGCTTGAAGTGTTTGAAGGGCTTGCAATCCTCTGGGTTTCCCAGATGTTTATTATTATTATTTAGCTAAAATTTTAGAAAGTTTCATCTTAAACCATGTTTTCCTGGTCTCCTATAAAATTACTTCTGGGAGTTGTGCTACAGGACAAGACGAAGTTTTCGCGCTATAAAACACAACTTTAAAAAGGTCTTATAGGTTTGCTATAAGAATATCATTGAGGACACCATTTACTACCTCACTCAATGTCTCAGACATAATCCTCCATTCCAGAAATTTATTTTAGAGCTAAGTTCCCGGAAAAGCTTGAGAAACTAGAATGTTCTGCCTTTGTAGTCAAGAGAATCATTTTTGGCCTTCATTTTTCTTCAGCAGAAAACTCAGATCTGTGAATCTGTGGCTCAGATAATTACGCGGAGCCCTATTGCTTGCATAACTCATTCTACTCCACTGACTTGTCTTTGCCTAATGCGTGTTTCTAATGATCCTGGCTTTATCTATTATTTATATTTTTCTATTTGATCGTATGTATTCTTACAAGCTTTTTCAAATCCCTGTAGAACAAGACATAATAGAAATAAAGCGAGGAGTAAATGAATATATAAGTAAATTACTCTTCTGAGACATCACCAAATTATAAACCTCCCACCGGTCTGGCTTAATGATTCATCCATTTACTTCACAAATATGGATCAAGCATCGACTATGAGCCAGGCATTGTATTAGGGAGGGTCAGAACTGAAAAGATTTTTAATTAAAAAAAAATTTTTAAGATTTATTTATTTGAGAGAGAGAGGGAAAAAAAAAAAAGAGAGAGAGAGAGAGAGCAGCAGGAAGGGGCAGAGGGAGAGAGAGTTCCAAGCCGACTTTGTGCTGAGCACTGAGCACAGAGCCCTACATGGGACTCAACCCCAAGACCTTGAGATCATGACCTGAGCTGAAACGGAGAGTTGGTCACTTAACCAACTGTGCACCCAGGTGCCCCTGAAATGATTAAAACAACAAACAAACAAACAAAAACTACAGTCCTTGACTTCAGGGAACTAGAGTGCCTAAGGGATTCAGAAATTTGGGGCCCAAAACTGTGGAAGGAGCCTCGGTGTCCATCGAAAGATGAATGGATAAAGAAGATGTGGTTTATGTATACAATGGAATATTCCTCAGCCATTAGAAACGACAAATACCCACCATTTGCTTCGAAGTGGATGGACCTGGAGGGTATTATGCTGAGTGAAGTAAGTCAATCGGAGAAGGACAAACAGTGTATATTCTCATTCATTTGGGGAATATAAATAATAGTGAAAGGGAATATAAGGGAAGGGAGAAGAAATGTGTGGGAAGTGTCAGAAAGGGAGACAGAACATAAAGACTCCTAACTCTGGGAAACAAACTAGGGGTGGTGGAAGGGGAGGAGGGCGGGGGGTGGGGGTGAGTGGGTGACGGGCACTGAGGGGGACACTTGACAGGATGAGCACTGGGTGTTATTCTGTATGTTGGTAAATTGAACACCAATAAAAAATTATTTTATTAAAAAAAAAAGAAAGAAATTTGGGGCCCAGTAGTAGAAAGCAACAATTTGAAATAGTGACCTCTTAGAGGTTCCATTAGTCATCATCATAAAGCCAGAGCTCCTAAGCTCTTTTGGTAAATAAGTCCAGGGGCTGAGGGGAGGAAGGAAAGGGTTTGGGAAGGTAAATAAATGAATATTCACCTTTAAGTACCTGGCCAGAAACTTGAGGACACCACCATCTCAAAAACTCCTTCCAGCTCTGGAGAAATGGTTGGCCCCTCAGACCCTGGTGGCCACTTTTACACTAACCGATTCATTTATCCTCTCCGAGATCAACACTTGTAACTCTGGTTTGTGACTCGGCTGCTAGTTGCACTTCTGGCAGATTCTCTGACGCCTACTCCGGTCATCTATCTTTGCACCAGTTGGGTAAACGTTTACACCTGTCTCTCAAGACACACTAAGATCCTCCACCTTGGCAAATTCTCGGCTTCTCGGGCCAAGGATGGCAATAAATCTGATCCACCTTGTCAGCCTTAAACCTTCATTTGTTGACCCCTCATTCTTTCTGACAGCTTTACGGGAATTATTTATTTATTTTGGTCTCTATCCTTCCTAGCCAGCAGGGGGCTCTGTACTCTTGTGTCCAGGAGCCTTCCCACCTCTTGGGATATTTTGCCCTCTAGGAGAGCTGCCTCTCCCTATCCCAACATTGGCAAGTGTGGCTACTAATTCCATTACTCTAAAATCTAGATTCCAAAGAAGATGCTTGGTTTGCTAATGCAAATATTTATAAATATTTTATAATTAAATGATAAATTCCTTCTGGCTTCATGAAACTTCCAGTTCTGGGTACTTAAAAAATGAAAATAAGCCTGTTTTTCTATAAGCCCTCATCTATGGAGTTTGAACAAACTGTAGTACTCTGAACTAAATTTAAACAGGTTCAAATTTGCTTTTTTGAAATATTCATATGCTGTCTTCCATTTACTTAATAAGAGCTATGTAACTTCAGCTAATTTCCCAGCCAAATTGCTTGTCAAAAAGCGTGAGTGCTCTTCCTGGCAAAGAGTCTTCGTGGCTGCCATTTTTTTTTTTTTTCAGCAGAATGGAAAATGGAAAAAAGATTTCCCCTTCCACATATGAAAAAATCATTTAGGGGTGACATTAGTAATTGTCCGTATCATTGGCCACTGAGCACTCTTGGCTTAATGATTGCTTGAAAAGACAGCTGCAGAATGAAACCACATTTAGGGGATAATGATCCCATGACTTCAACACAAAACCTGAAGGTTGAAGACATCCCTCGTCAATATGGTACATTTTATCCTGCTCTGGGCCTCCGTTAACATCATCTACCCTCCCTCCATCTAGAGTTTTGTCAAAGAAATATCTACCTGTGAGAATCATTCATACCAGCATGGCTGCTGCTGTGAAGGATATGGTTTGAAAAGACAATGTTTTACATTCTCCTGTCCACCTGATTGTGTACACTAAGTCTTACAGGAAGACCTCCATGCCGTGCTTCTGCAGAGAATAACCAGGTCTACCTCATAACCAAAGCATATTTTATAGGCAGCTCACTGCATTTCTCAGCCTAGAACACATTCCTCCACAGCAGAGGGTTCCACATTTGCTTTAAGCACCACCATCACCACCACCCCACCTCAGCACCATCCACTCCCCACCTTCCCCCATGGCCAACTGGCCAGTACCTGTAGAAGCTGCAAGAGAAGCTTGCAGAAAATCTACCAATCTGTCCAAAAGCAATATTTGTTTACTGCTAGTGAATACCAAGGAAATATATTAAGGGGAGGACAGCATCTATTTACTTTTCTTATGCAAATATATCACCTGCTCAGGTAAAACTGACATGACCAGCACTGGGGTTCCTCAATGTCTTCAAAAACATCGACCACATGACCTACTTTTAACAGATTGCTTTGTATTGCGAGTGCCAGAAAATGATATAAATGATTTAAAATATTTTAAACATTTATTTTTTTTTATTTAAACATTAACTGACGTAAATGATTTAAACAGCGAAAGCAAATTAGCTCATAACTCATGTAACCCAGAGGTCCAGAGCAAGGCTGGCTTGAAGAAGTTTGAAGCTGCAGTTCAAACCATGTCACTAAGGACTGGGTTTCTCTCCACATCTCCAGTCAGTGTTCACTTCATTCTGTCTCTACGCCAGGGCCCTGGGGTAGTTCTAGAATCCTCTCATGATAACAAAATGACTGCAGCGGTTCCAGCACATTCCATCACACTACAGCATCCTGGCAGATGCAAGTAGTTCCTGAAGAATGAGAGGCTTTCCTAGAAGTCTCAGCAAACATTCCTTGGGTCTCGTCAGCTATGACTAAAATACATGGCCAACCCTGAACAAACAACGTTTCTAGAAAATGAGATTAGAGCTGAGAAAAAGAACAAGATGAGAACTGGCTTTGGGGATAATGGAAACAATGTCCATAAAAACTTCCTACAATGTGTATTTACCCTGTCTTCCATTACTCCTCATACTACTTGATGCCAGAGAAAGAAAATTTTGGTCATCCTAAACTGATATAAATTTTCTTTTCGACTCAGCTGACCACTCTCCCTGGGTTATCTCATCTGCTGTCAAGGCCTTAAATAGCTTCCACATAAGAGTTGCCTCTCAGAGCAGTACCTTCAGGCCAGGAACTTTCTCTTGAATGTTAAAGAGATATGTTCAACTCAACTGGATATCTACATTTGTTTTGCTTAAAAACATTTCAAACTCTTATTTTTAAAAAAAATAATCCTTATCTTTTAGAGATACATACTAAAATAGTTACAGAAGAAATTATATGACATTTGGGATTTGCTTCCAAGTCCTATAGTGGAGAGAGGAGGACGTGCAGGTGGAGATGAAATAACATGAAACGGTAGTTGCTGAAGCCAAAGGTGAGTATGCATGACATTATTATACTGTTCTTTCTGCTTTTGCATATGTTTGATATGTTTCATTAGAAACTTTCTAGGGGTACCTTTCCCGTTTGTGAAAGTTAAGCTATAGTTAAGCCACACAAACAGAGATGGAAAATAATACTGGCTCTACAGGTGAAAGAGTATCTCTCTTTCATGTAAAAATCTGACATATCACCCCATAGTGTCTGGGGCCCAAGTTCCTTCCATCTTATTGCTCTGCTATCCATCAATATGGTGTTCTTTTGGTTTCCAGGGTCCCAGGAGGCTCAATGTCATCACATTTTGAACAGCGAAAAGGAAAAGAGAAAAGAGTGGGTCTCACTCTTAAAGGAGTGAGACCCAGATGGGGCATGTGGGGGGCTCGGTGGTTGGGTAAGTCTCCAATTCTTGATTTCGGCTCAGGTCATGATCTCAGAGTCACGAGATGGAGCCCCGCATTGGGCCCATGTCAGGCTCCACGCTCAGGGCAGAGCCTGCTTCTCTCCATTTCCCTCTGCCCCTCCCCATGCTCTCCCTCTTTCTGCATCCAGCTCAGAGTTCACAATATCTGGGTAATTCTCAGTCCTATTTATAATGTCCATATATAATTCCTCATGGTCTGGTAGCCTATAAACTAAAAGACAAGTGATCTGTCCTCCAATCTTCCTGTTATAAATTTTGGAGCAGGAATAGGGTAGCCAATATACCTATATACTTTAAATCTATTTGAAAAAAGGAAGAATAGGAAGAAAACAACAGGCTCTAGTTCGTAGCAATCATCAAATCCCACAGAGCAGTAATTGCAAAGACTCCCTGACCTGGTGATGGAGTAAGTTCCTAGGTTATCCCATCTGGCAGTTGGTATTCTTGTGGCCTGGGGATGTGTAGGGGGTTGGGACAATAGAGACCTCTCTCCTGAATTCTTGTCCCTTCCCTCTCCATGACCCCAGTTTTTGTCCTATGGGAAGTTCTTGTCCATTTGTCTCCATGGCCACATCTGAAGCAGGTTTTGTAGAATGTGCCCTACTTAGGGCTGCTTGGTTTTCAAAAGGGATTTCTGTGTGCAAGCAAGGGGGCCTTTGTGCAGTAATCAAACAGCCAATGTCCTCTAGACATTTGTTTAAGTCTGAAGACTGGTCTTTTATGGAACAGGCCTGGAAATAGACTCTTTCCTAAAGCTTCCAGAAAGAAACCCTGCCTCACCAACACCCTGATTTTAGGCCAGGCAGAGCCAGTGCAGACTTCTGATTTCTAAAACTATAAGATAATACATCTGTGTTGTTTTAAGCCACTAGGTTTGTGTTAATTTGTTACAGCAGCCATAGAAACTAATACATGAGCCTTCGACCTGTTAACATAGGGAAGCTGTGATACTACTGAACCTAAGGAGGGATGTGAGCTAGAGGGGCAAGGAGGGACATGTTGGTGACACCTCTGCTCCTGACTCTTTGAACACACCCTCTTGGGCCACATGGAGGTAAGTGCAATAAAGCCAAAAGTAACAGCTTCCAACTGAGTATATTAGACAGGCTCAGACTGCAGACTCTTCGTCAGATCTTTTTTTCTCCACTCTTCGGTCCCTGGCTTTTTAATTCCTGGCACAATTCTCTGACGTCTAATATCTGTCTCTGACCTGCACCCTCAGTCTGAAGATCCAGAATTCTCTTTGCAGCTCACTCAGCTCAGCAATCCATATAACTCTGCATTTGGCATGCTCCCTTGATTCCTGTGACATTTAGAGTTTCAGACAACAGACCTCCCGCACCAGCCCAGCTGGTCCTTATGATTTAGGGAAGCAGGGATTCAGGGAAGAACAATGTTGTGATTGGGGGATCATGTTATGAAAGACTTTGCATCAAATAAATCACAAATTTGACTGATTAAATATCAAAAAAACCCACATATAAACAACTAGAAAGTCTGTAATAGCTAAAAATTGTGATAAGCTGCTCACTTCTTACAAAAGAGTAATAAATGTCCTATCTGCATAGATTTCCTAAGAAGACTTCTATACTATGAAGAATATAATCAGCACATTAAATTCAACATTATTGGGGCACCTGGGTGGTTCAGTTGGTTAAGTGAACTCCCCCTGTCTCTGCTGCTCCCCCTGCTTAAGCTCTCTGGCACTCTCTCTCTCTCTCTCTCAAATAAAGAAATAAATCTTAACAATAAATAAATAAATTCAACACTATTAAATCATACATTTGACTTACCCCAAGAAAATATGCTAATTTAATAACATGTTAATAACTAATTAGACATTCAATTAATGCCTTGGTGATGACTTCCTTGTATTTATAATAACTTTGACAGAAAATCTAGGGGCTCCATGTGTCATTAAAAATTATTCTGGAAAAAAAAATTATTCTGGAGAGGCATGGGATTGGCGGCTGTGACCTTTGGGCTGGGATGAACTGTGCTCTCAGCGGAGACCTGGGAGCTGAGCCAGAGCCACGGCCAATACAATGACAGCAGTTGGACTGACCACTGCTGCTGCAGGGTTTGCAGGCCTTTATATTTTGCAAGCCATGAAACATATGAAGCCTCAGGTAAAACAGGTTTTTCAAAACCTACCAAAATTCATCTTCCATGGTCATTATTACAAAGGTTGGTTTGAACCCAAAAGGATGAAACAGAAGTAGCATTAATAGTAGGCTATGCCAGGGATCCCTGGGTGGCACAGCGGTTTGGCGCCTGCCTTGGGCCCAGGGCGCGATCCCGGAGACCCGGGATCGAATCCCATGTTGGGCTCCCGGTGCATGGAGCCTGCTTCTCCCTCTGCCTATGTCTCTGCCTCTCTTTCTCTCTCTCTCTCTCTCTCTGTGACTATCATAAATAAATAAAAGTTAAAAAAAAATTTTTTTAAATAGTAGGCTATGCCAATAAGGGAAAATAAGAGGTGCTCATCAAGGAATTATGCTTTTAAATCACCCAGACAGGAGAGGATCTCCTTATTTCAGCCAAAATCAATGAAGCTAAAGATTTACTAGATGGTCAAGCTAAAAAATGAAGAAATTACATGATGAATCTTAAGTTCCTGTTAGTTGCATATATGAGTGCCAGCTTTTATAATAAAATGCCTCAAAGCCACAAACTTCAGAAAATTATTCTGAAATGTGATTATTGTTGCAGCATCTATAAGTGAAACAACTTACTACTGTGAACAACTTAAACTTCAACAAGAGAACAATAGCTAAGTCAGTTACGCATCAAAATATCAGGAAAGATATACGTGAAATAGTAATAGGATTGTCTCTAAGTTATAATGCTAATTTTTACTTTTCCCTTCTTATTTTTCAGCATTGTCTACATTTTTCTATCATTATATCAGTTTTCTATGGCATATAACAAAATACACAGTTACTTCCAGTCAGGGAAAGAAGCAAAGGAAAATACGCGAAAGAAAAATACCCAATATATTAATAGTAGTTGCCTCTACACAGTGATTTTTCTTTTTTTACACATTCCAACTCTACTTTAAAGAATACCTATCACTAGGTGCAAATTTCCAGTTATAAGATAGCAAGTACTGAAGATGTAATGTACGTTGGCCAGAACCAAGTTGATGATACCCTAGCTGCAAAGGAAGTTAGGAAAACTAAGGCAACAAAGTGTTTGCCAACAGATGAAGATTCTATTCTCACTTTAGGCAAACCTTGAAAATGGCTCTTCAAGAGGAAAGAAAATGCATTCCTTCTACCACATTCTGGAGCAAGTCACTTTCCTCCATTGTAAAATTAGCACATTGGACTTAGATTATCTGTACTGGATATTTGTAGTGATGAAGGTCTGGGTCAGGATAATAACAACAGAATAGAAAGTATTTGAGAAATATTTAAAGGAGGGGGCACCTGGGTGATTCAGTCAGTTGGGCATCTGGTTCTTGATTTCAGCTCAGGTTGTGATCTCAGGGTCATGAAATCAAGCCATGCTCAGTGCAGAGTCGGCTTGAGGTTCTCTTTCTCCCTCTCCCTTTGCCTCCCCCTGCTCACACTTTTCTATAAATAAATAAATAAATAAATAAATAAATAAATAAATCTATTCTCTTAATAAAAGAGAAATATTTAAACGAAAATTCTACAGATCTGAGATTGAATGAACCTACATTTTTCAGCAATTTACAATTTTTTCCCTCTCATTTGTTTTCAATGCTATCTAATAAACACCTGTATCTCAGTTCTAATTTCTTTCACTTGTTTATTCAGAGATTTTTATGGTGGGACCAGCACTGCTTTACCATCAATCTGTTTAGTATTAGGTTTCCTCTTTTGTTAAAAAACAAAAACAAAATAACAGGGATTGGGGGACTTGGATTCATAGGTCCTTCTTATCTCTGAAATTTGTGGACTCATTTTAACAATTCAATTCAACCAACATTCATTAAATATCTTATTCAAGTCAGGCATTCTTCCAGAGGCTATGGGAATATAAAGATGAGAAAAATGTGTTCCTTGACCTCAAGGAATTCACAGTATTAGAAGTGTGATATCTTTATATATCATTTATCATCATTATCATCACTACTCCCATCCCCATCACCTATGTTCATTTTCTTCAGGCCTGCTTCTTCCAAGGCCAATCTTACCATTATCGGAGCCTAGTGCAGAGGTAGTTTAGAACTTCACCCCAGGTATTTCTGTTCCTGGATTCCATGTAATTGGGGTTGTTTCTCGATAAAGGGAGACAGCCTACAGAAAAAGGCAGAATTAGCTTCATTATAGGAGGGTCAATGAAAATGAGATGGAGCTGGGGATTCAGTAGCTTCCTAGTCAGAACCCATGCTCCATAATAGCTTACCTAGCTGGTGAGACGAAACACTGCTTCCTGACTTTGAGTGAAAAGGAGACATTTTTAAAGAATGGTTATGCTCACTACTGGACAGTTTCATCACTGAACTGGTCATGAGAAAAGCTTAACCAGAGATGACTAATACATTTTAAATCTCATCACTTTTGAGCAGAATCTCCAAAAATGTGGATTGCGGCTTTTTGACACCACAGGTGAACATACATATGAGGCAACATTTGCTCATTTCTATACTTTCTGTGCTAGATACTATTCTCCTTTGCTTCTCCAGATCTACTTCCCATCCTTTCCATGCTGCTCTCTGTTCTAGTGGGTGACCTTTATTGACCATACCAATGGTACCTCTTCCCCTCTGACTTCAGTTAGGCTCAACCAGTGGAAGACCCTACCAGAAGACCTAAGGTCAAAGGAGAAGTAATATCAAGATTTATTTTCCAGGCTCTCTCCACTGTAGGCCTGAAGGCTACAGCTGATTTAGGCAGCCTTCTCCAACAGCTACAGATCTCTCTCTCTCTCTCTCTCTCTCTCTCCCTCTGAGTTTTAGTAATTGATTGCTCCCTTTATCCCTTCAGGCTTGCCCTTCAGTGCTTCATCATCCTCTATTAGTTTCTCTTAACCCTGTCCAAACCCCCATAGATAGTTATTCCATCACATTCTACTCCATTTCCCCATCGAGTATACCATCTTTTTCCTGCCAGTTTCTGACTGACACATATTGCCAGAGATTCCAATGTGATATTTGTACTTCTAAGGATTTACCAGAGCTCTCATCTCTCACACTGTACATATGTTTTCTAATTTGAGTTGATGCTTATAAAGCATATATCTCAGAGGCTGGTACATAATACTAACTGCTCAAAAATCGTTAGCTGCTTTCCATTCCTCTATTTGAAGTAGATATTATGATTTCTATTTTTTTTTTTAACAGGTCCCATTGAAGTTCAGTAACTCTTGTCCAAAATGGCACAGCTGAGTATCAAACGACCAAGTTGGGTCTCATACCAAGATTTGTCACATTACACCTTACCATGCCACTTCTCACTGCATGATAATGAAGTCTTCTCACTACATTTGCATTATTCATTTCTATCTACTACAGTGGCCCCCATGCAGTAGTTTCATTAAAAATGTTTGTTGGGGGGCATCTGGGTGGCTCAGTCAGTTAAACATCTGCCTCTGGCTCAGGTCATGATCCCAGAGTTCTAGGATCGAGCTCCACATTGGACTCCTGGCTCAGCAGAGAACCTGCTTCTCCCCCTCCCTCTGCTGCTCCCCTGCTTATGTTCTCTTTCTCTCTCTCTAATAAATAAATAAAATCTTTAAAATATATATATTTGTTAGATTGTAGGACGAATAAATTCTCTCATACAGAATCTATTTAGTTGCTGTATAAGTTGTATTAAAAAATGGTAAGATTACTAATTTGGAGTTCTATTAGCTCCATAAAATCAGTTTTGGGGATGCCTGACTCAGTTAGCTAAGCATCTGGCGTTTGGTCTCAGCTCAGGTCTTGATTTCAGAGTCCTGAGTTCAAGCTGCAGACTGGGCTTCATGCCAGGCATGGAGCCTACTTTAAAAAAACAAACAGTTTTTAATATTGAAAAATACTTTCACTCATATTAATGTTATGGTATGTTGCTGAAGTCCAGCTCTTCACATCTTCAGTAATTTCCAGAAATAAATCATGCAAAACAGAAAGATGAATGCATTTTACAAATAGCACAAAAGAAGACCACTTGTAGCAAACAATGCACTTTAAAACTATGGTGAGAAATGTCTGTTTTTAAACACATTCTCACACAAGTGCTGAAAAATAGTTTCTGGTAAACTACAGTGTAGACTTCACATATTTTAATTTTTCTTTTTTTTTTATTTTAATTTTTCTTTTTTTTTATTTTAATTTTTCAATCGAGTGTGTGACTCATTATTATTATAGGTTTCTAAATGCCAAGCTCCATCTTGAGTCCAAGGTATGGCTATACTGCATTAAAAAATCTTTTTTTTTTAAAGATTTTATTTATTTATTCATGAGAGACACAGAGAGAGAGGCAGAGACACAGGCAGAGGAAGAAGCAGGCTCTCTGTGGGGAGCCCAATGCGGGACTCAATCCCAGGACCCCGGGATCATGACCTGAGCCAAAGACAGACGCTCAACCACTGAGCCATCTAGGTGCCCTTGCATTTAAAAATCTTAATTTTATGCTTTTCTATTTTTAAAAACATTTTATTTATTAATTATTCTTTTTAAGTAGGGTTCACGCCCAGCATGGAGTCCAAGGTGGGGCCTGAACTCACGACCTGAGATTGAGACCCAAGCTGAGATCAAGAGTCCACCACCCAACTAACTAACCCACCCAAGCACCCCATTTTGATTTCATTTTAAAGTAACTTCTATGCCCAACATGGAACTTGAACTCACAACCTTAAGATCAAGAGTCCCACGCTCTACCAACTGAGCAAGCCAGGTGCCTCTATGCTTTTCTATTTTATTTTATTTTATTTTATTTTATTTTATTTTATTTTATTTATTATTTATTTATTTTATTTTATTTTATTTTATTTTTAAATATTTTATTTATTTATTCATGAGAGACACAGAGAGAGGGAGGCAGAGACACAGGCAGAGGGAGAAGTAGGCTCCATGCTGGGAGCCCGACATGGGACTCGATCCCGTGTCTCCAGGATCAGGGCCTGGGCTAAAGGCGGCGCTAAACCGCTGAGCCCCCCGGGCTGCCCCTGCTTTTCTATTTTAAAAAATAAAGTTGAAATTCTTTTTTGATTATAAAGTTAATGAATACATGTTGCAGTGATATTAAAAACATAGAAGTGCATAAATAAGAAACTAAAAATACTCATAATCCCACTGCTCAAAAATAATATTAACATCTGAACATGTTTCTATGCAGTATTTTCTCTGTACATAATTGAGATGAACTTTTCTTTTTTGGCCAGTAGCTAGTCACCCTGGCAGTGTGTGCATGACCACGTGCTATAAGTTTTCAGAAGTGGTTCTCATGCCCGTAGTCAATTTTATGAGTTCACTGATATCCTCACAATACATTTCCTTATTGTTTAGGTCAATTTGAGTTTTGTTTCTTTTACTTGCAGCCAAATGCATTCTAAATGATATATTTGGGTGAATCTATGAATTTTCCAATGTTAGATCACTTATGACCTATAAAATCTGCTCTTTTATGTGGTTCAGTCTGACAGAATTTGGTAACAGAAAGTGCAGTGTTTGAACTGAGGCATCTGGCTAGCTCAGCCACAGGACATGTGACTCTTGATCTCAGAGTCATGAGTTCAAGCCCAAGGCCCTCCAGTCGAGGGTGTGATGCACCACTTCTTTGGCATTGCAGTAAGTCTTTCTTATTTAGCCATAGCAATCGGTTTAACTAATTATTTCCAGAGTATGCATATATATTCATTGGGATATGGAAAGATAATAGAGCATATATTTATTTTTTATTTAAAAAGCTGAAAAATTAAGATTAACTAATATTTAATATAGGAATAGTGTTCTCACTCAATTCATCTGTCAAATGATTTCATGTTACTAAGGTATAAATTCAGGTTTCCTGGGGGTTGATATATCCATGTTTTGGGAGCTTTCTTAAAGAAAAATAACAAAAAATTATGAATACAAAATAAGGTATGAAAGCAAATTGCTATTTAGAAGAAGAAAAGAAACATAGGAATTTCAACTTCATATGATTTTCTCATAAAAAGAATATATGGCAAGTTGATAATTTTATATGCCTCATTATGTAGTATATTCTTGCCAGTGGAGAGTTCCATTTTGACTAAGTATTAATGAGAACCAAATCTTTCACTTGTAATTTTGCATGTCTCGTTAGACTAATTTTCCAAAGAACAGTATCTGATTCCATACATTTCGAACTTTGTTTCTCCTCCAGCACCCACATACTTCCAGCCCCTAGCATGGTTGGACGCGCTCAGATCACCACGTGACCTCTCGCTTTGCATTTTCATATCACAGAAGCTGGATGAGGTGGCACAGTGACAGTAAAAATATTTCTGGAAAGCATTCCTATGTCAGGATGGTTAAAAATATTCATAAATATTTTCCATTAAATCCCAACTAAATGTAAATAAACCCTCATTCAACTTCCACTTAGATGCAAAAATATGGCTGCTGCCACTCCAACCCCTACCCAACACAAAGGGGAGCATGTATGACAGAGAAGAATAGTAGTGTTAGACAAATTGTGGAAGGAGTCCATGAAAGTAAGGGACTTTAAAAAAAATTTTTTTAAGAAGATTTTATTTATTTATTCATGAGAGACGCACAGAGAGGCAGAGACGAAGGCAGAGGGAGAAGCAGGCTCCCCACAGGGAGCCCGATGCAGGACTCAATCCCAGGACCCCAGGATCATGACCTGAGCCAAAGGCAGATGCTCAGCCACTGAGCCACCAGGTGCCCAACAATAAGGGACTTTAAATCATTAACTTTTTTCACTTCCCACATAATTGCTTCTGTTGGGGGCAATCTTGAGGAAAGAGGGGGGACTTCCTCCTCAACGCAGAGGATTCTAAGGGATCCCTTCATACAGACACTTAATACACTTTACTTGCTGTGTAGTATGATATATGGCAGTTTATGAGAGCCCAGTTACAGAGACTGACAGATTTTCTTTTCTCGCTGTAACTAAGTTAACCATCACAAAACGCCCAAGTGTCTTAAAAAAGAATCCTAAGAAACCATGGCTCACAGCTAATACTAATAATGAAAGTATAAGTGAAAGATAAGAAAGTGTCAGAGCCAACACCTACTTCTAGTATGAATGAATTCTTGTCAGCTCCATAAGGAGATGAAAACAAGGATGATGTAATCAGATTTGACAAGAGCAGGACCAAGAATTTTAAGACTATTTGAAACATGGATTTCTATCCACTAATGATATGGGGCCATTATAATAGCCAGACGTTTAAAAAATCTTATGTATTGGAGTGCCTGGGTGGTTCAGTTACTTAAGCTTCTGACTCTTGATTTTGTCTCAGGTCATGATCTCAGGGTCATGGGATCGAGCTCCGCATCAGACTCCATGCTCAGCATGGAGTTTGCTTGAGATCTTTTTAAAAATCATGTTCATTTCATCCCTCAAAATTATACATTTGTATGGGTGTTCATGGTATAAAAATGTTAATATGAAATGTCTTAAGGGGACGCCTGGGTGACTCAGTGGTTGAGTGTCTGCCTTCAGCTCAGGGCGTGACCCAGGGTCCTGGGATCAACTCCCACATGGGGCCCCCACAGGGAGCCTGCTTCTCCCTCTGCCTATGTCTCTGCCTCTCTCTCTGTCTCTCATGAATAAATAAATAAAATCTTTAAGAAATAATATTTACATTTACATATATTATGGCTGCATGTTTAACATGATAGGGGTATTTTTAAAAATTTGGTGGTGCGGTTGGTTGGGCATCCAACTATTGGTTTCAGTTCAGGTCGTGATCTCAGGATAGTGGGATTGAGTCCTGAGTCGGGCTCCCCACTCAGCACAGAGTCTGCTTGAGATTCACTCTGCCTCTCCCTCTGCCCCTCCCTCAGCTTGCACTTTTCTCTCTCAAATAAATAAACCTTTTTTAAAAAATTAAAGTTTGGCAAGCATAGAGCTAAAATATGACCCACAGTATACTAGAATCAAAATCATATTCCTATGGATATTACAGCATTGACTTGAAGTAAGTCAGAATGATAATATGTGCTAAATATTTATGGATTTGGGTTTCCTTCTCCAACCATCAGCTCTTTGTCTATGTGTTGTCATCCAATAGGTGGAATGTGTTAGACAAGCTTTGGGGTATCTGCTTAGCTCAAAGCAACTGCCTTTCACTGACAATTCACCCTTTCCTAACTCACAGAGTAGATTTTGTAAGCTGTGTTTTTACTCCATGACTCCACGTCCTTAGACAAACTTGATTGGACCAAAAGTAGACTCCTACGAAAATTGAGCGAATCAGTTGCTTTCTCTTTAGATTTGTGACTGAAACTAAGAAAGCCATCTTCCTAAATGGTGCTTATTTGAACTCTGGAGCTGAGACTGCCATTGTTGCATAGACTTGTGTGTGGAAAAGGAGAGAAAGTTCTTCTATATAGAGAAAAAAAACATGTTCAAAGAACCTTAGAATATTTATCTCCTTCAAACCTCTTTGTTATTCTTCTTAAATATTTTGATCTTTATATCATTTATATGGTTGGAGTGATGTGATCGAGGGGGTCACTGACAAAGAATGTGTGCAGCTTCTAGAAGTTGGAAAAGGCAAACAAATGTACCCACCTCTAGAGCTTCCAGAAGGAAGACAGACCAGGTAACACCTTGATTTTGGCCCAATGAGATCCATTCTGGATTCTGATCTCTAGAACTATAGGATAATGAATTTGTGTTGTTTTAAGCCACTACTTTCTGGTAATACCATTGTCAAATTCCTCTTGAGGCACTCTGGACGTTGAATTCTGTGTAGATTTGAATAACAGAATTTCAAAACTGAGAGGGACCTTCATGGGGGAACTGAAGTCAAGGACTTGTCTAAGGTCACCTGGATGGTCTATTGTAAAGTTAGGAGAAATCAAGTCTCCAAACTTTCATCTATGTACATTAATGACTATAAGATGCCTAAGAAAAAGGGTGGTTTATAGAAGTACTCAATAAGTAGTAGAGATTTTGCTTGTTCTTTTTATTAGTATTATTATCCATTTTCTTTTGTAATCTACAATAATATTTCATTTCTTGAACATTGCTAAGTAAGCAGGTATCCTGTAAAAACATTTTAATTATTATTATTTTTTTAGAAAGAGTGAGAAAGGTGGGGAGAGAGAGAGAGAGAGAACACGAGCAGACAAGGGCAGGGGTGGGAGGGGCAGAGGATGTAAGAGAATCTTAAGCAGGCTCCACGCCCAGCCCAACTCACGGCTCAACCTCATAACCCTGAGATCATGACCTGAGCTGAAATCAAGAGTCAGACGCTTAGCTGACTGAGCCACCCGGGTGCCCCTGTAACATTTTAAAACCTTGAGAAAGCTAGCCAGGGAGTGAGGAATTACCTGGTCAAGATGTAGAAGGGATAAGGCCTATATCTTCAGAGTGCTTTTGCACTTCAGATTCAAAAGAGATGGCTGAGAGGTCACCTAGGTTAGGGTGATCTTGTTTATTAGTGTCCTGAGATGCTTTGCAGAAAATAATGAAAATCCTCTATGGAAAAAAATTATCATAGGACTCACATTATTTCTTCAAGTATTTCAATTATGATGTCCAGCACACAAAGACAGGTAATAAGACAGCATGAGTGAGAAATAGCACAAGTAACACAAGAGACAGGGGCACCTTGGTGGCTCAGGTGGTTAAGCATCCAACTCTTGATTTCAGCTGAGGTCATAATCTCTGGGTTGTAAGATAGAACCCTGTGTTGGGCTGGACGTGGAGCCTGCTTAAGATTCTCTCTCCCTCCCCTCTGCCCTGCTTTGTACACCCCCACCCCTCTCTCCCTTTAAAAAAGAAAAAAAGAAAGAAAGAACACAACTAATAACTAAAACAAAAAACCAACAATACACTCAATGGCACTCCAGATATTGGAATTAGCAGAGACCCAGATTGTATACCAATGATGCCTACTACACTCAAAGAGATGAAAGCCAAGATTCATAATTTTGGCAAAGAATAGGATGCTATAAAAATGAACATAACAGATGCCAGAAGAATCAAATAGAAATTCCAAAACTTGGGGCACTTGGGTGGCTCAGGTAAGTGTCTGCCTTTGGCTCGGGTCATGATCTTGGGGACCTAGGATGAAGCCCCGCATTGGGCTCCCTGCTCAGTGGGGAGCCTGCTTCTCCCTCTCTCTGCTTGCCACTCCCCCTGCCTGTGCTCTCTCTCTCAACTAAATAAATACAATCTTTAAAAAAAAAAAAAAGAAATTCTAAACCTCAAAATTACCAGAAAAACCCCAAACCAGAATTAATAGCTAAATAGATAAGTTTGACAACATAGGACAGAAAATTAGTAATCTATTTTTTTGTTTCTATTTATTTAACGTAATCTCTATACCCATGTGGGGCTGGAATCATGACCTCAAGATCAAGAATTGCACGCTGTATGAACTGAGCCAGCCAGATAACCCCATTATTTTTTATTTATTTATTTTTATTTCTATTTGAGAATTAGTCATCTAGCAAATATATCAGAAAAAAAAACTATTCAAAATGAAGCATGGAAAGATTAAAAAAAGAGAGAAGGCAAGAGAAATAGTGGATAGAAAAGATT
Source organism: Canis lupus familiaris (assembly GCF_011100685.1). Classification (NCBI taxonomy): domain Eukaryota; kingdom Metazoa; phylum Chordata; class Mammalia; order Carnivora; family Canidae; genus Canis; species Canis lupus. The sequence continues at coordinate 11,621,272 of NC_049231.1, forward strand.
TAATATACATTTATTGGAGTTACAGAAGAAGAGAAGAATGGGGCAGAAGCAATATTTGAAAAAGTAAAGGCTGAGAATCTTCCAGAACTCATGAATGGCATCAATGAACGTCTTTCAAGAGGCCCAGTGAATCCCAAGCATCATAAATAAAAAGAAATGCACTTTCAGACATACATAGTAAAAGAGCAGAAAACCAAAGTCTAAGAGAAAAAAGAAATTTAAAAAGCAGCCCGGGGGGGGGGGGGGGGGGGCAATGACCTTCAAAAAAACAGTCGCACTGCTGACTTTTTGTAGGCAACAGTAGAAGTCAGAAGCCTGGAGTGAATTTTAAGTAAAAGAATATCAACTGCTTCTATCACCAAATCTCCCCTCTCCTGTCTTCCTCTTTCATTCAGAAGGACTCTTGTGATTACCTTGGACCTACCAGGAAATCAAGGACAAGCCAGGACCCTTAATCTAATCTTACCTGGGAAGTCCTTCCAACATAAAGTAAGAGAGTCACAGGTTCCAGGGATTGGGATATGGACATTTACGACTGGCCTGTGGTGCCTACCCCGTTACCAATCTCAAAAAGGTCTCACCCTTTATCACCAGTGGCTCTTTTCTTCTATAAATCCCATGGAAAGAAGTAGAAGAGGATGGGGGTTTGTGTATTATCTTATTTGTTTATTTTTTTAAAGATTTTATTTTATTCATGAGAGACACAGAGAGAGGCAGAGACACAGGCAGAGGGAGAAGCAGGCTCCATGCAGGGAGCCTGATGTGGGACTCGATCCCGGGACCCCAGGGTCACACCCTGGGCCGAGCGTGGCGCTAAACCGCTGAGCCACCCGGGCTGCCCACGTATTATCTTATTTAAACCCCCACCACCCACCTTCAATCTTGGTGAAGCAGATACTATGACCTCGGACCTAAAGGTCTCTGACATTGAACATGAGACAGAGAGGGTGGGTACCCAGACTGAGGCCGTGGAGCTGGTAAACTGGTAATTGGGGTCCACGTCACCACATTGGTCTCTAAGTCTCCAGGGACGCTTTCCCCAACCTGCCCCGTACAGGTGGACACTCCTTGGCTTCTCATGGTGTGAAAGTTCCCTGTATACCTGAGCAAACACTCTGACTTGGTGGGGTTTTTAAGGGGGCTGGGGGGGGGAGAGGAGACAGACCTAAAGGACGGGATACGGTTTCTAACCGGGGGGACATCTGGGCCCCAGGTACTGGCCCAAAGCCTTCTCTATTGACCACGTGGTTCCAGTTTAACTCATCACCTTCCGTGCGGCCTGGGTTCCTGGTTTGGACAACAGCCGTGTGATTGGGCCCAGTGACACCTTGTGCAGTTCCCTCCTGGCTCGGCCATTCTATGGTTCCAAGAGAGAAGCCCCCCGTCCCCCCCACCTGCCCCCCCACCTTGCCTCAAGGTGCCTGCACCCTGTCGGGTGGGCTCTAGGATGCCTGCAAAGTTAGAGCCCTTTGCACTGCTCCAGAGACAACCACCTGAGGCCTAAGGAGGGGAAAGGCGAAGGGCAGCGAGCGGGCAGGGGGGGAGGAGAGGAGGCGGTGAGAGCGGTCGGCGACTGCAGCTCGAGGTGCAAAGCTGAATCGCATGCAAGGAGCCTACGTCGCTTGCAAACCGAAGTAGCTTTGCAAACGGGAGTCCGAACGACCGCCCGGCGCCGGGAGCCCGGAGCCCGGCGCCGCGGGCAACAACGCTGACTTGGGCTTTCGGGGCGCTCGCTCTCCGAATGCGGGGTTCCCGCCCCCGGCGGGTCGCGGCCAGGGGCCTTCCACCGCCCTCCGCCCGGAAGCCCCGGCTCCGAGGGTCGTTGGGGAAGAGCCGGGAGGCGGGAACCTGAGCGCCGGCCGCGGGGGCCGCCGAGAGCGGGGCGCCCCCCGCCCCCCGCCCGCAGCCCGCAGCCCGCGGCCCCGCCGAGCCCAGCCGAGCCGAGCGGAGCGCGCCCCCCGCGCCGCCCCCGGCCGCCCCCGCCTCGTCCCTCGGGCCTCGGAAGTGACGCAGCGCGCCCCGCCCCCGCCGCCAGATCGGCTGCTGCTGCCGCGGCGGGCGGACCTGCAGGAGGCGGCGGCGGCCTCGGCCGAGAGAAGATGGCGGACGGCGTGGACCACATAGACATCTACGCGGATGTGGGCGAGGAGTTCAACCAGGTGGGTGAGGCCCGGGCCCGCGGCGCTGCGGGCCGGACGCCGCCGCCCCCGCCGCGGGGCCCCGCCGCGGCTGCAGCCCGTGCGCCCCCCGGCCGCCGAGGCCGCGCCGGCCGCCCCCGCAGCCCCCGCCGCGGCGCCCCCCGGCCCTCGCCCCTCGCCCCGCCGCGTCGTTGCGGGGCCGCGGGGCCGCGGGGCCGGGGGGCCGGGGGCCCGGAGCGCGGAGGCGGCCGCGTGCAGCCGCCGCTCCCCCGCCCTCCCCATTGTTGGCGGCGGCCGGCGGGCGCTTCCCGCCGCGCTAGGCCGCGTGTGCGCCGCGGGGAGAACGGGCCGCCGCGGGGCCGGGGGCGCAGCCCGGCGGGGCGCGCGCCGGCCGCCGCGTCCTCCCCGGCCCTCGCCTCGGCCCGGGCTCCCGTTCCTCCCGCCGCGCCCCCCTGCGCCCCCGGCCGCCTCATGGAAGGCCGCGCTCACGGCCCTTTGTATCCCGCGCGCCCCGCTTCCTGGGCCCCGCCGCCGCCGCCGCCGCCGCCGCCACCGGCTTTCGGCGCCCTCCCCGCCCCCCGCCGCCTCCCGCTCTCCGAGGGCGGCCCGGGCGCCGGCACGCTCGCAACAAGTCCTCTCAGACTCGGGCGTGTGCAAGTCGGCGCGCCCCGGGGGTCGCGGCCCTCGCGGCGAAGACACCTGTGGAGAGGGGTGGCCGCGGCCTGAGGGAGGACCTGCAGGCGAGCTGCTCCGAGGGGCCGGCGGGGGGCGGGGGGGGGGATCGGGAAGCATTGAAAACAAAAATTCAAAGAAAAAAAAAAAAAGAAAATTAAAAAAAAAAAAAAAAAAAGGCTGGTGGCTCTCTCCGCGGGAGATCAGGATGACAATAAAGGACGTTGCCCCGAAATCCTTTGTAGCTGACCCTAAAGGGTTTGCAAACTAGACCTGATTTCCAGAAGCGAATGCGAGACGCCCTCCGAGGGGCTCTGCCTCAGGTCGGAGAAGGTGAAGAGGGAAGGTCCGCCCCGGGGGCTCGAACACCCGCCGCGGAGCTGGGCGGCCCCGCCGAAGGTCTCGCTGCTGCGACGGGAGTGGCGTGGAAGCCAAGCCCGCTGTCTCCATCCTAGAAACACAATTTTTTTAGAATTAAATGGTGCCTGACGACAGTGCACCGAAAAGTTTATTTTTTTTAATATATTCTAGGTCTGTAAGAGAAGCTTATGAATATAGTTCTGGTTAATGTGTTTTTTTGTTTGTTTGTTTTGGTGAGGGGGGGGTTTCCACCCCCTGCCCTCCGTCCCATTCAGGACTTTTATTTGTCTCTAGGGCCTCAAGATTTTAAAAAGAAAAGAAAAAATAGGGAAAGCTAGAAATCCTTAACTGTTCTCGTTTTCAGGAATGACTCTGTGCCCCTCCCCCCTCCTCCCCCGGGGGTGAAAAGAAAGATATTTCCCAATTAACTTGAAACGGTTGTTACTCCGTCGCAGGCTGGGTATTGTAATCAAACGTTAAGCTTTAAAGAGTCTTAACGTCTTGTTACCGCGTTTATATTTTGGCTACGTGATGCCTGAGTTGTGTCGATGACAAGTTAGAAAATGGTCTTGGGCTCTACAATCAGATTCTACTGCTTTTGAAGGTTCAGTAGACAAAGACCTCTAGGAATTTTTTTTTTTTTTTTAAATCAAATGGGTATAACATTCCATCCAAAAGAGGGCCAATACCGGAAAGTAGAGGAGCAATTAAACGTTCTAGGCGGCCTTCATTAGCTTTTCTTAGGAGGTAATACATTTGCTTTGCCTTTTTTAGTTTGATGAAAGAAGAATTTGGGTACAGTTTTAGAAATTGAGCGTTCTTCGGGACCTTTTCATGAAAGATGTTCCCATACTTAATTTGGGATGTCCATTTCTCTAATACATATCACTGGAAAGCAGTGATGCTTACTTTCTCCCTGTGCGGTAACTAGTGCTAATGGAGCAGGACAGGAGATTAAAATTTTGTGGCCCTGATGATGAGCTATTTTGTAGGGTTCTCTTAAAAACGTAGCTATTTGTTGACTTGAACTTACAGCATTTTATCTCACACACAGTTGTAGAATTTTACCAGTAACGTCTTCATACTTTTGAACAGATAAATGGGATTAAATAGAGGCTTTGTTTTTGTTATTATTTTGCATATTTTCAGTCTTCGTAATCTGCTTGCTGTCGTAATTCTTATACAAAACATGGCCCCGAAAGGATAGTTGGCCGTTTTCAAGGTTCATCCTCTTTTTTAAAAAGTTACTGTCACAGAAATATTTTTCCAAAATTTGATCAGAGTTAGAGGCAACTACAGAATTACTACTTACTGATTGATTTAATTTTCCCTTTATTGTGAGCTGGTGCTCTTACTCCTACTGGTTGCTGTAGGAAACTATGACTCTTAACTGTCGTTAAGTAAACTGTTTTACTAAGTATAACCAACCTTGACTTATTTTGGCTTCTAAACTGCTGTAAACCTTCAAAAAAAAAAAAAAAAGTCCTTTTTCACTGTGAGCTGCAGTTTTAATTACATTCGTATACTTTGACATTCTCTGTAGACTGTATTTTCCATTTTGTTTTATTTTAAATGGTATTTTATGAAGCTTTTTCTTCAGGTGTGTATTTTGGTTAAGCACAGTATAAACCTGTTTCAAAATGTATGAGACCGTCAACTGTCTTAGAAGAAATTTTCATTTGGGGGTGGGGTGAGATTAAGTTTAGTGAAACTATAGAGTTTCGTTCTTCACCAGATGGAATTGAAGAATGGAGAATAAGGTTGAAGAAAGGGAGAAGGCATAAGAGATTTGGCTATTCTTCATGGGTGCTCTTTAGTTTTTAAATTGAAGGTCTTTGGATGTAACCAAAGAGAACAGTTAGTTGCTCCAGTGGAAGGAGAATTTGAACTACTTCCAAACCTCTACATTACTTGAACTTGGAGTTGAGAAGAAAGCAGTTCTGTTTCAGCCTCTATAGTATGTGTCAGTCCAGTTTGAACTGGGATTTGTACTCTAATGTGGTAGTTACTAGCCTAATATTTAATAATTACAGACTTTTATTTTGACTAAGACTAAAAAATTTTTTTTAAAGCTCAGTTGTTCAAAATACATTTCTTGAGTATGTGTGATATGCCAACAAGGAGAGATACAAAGTTCGGATAGTCTACTCTGACAATGCACTGTAGTGTGGATGAGAAGCCTCTACTTAATTGTAACACTGATAGGTCATGTGTTTATAACACTCCTTTATGTTTTTTATTGATGGGGAAATTCAATTCTAGGAACCTTAGGAAAGTTTACACTGTATACATTGAACTGTATATTTTGCTTGTTTGGAGATCAAAAGCTCTTAATATAGAATTTAGTTATTGATTCGTCTGGTAGTAGGTCACTGGTAGCTGTGCTGATTTAGTAATTTGATGACTTTTAAAATGAAAATGTGTATAGTTTGTGGCTGGGAAAAAGTTCACTTAGAAGTTAGAGACCCAGACATCCTCATAAGTCAACTTGCCTTTATTTCATGAATCACTATACTTTATATTTAATCATTATGTATCTACTCTAGCCAGTCGTCTAGCCAATTCTGGAAAATATTGTACAAGTGTTACTGAAACCTTATTTCTGATAAATTTATGTTTTTTTTTTTGTAATTTTTTTTTTTATTTATTTATGATAGGCACATAGAGAGAGAGAGGCAGAGACACAGGCAGAGGGAGAAGCAGGCTCCATGCACCGGGAGCCCGATGTGGGATTCGATCCCGGGTCTCCAGGATCGCGCCCTGGGCCAAAGGCAGGTGCCAAACCGCTGTGCCACCCAGGGATCCCTAAATTTATGTTTAATAGAAAATCTTGAGATAAGGCTGTAAAGTTGAAAAAAAAAAAAAAAAAGGCTGTAAAGTTGAGAATAAGGTAGGTAGAGATTGAGTCAGAAACTTTGGTAAAAATATTAAGTGGATCTGGAACTCTTCCCACTCAGTTTTATGATTTATGAGCGTAGTTTATTCAACTGCCTGTGAATTGTCCACTTTGTGGTTCGTGTAGCATATTTTTAGTATCACATTGGCTTCTTTACATTAGTTGACCTTTTCACAGGGATTACAAACTAATTTTCAAATCTACTAGAACATAAGTAGATACAAAAAATGGTATTTTTCTATAAAGATAAATATGAATTAGATGATCTACTGGATTTTGCACGCTAGTATTTCTCTTCCTCGGTATAGAATACGTTTTGTAAATGCAAAATGTAAACCTCCCCCCTTTATATTTCTCCAAATGGAAATGGCTGTTAAATTCCTCTTTTTTTTTTCACCTCATTCTTCCTTCATTTCTTTCTTTTCTTTTTCTTCTTCTCTTTCTCCTCCTTCAGTAGAGGGGCTTTGAAACCAGTGGCTCTTGCTGTACCGTTACTAGTACTCATATAATGCAAGAATACTGTTATTTAGGATCACCCAAAGCCATGTTGGGTGTGTCAGGGAGAACACAGAGTGTAGTACAGTTATTCCATGGTCAGCCCAGTAAGGGTATACAGAATGTATACACAGGATGTCTGATACTAAGATTTTATGGGACATGATTAAGGAAAATATGCCTAAAAATAAGTCCTTGGAGGAAAGTCTTTTCTCTGATGTGGCAGCAGCTACTTGTATATCATGTAGAACATAATCTTGAAGGGTAAAATCTTGAAAGGATGCCTTGTTGTTAGAGCGATTGTAGTGATTTAGAGTGTAAGGAATGAAAAGTACTACTGGCTTTTTTTTTTTTTTTTAACCCTGAGAACTGCTTTTTATTGGAAGTTATATATAATGTGCAGCTCTATCAGTAGGTTAGTTACTATGAAAAATAGATAGTTGGACCGGGCAGCATTTGTCATCTAAAATATTTAGAGGGACAATAATTGATTTTTGTTTTGTTATCGAATGCCATTAAAATTTTCTAAAGATAATAATTGAAAAGATTTTTCCATAATAGAACTTGACACTGTTGACCATTTCTCTTTGACAAAGTAGAAGCTATTGTTTTGTTCAGTAATTGGACATTCAGAGGTCACATTCCTTGTATATGACCTATGATACATATTTTGCATAATTTCAGAGTATGTGTGTTTCCCTCCTTTTTAAAGTGGGAACAGAAAGTAGAGGAGTCCTGTATCTCTCTCTCTTTTTTTTTAATGTGAAGGATAGATGTGATATGCTGAAGCTGAAAAGAAAGATTACTGATATTTCAAGAGTATGTACTTTGAGTTGCATTTTTAGTAATGGCAGCAAATGTATTCAGATTCATTAATATTTTTTCACCACATCCAAATGCATACCGTTGGGGCTAGAAGTACAGGCTGTGGCCTTGGAACAGAGTGAAGCTAACTAGTCCACATGGATATCAAACCCCAGGACCATGGTCTCAATTAGCATCATACTTCAACCAATTGGAAGCAGTCCAACTACCAGACAAAATGGCTGATCCTAAATATTGGTAGAATCATATCAATACAGAAAATTGGTTGGTGTCAACATAGGAATTCGTGGACGGACAAAAATAGTAAGTGATTATGATTCACCAGGTTAGTGTAGCTGCATTTATGCCTATAAATTATTGTCTATTTACGTAAACATTTTCCTAGATTTACAAGTAATGAAAAATGTGTTAACCTGTTACATGAAAGTGTAAATTTAAATAACCCTTGCTTCTTTTTTACTCTCCCTCAGATCATGTATTGTGACTATAGTCTGCTGAGGAGGAGGGAAACACAACTCCCTTTGAATAATAATAGTAGTAGTAGTAGTAGTAGTAGTAGTAGTAGTAGTAGTAGTAATTGCAGTTGATGTACAGAACTAGCTTGCAAGAGCTTAAAGTGTCCACTACCCCTTGTGGGAATCTTTTTAGTATCTTAAGTGTATGGCACCACTGTTGCAGTCATGCCACCTGAAGCTTTAGCTACACTGAAACTTCGTAACAAAACTCCTTTTCCTTTTAATTTTTTTTTAAATTTTTATTTATTTATGATAGTCACAGAGAGAGGGAGGGAGAGACACAGGCAGAGGGAGAAGCAGGCTCCATGCACTGGGAGCCCGACGTGGGATTTGATCCCGGGTCTCCAGGATTGTGCCCTGGGCCAAAGGCAGGCGCCAAACCGCTGCGCCACCCAGGGATCCCTCCTTTTAATTTTTACTGTCACTGCAATTTGAGCATGCTACTTTAACAAAAACTCAGTTCTAGAAGATTATTTTGATGTTGCTGTACAAACAAAATAAAATCCAGGCATAATTTTGTCACTTGTCTTATTTCTGCCCATTGCTAAAGATGGCTTTGTTCTATGACTTACCTAGACATCTTGGATTCCTTATTAGATAATAAGCCTTACAGACCTTCTGCCTCATAACAAAATGTTATGTAAAGATGGTGTTATATAATTAGTAAATTGGTTAATTAACTCAGTTATGCAGAAGATTACCTGAAAATGACTTTGTAAATTTCAGATTCCTTTGGCTGTGTGTATAATTGGTATTTCCCTTTTTAGGTTTTTATCTTTTGAAAAAAAATTCTTAACTCTGCCCTTCTTCTGGATAACAAAACAATAGCTGTGTTCTCCTGGGGCCTGTAATAATATTTTTGTTGATCTCTTTATAGTCATGTTACAAATGCTTTCCTTGCATCATTTCTCTATCTTTGTAAGAGTCCTTAAAACTATTGGAACTTATAGCTCTCCTTATGTGCCATTTATATGGTAATTTGTCTTTAATAAATTCTGTTATTGAGGGGTTATAAGCTATATCCAAATTCTCAAGTTTGTTGTTTCGTAATTGTAATTGCTTCTCTTTTATTATCTCAAATACTCTACCTCATAAGGAAAATGAAATAATTCACATTTATTTAGATACTTAGTGATGGAAAGAAAGGAAGATAAAAGTACTTCCTCTTCTGGCTAGTGAAGCCTGTGGCCCTTACTAAGGGCAGTTTAAATGAAGGGCAGTATTATTTCTGTCTTGCCAATGTCTGCATTTTGTTTTTCTTTAATTATTGATGCTAGAACCCTCCTTTTTAAATTTTTCTCCTGTGTACATTTCTATTTTTTGCTTTCCTTCTTTCCCTGCTCACCATTCAGGCATGTAAGTGGCATCCACTAGCATTTTTTAATTCTGCTGGTGACACTCAGTGGAAGAGCTTTACTAAATTCTTGTTCATACCACTGTTCTCTTGCAAATTGACTAGGTATCTCTTGCTAAATTGACTAGAAAACTAATAAGTCGGGTAAGCATTAATTCTTTGTTGACTAAGAATAATGAAACTATTGCTAGATACTAATTTGGATAGTTTAATTCATTTATTGTTTTTCTTTTCCTTGTTCATTTATTATGACATTTGGAATTATTTATGTACTCAGATTTCTTCACCCCTTTCCTTTGGCTTAGCTCATGGTGCTTTTTTCTAAAACTAATACCTTTCACAGAGTTGGACAACAAGATCCTGAACACCATAGAAAATAATAGTTGTATTTTTCTGCAGTTAAATATTAAAGATTTATAATGACTCTTGAGTTTTTTTTGCTATTTTCTGTCCTTTTTTTTTTTGAAGCCCATCTATTTGTATTCATGTATTATTACTTCTACTTTAAGAGCATTGTACTTCCAAGAAAAATTTTATATTATTATTTTGTTTCCACATCATTCTTTTTACCAAGAAACATTATTTCCTATAATATATATAAATGGGAAAATAGGATTTACTGTTTAGAAATTCACTTTATAGGTACCACTCAAGAATACATATATGGTGTAAAGTAAGAGAAGATTTATACTGAGATCTTTGGGGCTTTATCTTCTACCAGATTTTTAAAACAAAATAGTTGAATGAATTTATATTCAAATCTATTTAGTGGTTGTCTGACTGTTGTATAATTTAGAGTATTATTTCTGTGCCTCAGGAAGCTGAATATGGTGGGCATGATCAGATAGATTTGTATGATGATGTCATCTCTCCATCTGCAAATAATGGAGATGCCCCAGAAGACCGTGATTACATGGACACTCTCCCACCAACTGTTGGTGATGATGTGGGTAAAGGAGCAGCACCAAATGTTGTCTATACATATACTGGAAAGAGAATTGCATTGTATATTGGAAATCTAACATGGGTAAGTAAACTTTCAACATATGAATTAAATTATTAGTAGTTGGTTTTGAACTGATCAAGTAGTTAATTTTTTTGTTTTATAAAATAAAAATTTGAAGATTTGTTCTGTATGCTTGTTTATGCAATGAAGAGAAAAATTCAAGTATGTTTAAACATTATAAATTCCAAATCTAGTTTTGAATTTTGTGGTCATTCAGCTTGTTTAGGTAGAGATTCCAGTTAAATAATATTTTGAGTTTAAATTAGATATCCTTTTTACTTTAGTACTTCTACATGTCCGCTATCCTAGTTTGACGCAGAAAAATACATGAGGTCTGAAACCAGAATTCAGAATAAATAATATGGCCTGGGAATTTTTTTTTTTTTTTTTTTAAGATTTTGTTTGTTTATTTGACACGAGTGAGGAGGGGCAAAAGGAGAGGGAGAAGCAAACTCTGCTAAGCAGAGAGCCTGACACTCAGCTTGATCTGGGATTTGAGGATCATGACCTGAACTGAAGGCAGATGCTTAACCGACAGAGCCACCCAGGTGTCGCTGACCTGGGATTTTTTAAAGTTTTAATGATTAGGGCTCCTGGCTGGCTCAGTCTGGAAGAATTGTGACTCTTTTTTTTTTTTTTTTTCTTTTTTTAAGATTTACTTATTTATTTATTCATGATAGACCTAGAGAGAGAGAGAGAGAGAGAGGCGCAGAGACACAGGCAGAGGGAGAAGCAGGCTCCATGCTGGGAGCCTGACGCGGTACTCGGTCCCGGGACTCCAGGATCATGCCCTGGGCCAAAGGCAGGCGCTGAACCGCTGAGCCACCCAGGGATCCCCAGAACTGTGACTCTTGATCTTGGGGTTGTGAGTTTTAGCCCCATGTTGGGTGTGTACTTAAAAAATAAAATCTTTAAAAAAGTAAGTTTTCATTAACTAATTTATATTACAAACTTGAACTTCATTTCTGCTTTTAAATTTGAAATCTCATTTATGGAACTACTGCTGTATACATTGTATTTTAATTTGGGTTTTTTATGAGACTATGAGATTATTGATTGGGAATTTTATTAACTGGGTGTTCAGTGTATATTATTTTATTAGTATAACTCCTAAATATTCATTGAAATGGTCCTATAGAGTCTACATCTCTACTCAAAAACATTTATTTATTTATTTTTAAGATTTTTATTTATTTATTCATGAGAGACAGAGAGAGAGAGGCAGAAACACAGGCAGAGGGAGAAGCAGGCTCCATTCGGGGAGCCCAACCCAGGACTCGATCCCGGGTCCTGGATCACGCCCTGGGTTGAAGGCGGCGCTAAACTGCTGAGCCACCCAGGCTGCCCTCAGAAACGTTTAGTACATACATTTGAAAGTTTAAAAATTGTCTAGAAATCAAAATTTGTCACTCGTCTTCCTTAGCAGCATTTTATTTTAAAATGTTCACAGTTTTAAAAAACTAACTACATCCCCAACCACTCAGTCTGAGCAGTTTTATAATACTGGAGACAGTGTAAGGGTAGTTGTGAGGAGTGCAATTCCTAAATAAGACTCTGGATCTTAGTTCTTCTATGTATTGTTTTTGTGATCTTGGACAAGCTTTTTAACTTCTCCATTGCACCATATATGAAATGGGAATAATAATAGGATGTATAATACTGTTTTAAGCATTAAATATTTGATATAAAGTACATGATAGGTACTCAGTGCATGTTAGTGGTTTTCGGTTTCTTTTTTATCTTCTACTCAAACATAAGGTGGAATTTATTTCCCTAAATAATTTGCTTTAAGGAGAGAAATGATAAGTGAGATTGGTTTTATTAAAAATTTAACATTGTAGCAGTTTAGTTGGGAGAGACCAGAAATTCTTTGAGTTAAAAAAAAAAATCTCTTATCTCTAAGGATATATACCTTCTAATTTCTGAAACTCTCATCAAGGGATGAAGTTAGGTCTTCAGGTGCTTTTATGCCATTTAAAAATTAAAGACTAGGGATGCTTGGGTGATTCAGCAGTTAAGTGGCTGCCTTCTGCTCAGGGCGTGATCCTGGAGTTCCGTGATCAAGTCCTGGGGTCCCTGCATGGAGCCTGCCTCTCTCTCTCTCTCTCATGAATAAATAAATAAAATCTTTAAAGAAAAAAAAAAAGACTAATTGGCAGTATCTCTAGTTAAATTTGCACTGAGCATTGACTGTCTCCTGTTTGTTTGAGTTTACCCTTAAAAACTAAATTGGAACAGTAAAAATCTAGGATGTTTTGATAGTTAATGAGGAGGAAATGTTTTACAGTGGACAACAGATGAAGACTTAACTGAAGCAGTTCATTCTTTGGGAGTGAATGATATTTTGGAGATAAAATTTTTTGAAAATCGGGCAAATGGCCAGTCAAAGGGGTAAGAATTTTAATTTCATTTTTTCCTTAATATGTAGCTAATGATTATAATTTTGAGAGCAACTGTTCCTAATACTAACTATACATATGCTTTATTCACATTGGCAGAAGGTTCTTGGGCAGAGATATGGGCACTTGCCCTAACTTACTAAAACTAGTGAAGCTAGGAGTGTAGACTGATTAGGCCTATTTAATTTTTCTGTTCCTCCCGCTGTGGTTGAAATGATTATTGAAATGACAGTTTGAAGAAGCATTATTCTCCTGTGATTAGGGATGGGCAAAGATGGGCAACTGGAGAATAATGTAGCATGAATGTTTGGTTTAATTTTTTTTAACTGTTAAATTATATAAATGAGATAGGATCATTAATAGCAACATTTTAAATACAGACACCCAGAAACAGGAATATAAAAAGCCACAAGCTCACTGTCTATACACAGTCACTCTTAATATTTAGTGACTATACTTTAAGGTTTTTTCCTCGTGCTTCTATTGTATTTTAAGTGCAAAAAAATTGAGAACAGGATTACAATTCACATGTTTTAGGACATGAGTAAAAACATATTTACCCATAAATACCACATCCTCTCTAATGTCTTAATTCTTTCCATCTTAGCTTATATGCTGCAGTAATTTATTTTACCATTCTTATTTTTGGTCATTTGGGATTTCAGGCTGCCAATTATAAATAATGTTACAGCAGGCATCACTTTATATAAACCTTGAGGTGCAGATTTTGGATTTTTAAAATTGCTAGATGCAAAATGATATAGAATATGCCTTAATATGCTTGTTTAATGTTGTTCAGTGTATTAGTGTATGTTAAGAATATTTTTGAAATATATTTGGAATCCAACCACTTCTCAAGAACTTCACTTCTCTTTTACCTGGTCTGAGCCACTGTTATCTCTTACTTGAACTTTGTAATAGCCTACCTGGTGTTCTTGCTTTCACCCTAAATCCCCTACAGCTTATGTTACTACACAGTGTAAACATTGGAAAAAAGTGACATCAATATTTGTCTGCTCAGATCTTCTTCTGTTGGGCTCCTATCACTTAGAGTAAAAGCCAGAATCTTACTGTGGCCTACAAGGCACTTTGTGATCTGTTCCCTACCACCTGTCTGACCTTATATACTACCACTCTTCGCCTTCCTTATACTGTTTCAGCCACATTTATCTCTACTGTTCCTCAAACACATTCCCTACCTGGGATTTTTATGCTAGTAGTTTCTTATTCTTAGTTTGTTCTTCCTCCCAAATATCCACATGGATCTCTTTCAATTCATTCAGGACTCTTGAAAGAGTTCTCTTTTCTCATCCATCATCCTATGCAAAATATTACCTTCTACTCCTTTCACTGTTTCCTTTCTTTTTTCTTTATTATAGTATTTTTTACTTACTGTCTTCTCTCCATTAGGTTGTAAGCTCCATGAGAGGAAGGATTTTGTTTTGTTCACTCTTGCGTCCCTAACCCTGGATTATGTCTGGCATGTAGGTGGTGGTGGTCACTAAATATTTGTTAATTTAATGAATTCATTAGGTTGTGTCTAAGTGTTGTGACCCAAGATAATCTTCTGTCACACACCAGAATTTTTCATTGACTAGAATAAGGGATCTAGTTAAGGGACCATTTTGAACATTGGAGAGAAGTTTTAAGCTCCTAAGAGCCTCTCTGAGAATAATCTAGAATATCCTATAACTGTATGAAATTGATAGTCATTCCTTTCTTTTCTTGTTTTTATACTTTTTCCACTTTTTAAAATTTATTTTTCGTAATTGAGATACATATAATCACATCCATAAAATTGACCTTTTATTTTTATTTTTTAAATTGTCCTTTTATTAAAAATGTTCAGTCTGATGGCTTTTGATATATTATCACTAATTCCAGGACATTTCATCACCCCCAGAAGAAATCCCATACCTGTTAAACAATTGATCTCTGTGGATTTGCTTATTCTGAACATTTCATAAAAATAAAATCATACAGTATGTGGTCCTTTGTGACTGACTTCTTTCACATAGCATAGTGTTTTCAAGATTCAGCCATTTTGTAGCATGTGTCATACTTAATTCTTTTTATAGATGAATACTGTTCCATTATATGGAAGTACCACATTTTTATTCCATCATTTGTTGGACATTAGGGTTGTTTTCCACTTTTGCTATTATGAATAATGCCCCATGACTATTCTTGTACCAGTTTTGTGTGCCCATATATTCAGTTCCATAATGTAGGTAGGTATACACACACACACACACACACACACACACAATAGTGGAATTATTGGATTATATGTTAATTCTATATTTAATCTTTGAAGGAACTACTAGATGATTTGTCAAAGTAACTGCACCATTTTACATTCCCATCAGCAGTGTATGAAATTTTCAATTTCTCCACATCCTCACCAAAACTTTCCATCTTTTTGATTATAGTCATCCTAGTGGGTGTGAAACAGTATCTCATTATAGTTTTGATTTACGTTGCCCTGTTAGTGATGTTGAGCATCTTTTTACAGTGGCATTATTCATAATAACCAAGAAATGGAAACAACCCAAATGTCCTTCAACTGATGAATGGATTTTTTTATGAATGGATTTTTTTAAATGTGCTGTATTCATATCATGAAATATTATGTGCAGCCATAAAAAGACATTAAGAATGATACATGTTACAATATACGTAAACCCTGAAAACAACTGCTAAGTGTAAGAAGCTAGTCACAAAGGACCAATATTATATAATTTCATATATATGAAATGTCCAGAATAGGCAAATTCATAAATACAGAAAGTGAATTAGTAGTTTCCTAGGGTTGGGGAAAGATGGGAGGAAATGGAGTGACAGCTCATGAATATGGTGTTTCATTTTGAGATGATGAAAATGCTCCAAAATTGATTGTGGTGATGGTTGTAAAACTCTGAATATACTAAAAGACACTGGATTGTACACTTTAAATAAGTCAAGTGTATGGTATGTTTTTCTTTTGAAAAAGTTAAAGATGAAAATGTGAACTTCTATAGATTTAAGAAATATTTTCATTTTTCTTACATAAAGGTAAATTCACACCATTTCCTCTTCAATAACAGTTGCTTTGTTAATCCCTCCTCACCTTCTACCCTTACCCCTTTAAACGTCTTTTAGGTTTGCCCTTGTTGGTGTTGGATCTGAAGCATCCTCAAAAAAGTTAATGGATCTGTTGCCTAAAAGAGAACTTCATGGTCAGAATCCTGTTGTAACTCCATGCAATAAACAGTTCCTGAGTCAATTTGAAATGCAGTCCAGGAAAAGTAAGCAATCCCTCAGAGGCCTTTATTAAAAGATGTGCATTTTAAGCAATGTTGTTAGTATTTGTTAGATATTACACTGGAGAAGTCATCATGATACTTAGTTCATTGGAGAATCCATTTTAGAGAGTCCATCCTTTGAATTAAATCTGGTTTATGACTGTGGTCCTGTGTACTGAAAACCCATTTCCATTTTTCTCTACATGTCTCAGGCCCATATTATACAACAATTTGCAAGTTCTATAGCCCTGCCATTCTTGTCCTGTCATTCCCATCCTAGAGCAAGGAAGAAACTACATTCTAATCCTTAGATTGAAGGACAGTTATGTGGATGTGTGTTGTGGTGGGGAGAAACCACTGGTAACCAGAAAATACTCGTTGATTTTCTGCGTGGCACCAAGATC
Source organism: Canis lupus familiaris (assembly GCF_011100685.1). Lineage (NCBI taxonomy): Eukaryota > Metazoa > Chordata > Mammalia > Carnivora > Canidae > Canis > Canis lupus. Next base: position 11,637,620 of record NC_049231.1, read on the forward strand.
TTTCACCACTTGGTAAAGTGAATATAGAAAAGATTTGCCATTACACACTTAGGAATGCTGTCACTTAAGGAGATAAGGTAGATGATCATGTAATTAACAGAAATTCAAGTGGTTGTTTTTCTTATTAGCACATAAGACTTAAGTGAAGAATATGTTATAAGATTTAAATAATTTTTGCTTACCGAAATTCGTATTTCTGTTGGGAGAATTTCAGGTCTTGGTTGCTGCAGAGTACTGGTATTTCAAAAGTAACTCATATTTACTCAGTGGAAATACACTTAAGTCTGGATATTTTGAGACTTCAAAAGAACTTAACTAGATGTGAACATTTTCTAACCAGTACTTCTCATGTAGTGTGGACAGACCTGAGGCATCTGCAATTTAGTATATAGCATACTTGAACTTTGAAATAGATGTTTCTAATAGCAGTGGTTACATTTCAGAGGACTATTTTAATAAATGCTATTTATGAGTATTTGGATGTTTGCAGCTACACAATCAGGACAAATGTCTGGGGAAGGTAAAGCTGGTCCTCCAGGAGGCAGTTCACGTGCAGCATTTCCACAAGGTGGTAGAGGACGGGGCCGTTTTCCAGGGGCTGTTCCCGGTGGGGACAGATTTCCTGGACCAGCAGGACCAGGAGGGCCACCCCCACCTTTTCCAGGTAAAATTTTTCTTAAATTACCATGGATAAAATGTGTCTACCTTAATACCTCTTTTCCTTTTCTCTCTTTTTCAAGTAATGCATTATTAATGTAACTTACTCTCCTTGTTATGCTATTTTTGGAATCCAGGAAATTTGATCAAGCATCTTGTTAAAGGAACTCGGCCTTTGTTCCTGGAAACTAGGATTCCATGGCATATGGGGCACAGCATAGAGGAAATACCCATTTTTGGCCTAAAAGGTCTTTATTTTTCTCCAAACTTGCTTGACTTATATATAGAATATTTACATCCGTCTTATTTTCTTACCTCTTAAAAAATCCTTTCAAGACCATTTTTCCTTGTTTCACTTTCTAGCTTGGCATCAGAGTAGAATATAAGGTGGGTGATTTCACTGTAAGAAATGTGTGTACGCTGAAAGATGGAAACTCTCTCTAAGCATTGTAATCTTCTTTATTAACGTTTTTTGTTTCAATAGTTTTTCTTAAGCATAAATTGAGCTAGTTACATTTGTAAAGATATACTTCACTTTTGTAGTTGTTAGTGTAGCATTTACCATACGGGTTTCATTTAAAGAGAAAGAATCTTGGTCTGTGAGTTGTGCTTTAAAAGTATGATCTTGGCATACCGGTTGTAATCCCTTACTGAAGTGTTTTCTCTCTTTCTCTCCTCTCTCCTCTGTTCTGTAGCTGGACAGACTCCGCCACGTCCACCCTTGGGCCCTCCAGGCCCACCTGGTCCACCGGGTCCTCCACCTCCGGGTCAGGTTCTGCCTCCCCCTTTAGCTGGGCCTCCTAATCGAGGAGATCGCCCTCCACCACCAGTTCTTTTTCCTGGACAGCCTTTTGGGCAGCCTCCGCTGGGCCCGCTTCCTCCCGGCCCTCCACCTCCAGTTCCAGGCTACGGCCCCCCTCCTGGCCCACCACCTCCACAACAGGGACCACCTCCACCTCCAGGCCCCTTTCCACCTCGCCCACCCGGCCCTCTTGGGCCGCCCCTTACACTTGCTCCTCCTCCGCATCTTCCTGGACCACCTCCAGGTGCCCCACCACCAGCTCCACATGTGAACCCGGCTTTCTTTCCTCCACCGACTAACAGCGGCATGCCTACATCAGATAGCCGGGGCCCACCGCCAACAGATCCGTATGGCCGACCCCCACCCTATGACAGGGGTGACTATGGGCCTCCTGGGAGGTAAGTTAGTGTGTATTTAGGACCGTGGATTTGATTGGCAAAAGATATTCCATGTTCTCATCACTAAGGTTTTTGTTTGGCTGGTTTTTTAAATTATGACCTTTTCCCCAGATACTAAATTTTCTATATTGTTTTCTCTTGTTTGAAGAGGCAGTGTCATCTGATGAAAGACAAACAGCGTTGGGAATAAACTACCTCTGCCACTTAATAAAGACGCATGATTTAGAGCAAGTCACTAAATCCTAGGGATTCATTTCCATTATTTTTTAAGTTAAAAGAGGTTAATAAAGATATTTAAATGAGCAAGTGGGATTCTTAAGCTACTTTTAAGATTTTAAAGTGAATCTCATTTACCATTGGTGATACTACACAGAGCACTAAAGTTTCTTCATTTTAAGAATTAGATCAGTTTATTATGTGAGTACTAATGATTATCTCATGGTGATTAGGAGTCCTGAGTGGCAAATTACTAACGTTTAATTAAAATGGGAACATTCGATAATTTACAAGTATATTTGGGTAGATAAAGGCCTATAAAACACAGTTTTTATGGAAATTAAAATAATGGTGATCCTTGGAGAAGAGCTAGGTGGAAATCACTGTTCAAGTAAGTGATCTCTTAGCCCCTTTCAAAAGTAATTTAAAAACTATCCATACTCGAAACATAATTTAGAGAGCTAGGTTTGTCATCTCTAAGAACTATTTGAATTTGCCCCCTTTAATTTCCTCTGAGTTTATATTTTTAAACTATCACTGTTAAACTACCTTGTATTTCATTTTGTCTGATAATGTCCTGAAGGAATGGATTTGAGAGTCTGCCTAATTCCATGCAATTGCACAGGCACATGGCAGTAAATTTGATGTTGTAAACAACGCCCATTAACCATTATCTGTTTGTAGAGGTTGCATCATTATAACTATTAAAAATACTGTTTAGGGGCGCCTGGGTGGCTCAGTTGGTTAAGCATCTGCCTTTGGCTCAGGTCATATCGTCAGGGTCCTTGGTTTGAGCCCCATGTTGGGCTCCCTGCTCATTTGGGAGTCTGCTTCTCCCTTTACCATCTGCCTCCCTATCCCCTTGCTTGTGTGCGTGTTTTCTCACTCTCTTCTTCAAATAAATCTTTTTAAAAAAGAAAATACTGTTTCCTCTAGAAAACAGTTAAAACTGCTGAACTAGTAATAGTAAAACTTTTTGTGTTCAATTCCAGTGAGTGATTTCATATTATTAAGTGTTCACCTTTAGTATGTAAGAATGGGTTAGATGACTTAGTTTGTTTAAAATTTGAGTTTCATACCCTTTTCCTAACCTAATAGAATTTGTGCAGTATTAAATTTTCAAGAATGGGGAGGTGGTTATTAATGACTAATCTTTTTTTAAAAAATTAGAGAAAACTCATCTTACATGAGAACTTTTAAGGGTGATAGGATGGGCACAAGTCACATCATTTGGTTAAAAAACATGTATTTTGAACAACTTGTAATTTGCTCAGGATGTTTATAATTTGGGGAGTAATAGTAATACCTTAGAAGCATGTAAAAGATTAGATTAGCTATTTCCTCATTTCAATGAAATGAACTACTGCCTCCCTTAACTCAGTGTCCTAACTAGTAACTCAGATGGCAAAAAGCTTTCCTTTTCCTATACTGTACATGTACACTTTTTCTTTTTTAAGTATAGTGACACAGTGTACATGTACAATTTTTAAAGTTGTCAAGCAGCTATAGAAAATTTTAGCATTTAATTCATTTTTTTCAACAGTTGTTTATACTTAATATCTTTTATTTGCCAGATGCTTTTCTGGAAATTCAGTGGCAAACAAGATGGTCTAAGATCTTGTCCCTGCCTGAAGTTCTATTAATTAATCAGACGTTTGTTATCCTTCTATTGTGAGTTGGGCCCTGTGCCTAAAGGATGATTGTAACCAGATTCCTTAATTGTATAGAGCTGTATTTTTTACTGTCAACGTTTAAAAGCATATATGTAAATGAAAGTTATAGTAACAAGTAACTATCTTATATACATCAAAATAATTTATTATTTCTCTTTTTGGGTGCCTGAAGAATATTGTGCATATGTAAATACATTATTTCAGGCTTCCAGAAAGACAAGATTTCTAAGTTGCTACTTTATTTCAGCTGAAAGATGGTAGTGTAAGAGAATTTTGCTTAGACTTTTTCTCTTTATAGGATAAATAGTATGCTTCGCTCTGGGAAAGTAACTACTTGCTCTGAGGCACTTGTCAAAAGCAACTACTATGAATTGTTTTATACTGTTATGACTAACTTAGAAAATTTGTTGAGTACAATTTAAGGTTTATTTTTATTTTACAGGGAAATGGATACTGCAAGAACGCCATTGAGTGAAGCTGAGTTTGAAGAAATCATGAATAGAAATAGGGCAATCTCAAGCAGTGCTATTTCAAGAGCTGTATCTGATGCCAGTGCTGGTTTGTATATTTCTTCCTATATTAATATTTCTTATTTGTGTTATTAGAAAGGACCTAAAACTATGTGCAATCTTAAAGATTGGTCATTTACATTTAGTACTTACTATGTTCATATTCCCAAATCATACCTATGTTTATTTAAAAGACATTGAAAGAAGCTATATGTCACAGTGTAATGAAAAGATCCATAATTTAAAATTTTTAAATGTAGATTTAAATTTTAGTCCTGACATTTAATGGCTTAAGTTTGATTCTTGTATTTACAAATAACTTGTCTTATACAGCTATAATAATAACAAATCATGCTAATTTAACGCATAAAGCTGTTTCCACATGGTGAAACACTAAAATTAAGACAGCTTCTGTAGTTATTTTAGTGCTCTTTTATAAAACACTTTATCACTCTTATCCCAAGTGGTTTGGTGGTATTTTGGAAATAATTTATTTGATTTTAACCCCTCTCCTTTCCCTCATAGGTGATTATGGGAGTGCTATTGAGACATTGGTAACTGCAATTTCTTTAATTAAACAATCCAAAGTATCTGCTGATGATCGTTGCAAAGTTCTTATTAGCTCTTTGCAAGATTGCCTTCATGGAATTGAATCCAAGTCTTATGGTTCTGGATCAAGGTAAAACTTTCCTGTCTCATGTCTTATTTAAAACTGTTACTTTTAGGGATCCCTGGGTGGTGCAGCGGTTTGGCGCCTGCCTTTGGCCCAGGGCGCGATCCTGGAGACCCGGGATCGAATCCCACGTCAGGCTCCCGGTGCATGGAGCCTGCTTCTCCCTCTGCCTGTGTCTCTGCCTCTCTCTCTATCTCTCTGTGACTATCATAAAAAAAATAAAAATAAATAAAAATAAAAAACTGTTACTTTTAAAATAACAAAAAATAATATGTCTGGGACTTTAAAGTAGGACTTTGATTTTACTTATTACTGTTTATGCAACAGCTAGAATGTTTTTTGTTTTTGTTTTTGTTTTAAACATTGAATCAAATGCCAGGTGTTTGCTTGCTTCTAAAACCCTTCAAAGGTTTCTGGTTACTCTTAGAATAAGACTGTAAACATTGAGACACTGTATGATACCTTCCTGTCTTTCCAGCCTCATTGTGTACCTTACCCCTTGCTCACTATTCTCTTGTCACAGTGGTCTCCCTTCTCTTCCTCTTGATACATCAACACTTAATCACCTCACTGCCTTTATACTTGATATTCCTTCTGCTGGGAGTCCTTTTCCCTGGCTCTTCATATAGCTGTCTTCTTACTCTTCATGCCTCAACTCAACCTGACTTCTAGGAGAGGTCTTCTCCCAGGTTATTCTTTTTATTTCTTTCATAGTACACCATAATCTTTTTTTTTTTTTTTTTTTTTTTTTTAAGATTTTATTTATTTATTTGAGGGGAGGGAGAGAAAGAGGGAAAGAATCCAAGGCAGACTCTGCGTTGGAGATCCTGACGCAGGGCATAATCTCATAATCCTTAGATCATGACCTAAGCCAAAACCAAGAGTTGGACCCTCCACTGATTGAGCCACTCAGCAGGCAACACTGTTCTTTATTATTATTGCACATTTCTTTTTTTTTTTTTTTTTCACTAGAACATATGTTGAAAGATGGAAGGGGCCTTACCCGTCTTGTTCACAACAATATTTCTAATGACTAAACAGTGTTTTATTGTTGTTGTTGTTTTTTAAGATTTTATTTATTTATTCATGAGAGACACACACACAAAAGCAGAGACACAGGCAGAGAGAGAAGCAGGGTCTATGCAGGGACCCTGATGTGGGACTTGATCCCGGGTCTCCAGGATCACATCCTGGGACGAAGGCAGGCACTAAACTGCTGAGCCACCCAGGGATCCTCTAAACAATGTTTGGTACAGAATAGGTGCCAAATAAATATTTCTTTGAACAAAGGAATTAATGAATGATCTGTTATTTTCTAATTAGGTAATTCCTTTTTTTTTTAAAGCATTGTAGCTACCTTTGAAATTTTACATATATTTGAAAGGTAGTAGATCCTTAATCTCTACGAGATATTCATAGATCTGTCCTTAGTGTATTTTATCTGGTGTAGAGTATTCATTAAGATAAGGGAAAGGAGCTTTTCTTTGTCATGGTCCCCAATTTCCTAATGAGTACCTTTCTGACCCAGTGTAAATAAGAATCTCCATAGCTGAACAAAATTGTCATAGCTGAAGACCATACGTTTACATAGTCTCCTTTTTAGTTTTTTAAGCCCTACTTAATAAGAACTTCCTTGATCAAGGAGCTTAGCATCTAATGATGTTTGCTAAGTCTAGCTATCTGGTGCAAAAATACAAAATGGATATTTCATCTTACAGTTACTTCCTTATTGTGAATTTCAGAAAAGTATTTTAAGCAGTTTAGTTTGGTCAAATTACCTGTTTTTTTGATTTGTGTTTGAAAGCAGCTAAATGAGACATTGCTTTTTATTGAATAAAATGTGAATAGTATTGTAGTATTTTCTAGTGGTCATAAGTACTAAGTTTTGAACTTTGCTTCCCATCATGTCCCGCAGCTCTCCATCGCACACCCCTGTAGCTAGCAAACATACATATTATTGGAAAATTTCTTAAGGGAGTAGCACTCATGATTAATCATATTTGGGTTAGTTATAAAAGTAAAATTGATAACTTACACATAGGTTTACGAAACCTGTTAATGGGTGGTAATATTTATGTATTTTAAGTCTCATAATCTCATGAATTTTATGTCTGAAAAACTACTTTCTATACATTCTTTAGTTTGAAACAACATGTCCTTTGAAATTTTTTCTCTTTGACCTTTCTGTTTTTTGTTCAGTAAACACTACGTGTTTGTTTTAGGCTATTAGATGTAATAAGATGTATTGCCCCTGTGTGTCTGGTTCCCAGTTTGGGGGTGAATATTTTTAAAAATGGAACTTCTAGTTCATGCTTGTTAGATGAGTTGGTAAATCATTATTGGAAGTTCAGGATATCCTAAGTCTAAACTAGATTTGTAAAGAATTTTTTGCCTTAGGTACTTTTAAACACTGCTATCCACTTACAGAGAGCATTAATCCAGTAATTTCTTTTAGAAGACGTGAACGATCAAGAGAGAGGGACCATAGTAGATCACGAGAAAAGAGTCGGCGTCATAAATCCCGTAGTAGAGATCGTCATGATGATTATTATAGAGAGAGAAGCAGAGAACGAGAGAGACACCGGGATCGGGACCGAGACCGGGACCGAGAACGGGACCGAGAGCGCGAGTATCGTCATCGTTAGAAGAAGGTGGGTATTCCTTGTTCCGGTTATATTTAGCATATGTGTTATTAACAGTAATTATAACTCCAAGGCTATTGTTTATACAGTATATACCTACATTTTAAATGGTCCAACTACTTGTTCTGAATTAAATCTTCTGGAAACATCTGAGACAAATAACAGGTAAGTATTGACAGGTAAAAAAATTTGACGTTTTATCCTTGAATATTGTATTGTGGAGTTAAAACTTTTAGATTGTTAATGGTCTTAAGAAAGCAAGAAAATAATCAAGAGGACTCATGTCTACTTCTAAAATCTAAAAATTGGAATTGTCTTAATTGTATAGATAGTTTGCATGTAATTTAAAATACAAAATACAGGAAGTTAATTCGTATATATTTAAAAGTTAAATTGAAAGTTTCTTTCCTTGAACTCATTCTATCCCTAAAACTTAAAGAAAATGTAATAGTTTATAATATAGGAGGATGGTCTCAGCATTGAAAGAGCTTTTGTACTTAAAATGTTCTTTAGAAGACACTTTTCTTGGCATCTGCTTTTGTTTTAAAATAAAAGAAACCATATCCTTTAATTTGCAAAGAAGATGCGAAACTTAATTAAAATGGGTTTAGGGTTTTCCATATCTAAGAATTTTAAATTGTATCAGATCATGCACCCCAGGTTAGAATAACCTTGAAATAATTTTCTTTGATGTTTCATTCATAAACCATAATCATTGTGTCTTTTTTTCTGTATTTTAAAACTATTTCTTGTGTACATTTTTCATAAAGCGGGAAGTTGTCTGTTTATACTTCATTTTCACGTGTAATTTTATTTTTATATTTGTGAACAGCATTTATTCATGTGAAAAGTAGGGGGAGGGCACTGTGAGGCTTGTGCATGTGACACAACGGTTATTCTGTGAACAAGTAATTTTTCTTTATGTGTTGGTGGCATATCCAAAGTAAATTAGGCTAAAATAAACCCCTTATAGGTAACCATTCTTTACACAGTTATTTTCCATAATTGTGGGAAACACTAAAAATTTAGTCATGATAATTGTTAGTATTTAAATTTTTATGGGCAAAATCAGAGACTATCAAGTGTATGCAATTCTTTGACAGAATAGCAGTTTCTTTAACTAATAGATATATTTTAGCAAATGAGATCCTTATTGAATAATGCTATTTATAAAACAAGCATGTAAATCTGATTTTTATGGTAGATTAGCTATTACATTATTGACAGTTTTATGGGCTTTTTGAAGTGAAAAGGCCAGTTTTAATACTTCCCTAGCATTTCAAATATGCATCTTAAATATTTATGAAAACTTTAGCTTTAAAAGCTATTTTTGTATTGTAGAACTTAATATAAATCTCAAACATTTCTTTAGTATGAAGCAAAACATCTTTCGCTTTAAAGCTGAGCTTATTGAAATTAATTCCGCTCTTGGATATGAGTAAGGATTAAATGTGTCATGTAAATCTAAATGCTAAATTTTAAAGATGTAGTTTTTTTCCCCTTGGGTTGACTAGATCATAATCCCATTTTATGAAAAAAAATTCTCCGTCTCCGTCAGTTGCTTAAGGTGAATTATGACCAACATATTACTTGAAATGTTTAACTATATCAGCCATTTCATTTATAGTAAGGTACAAGTCCTTTAAGTTACGTTTTTATGTAGACTTCGCCAGTTATCAACAAGCTGCTAATTACTGAAGGCATGATAATTAAGCTTCCATACATTTTTAATCATTTCCAAATTTGGATGTGCCCCATCAAGGGGCTTCTGAACCAGATAATGAGTTTCTTCTTGGTTTTAGTTAAACTAGCATAGTTAGCCAACTCCTTTTCAAACTCCTTGAAAAGTCCATTGTTAATTTTAAATACTTTGAATTAACTAACATTACATTCCAGTAATGGGTACACCTAACTGTATCATGGCTTGAGTTTCATTACATTCAGACATTAACTATGAATTCCTAACTTGCAAACTATTGTTGGCTTTTTTTTCTTAATCACTGATGTGTACCATACCAAAATTCCCATGTTTTGTTTGTACATTAATCAGAATTGAGTTGTAATATTGTTATGTGCCTTCATCCAAGCAAAATTTTACATAAGCATTCCTAGGGCAAAAAATTCTGTTATCCTGGAATATTGTACCTTTGCTATACCAAACAGTATTTATTGCGGTTGTAGATGTGACTTTATAGGGGTGGGGGCTAGGATCAAATATATTCGAGTGAAAAACTTTTAAACAAACTATCTGCACATTTAATTATTATCATAATAGGGTCTGTTGACCTTTTTAGAAGTTTTAAAATATGAGTCCTTTTGAGCTTTCATGTACATTTTAAGTGGACTAATGGAATACAAATAACTTGGAAGCTAACGTGAATGTCAGTAAGCGTGTATATAAAAAAAATACTGTAATTTACTATTAAAGTGATAAATGGCTAAAAGGGCAAGTTCTTAATTTAACTGGAAACTTAATGATGTTGGCAAGCTGTTAATGTCTGTCCCATCTTAATTTTTTTTGTGTTTGAACTGTTGGTAATGTTAATTGCATTCTCTCATTTAAAATATGTATTAATTTTTCTAAAAGCATTTAGTATTTAAGTTCAAGTAGGTAATATTTTAATGGGAATATCAGTATTGTAAATTTTCAGTATGTACATACATTGTATTTCATATTCTGTAATTTCTGCCTCCATTCTCAGACCACTCTGAGCAAAACAAAAGTAGTTCAGTGTTTTAAGATTGTACACTTCTTACAGAAATAATTTTACTGTCACAGTTATTTTCTTTTAGATTGCATTCCTCTTACTACTTGTTTAAACCAATGCTCCACAGCAAATTTGTTACTCAGTTTTTCTTTGTATACAAAGAGTAATGAATCCGAATTACTTTTTATGAGACTGACGCGCTGCCTACTGCGCTAACGAGGCACCTCCGAATTACTTTTTAAATACTCTTCATTCATGCTTTTCCTCTCCCTGAAATACAAGGTTTTGCATATTTTCAAATCATTGTCCATTTCTCTGATAAAATTTTTAAGCATATTTTATGGAATATGTATTAAATAAGTATGCTTCTTTGTAAGACTTCTTTTACCATAGATCAAAATCTTAGGTTGTGTTGTTACTGCATAAGATTTAGGGTGGTTTGCACTCTTTAGTTTTTCATTAATTTGGGAAGAACAAAAAAAGGCAAAAGAATAAAAAGTTCTTTTTTTACATGCTAAGATATTTCATCTCCTTAAGATATAGTGTCACTTTGGGGCCAATGTGAAAATTAAGTTCTCTTAATTTTCCACTGAATAGATACTATGATACTCATAGTGGTGATATTTAAAAAATTATTTCTACAACTCTTAAGTCATCTGAGATCTGCCTCATATTATCCGGCCTTGTGTTTGTCTTTTCCCATATATCTTAACTGCTGTGCTTCATCTGAATATGCTAGCTCTCACTTCTTTTGCTCTCACTTCTTCTAGGTTTCCTTTTAATATTTGTAAAACCTGACTACACAGCTCTCTTAAGTGACAGGAGGGTAGGAAGTAATCCCTTGTATGGATGTATAGTGTGTTTTTTGCTCACTGTGGTTTAAGAATGGGTTTTGTTTACAAATGATTAATGTTCCCTGTTAAAAGAAAATTCAGTGCCAATGTGAGTCACCTTGCTCTCACCTTCATCTCAGTGTGAAATTTACGATCATTGTTTTAGTTTGTAAATTAGATCATTTTGAATAAGTAATGTTTTGAATGAGTAGTTAGCATTGTTTTAAAGAAAACCTAATAACCAAAAGGGGGTAAGTGTGCCATATGTGCTATCCAAATTTACTAATTTGCCTTCTGTGGTAGCATGTTCTAATCCTCACAGGAAATTCTAAGTCACATTAAACAGCTTATTTTGAAATGTCCATTTTGTGAAATTTGGGGGGCAAATAAGAGTTTTCCTTGACTATGGTGAAGTTTATTTCGATAGTAACCTGCCTAGAGCAACCATCTTGTATATGTGTTTTATTAGTGTAATGAAAGACTAGTTAAAATGAGGTAAGGTAAGTACTATGTCCACAGGTAGAAAGAAGGAAATAACAAATGTTGTGGTAGTAAAGGAATTTTTGTAAATATCTACAGTAAACAATATTTTCTGTACTATGTTTTAGTCAGCACAAGAAGGAATTTTGATTTTATAAGAGTTGGCTTATATTCAGAATCTTATTTCTTGTCTACTCCATCCCCATTCCTCTCATTAAGGAGAAATTTTCAGAAAAGAGAAAAGTGAGTTTTATTTCACTGAATTAATAGATGCACATCTCTAAAAGCATATTAGAATTCTTTCAATTCAGTATTCAGTTAATTCTTTTAATTCAATATTAATGTGAAAATCTATGAAAGACCCATATCATATATATATATTTGAATCTTACTGGAAAGGTGAATTGGCCATGAGCTTAGAAATACTGATGCTAACAAATTTACTTTGAAGTTTCTAACAGAAACGCTCGTAATTTGAGTTGTTACTATTGGCTTGATCTTACATTATCTCAAGATAGAGGTGCTTCTCTGTATTGAAATTTTACTTAGTACTTTATAGCTTCATTAAAGAGCTGTAGATTTCATTTGTCTTAGTTTTTTTTAAACAAGCTTTTACATAGATCTTCCTTATATAACTGATAGCTAAAACAAGTAATTGTGTGACTTTGACATTAACATATTTGACTAAATGGTATTCTGATATTCTGAAAACATGAGCATTGAATGTATTTGTCACTTTTAAGCTTTTTTGATATCTTTGTTTATGTAGATGTCTACCTAGAAATTTGAGAGTATAATATGGGATTGGATTTTTGGAAATGGGTTGTATTGCCTTCAAATTTGCTTCCGTTTGAGATTGTAAAATTTGTATTTCCCAATGGATAAATGTAAAGTGTTTAGAAATAGAAATAAAACCTGTCAGACTACCCCCAGATTTTATGTCTATATGGTGAAAATGAGAGAGTTATTAATAGTAAAGACCTATGAAGTATAATCAAGCAAAAGATGAGTGCGTTTTCCTGCATAAAGATGTGTATTATAATTTTACAAACAGCATTCTCTACAGAAAAAGTAGTAAAATTCTCCTTTGGAGTAATGAATAAGTTGCAGTGTATGCCATATGTTTTTTGGAAGGATTGGGTATTTTTGTTTTGCTCACTGTGACTTTAAACAATTTTTCCCTCTTTAATGACCAGATCTCTCTTTATCTCTCACATCACAACAAAAATTTTAGGGAGATAACATACTTTTGCAGTAAAGCTTAGGAATTTCCAGTAGTGCATCTTTTCAGGTTAGAACATATTCCTTATCTTTATTTAATACTTTAATACCAGGTTTTAGATATGTTGCAAGGAATAAAAATAAAACCTATGAAAGCTGTCTTTCTAGATTTTTTTTTCATGAAGTAATTCTGCCTAAAGCTTCATCAACATAAGATAAAGGTACAATAAAAGGTAACATTAGAAATGGCTTAAGTATCTCATTGAAAAATACAGGCAAATAGAACTATTTAAAAGAGACAGTTCGGGATTATAACATTTGGGGCTTTGGAGGGGTTTTATTTTGCAGTTGTAAAATTTGGGTTTTTATTGCTAGGTAACATGAATGCGTATGTGTATTGATACACTTAAGTTGCTTACAGCCTAGTAGGGGAGGAAGGAACATAAAATAGAACGTTCAAAGTTGTGACACTATTAATGACTCTTAAGTATGAAGCAGAAAGTATTTTCCGATTACTTATATGGCAAGAATATCACTAAATATTGTGCCCTTTACCTCTTACTACATCATCATATTGAAATGCTCTCTTGGAATTTATTTTAAATATGGTGTTTCAGTCATCAGTTACATGCAAGTTAATTGAATGTTTCTTTTGTGAACCTCTGCTTGAAGTTTGCATATTTTTGTATTCTTGAAAATTTAGTTTATCAAATTTACTGGTTTTTTTTTCTTTATGTGAGTTTTCAATGAAATTTATCATTGTAGATTCTTATTTTAGCTTGTTTTTGGTTAGCTTCTATATTACGTTAGTTATTTCAATATAGGTGGAATAGAGTAAAAGTAAAGTAAATGTTTTAAACTTGTATTATGTCTAAAGATTTGTATGTGGATGTCATATTTATTTAAATGTGCATACTGAGCTATATATTTATAAATTTTATTTATGCATTTTGTAACATGAAACAATTTGATTTATAACATTTGCAGAAGTTCCTGTATGCTGTCAAATAAATACAACTAATTTGTAAAATAGTTTATTGCATTTTATATTCAGTTCACATTTAATTGTTAATGAGTTCTTTAGAATTGATATGTGGGTGAATGAAAAATATTTACATTAAAATCATTCAAGCATTTTTCCATTTATTTTTGTAGTATGCATACTTTAGAAAATGACTTATAAATGTTTCCATCATCACAGAAACAGCAGCTGCCATATTTTCATTTGTTTCAGTTACATAAAGCCATAAAAACAGAAGAATGAAATCAGAATGTCTCACTTTTAATCAGTACATAAATTTGGGAGCATTTCTCCACCATAAAGGCAGCTACTGTTTCAGTTAATGCTTATTGTGTTAGAATACGTAACAGTGAAGTAGATGCACGACTTGTGTATGTATAGTTAAGCCAGCGTTTTTCTGTGTATTATGGGGAATAGCAAAATCTACATCACAAATTTTGACACATTACAGCTGAAGGAAGAGGAACACCTTCCAAGACAAAACAGTCTTCATGGGGGAAAAATGACGCTTGTCCAGCAGTTTGCTTCTTGTGATTGAACTGAACCTGTAAGGATTCATGGATAAAATGAACAGGAATAGATCTGAATAAAGCAAATCTGCATAAATGGTAACCAGTAGCTCTACTTTATTTTTTATGTTGCTTAACTGTTTTATTTGAAGGAAACCTGTGTGATTTAAAAAGTTATAGCTTTTGCAACTTTATTACTGGTTATATACATTTGGCCATTATAATGTGCAAGCAATTGGAAAAAAACCGTCAAGTAAATGCTTGTTTTTATAGTAGTTTGTTCTTGTTAAAAATGTTCATATGATAATGTCTGTAAACAGCACCACTTTGATTACAATAGATGTAGTGTTGTAATAAACTGTTTAATGGGGCTGATGTGTAAAGCTGTTCAAGTTATTTGATGTTTACACCTCAGGGAAAGTCTTGTGTTCAGCAATATCTAAAGATAATGTTACTATGACATTTATACTGTCCTTTAAAAAAGCATTGCAATAGCGTTTTTGGATATGCACCAATCTAATCTTGCGTTCAGTGAATTAAACATACTAATTAAGTGTCTCTTGCCCTTGATTTTGATATTAGAATAGGTGATTACATGGATATTTAATATTTCTATATTCTGCTTTTCTAGCTGTTTTTACCTAGTTAGCTTGTGATTTTGCTGAATGGTATGTAAACTTGTAAAATTTCACAGACATAGCAATCCAGTCAATGTGTTAGGGGTCAAAAAAAATTTTGTGGTTTTAACATTTGAGTAAAAACCCATACGTTATTTGCTACAGTAATGCAGCTTAATTACAACAGATGTACTGAAACGCTTAATTGTAAACTGCTAGCATTGAAGAAATATTTTGACAATTCTGATTTGATGCGGCAGTTATTTGCTGTTTTATATTAATAGTGCTTATGGTTTATTTTTGAAGCCATAGGCAATGTAAATACAGCCGTGCAGCAGACAAATGTGAGTAAGGAGAGCATTAGTTTTATTTTCTGGTTACTATAGATTTCAGAAGGGCGTGATGCTTACTAATACCGAGTTGTTTTCTCCTGTATGTGTAATGGGTGATTATAGGTGTACCCTGTCACCACAGTTTAAGGAATCTTGTGTGTATTCATGCAACCTTTTGATTCATGCTAGAGTTACTTACTAATCAAAGATTTTTTTCAAATCTGCCTTGCATATAGGCCGACATTTAAAAAACTTGGCTAGCATGTGTTCTTAATTGCAAAATTAGCATAGGCAGAGTGTCAACTTGATTAGATACTTTTATAGGAAGGTCCTTCCGAATCACTACTTCAGAAATTTGAGTTGAAATCCTAAGCAAGTTAATTTGTTTTTAAGATTTGATTATCTTTAAGAGATCTGGTAATACACGTTGGTTTTTTGTTTTTTTTTAATACAGCCAAATTTTAGGGCAATGCTTTAAGTATTTAGGTACCCTAAATATTATGTCATGTGCAACTTGTAGAAGCCCTCCAAAGATTTGCACTGCAGTTCTTCACTTTCCTTTTGTCCGCTATCACGCTAGTTCTTACAAAATTAGCTGTTTCAAATTATTTATATTCTTGCTAGTTTTATTTTAAAACATTTTATGATTAGAGTACTTGTGCATGGGATCACTGGTGTTTATCAGAACTGTTTGCTCTCAAATTTTTCAAGTGTTCTATCTTGTTGAAAATGCAGTTGCCTTTTTTTTTTAACATTATTTGAGAGTTGTATCAAAATCGGTTTTCTTGTTTTGTGTATAGGTATTGTTTTGTCATTCCTTAGCTTTTTTTATATTTTAATTCTAATGCCCTAATGTGAAGAAGTATGGACATAAATATATTACAAGGGAAATTAGTTAATAGTTTAAAAAGGTAAGTAAATGTCCATGAGAATAAGATACTCTGAGAGTTTTAAAATGGAATTCTAAAAATCTAACTGCTTGAACTTGAGATGAAACTGGAAATTTTGTGCTAATTAAATCCTTCATTTACTTTTTTGTTTTTTATCAGTGGAACCCTTTAATTGCTTATTCTATATCACTACGTGGCTGATCTCATTACGTGACTTTTGTTGCAGACAATGTGAGTGTACTAGAATTGTTTGCTGTTAGTCCGTTATTTTTAAGTGTTGTCAGAAGGAAATAACTTTTTGGTTTGACCCATTTTTAGTCTTCTATCTGATAACACATGAATGTATAGCAGTAAAGGTGAAAATTGCAAGCCTTGTTTAATTCTTCATATCCCTGTGTTGTTTATGAGCTAATGTTATTTGAAAACTCTTTCTTTCTTTTTTTTTTTAACGTGTAAAAACAATCCAAAGAGAGAAATCATTACATAGACACCAAAAAAAAAAAAAAAAAAAAAAGACAGAGAAAGAGAGTTTCAGAGACCTTTTCATTTCTTCTTCTTCTTAATAATTGTAGTGACATGAAAACAACTTTGAGTTTTAACTTTAAGCCATAGGCATTTATTAGTGCTCTGCGATCACATTCCTTTCAGCCGTAGTTATGAATGAGTGATACAGCACCTCAGTGGTATTGCTTCTGAAGCAACATTTTGAATCAGATGTGCTACTTTTAGCTAAAGGACACATGTTTTGGAAGGGATATTCCAGTGTAAGTTTGGAAGTGTTTATTTTGTCAGTTTTCATAAGCAAGATTTGTAGTAAGTTGCAGTGGCTGTTGATCATAGTTTAGCCCATTTAATGGCCCTTTTACTCAGAATATTCTTAAGCAGTTAACTACAATTTGGAGTTCACAGATAACTTAAGGATTGTAGCTTAAGGTGTTATTTTCATTTAATTCTCCTGTGGAGAATACTGCTTTGTTTTTTACTAGTTTAAGGTCAGTTCTTTAAATAAACAACAGGATTTTAATGAATGTTGTATAACATTTTATAGTGAAAGGGGGAAATTGTTGGAAGGGTAAAGACTTTCTCTTTCCCTTATGTATTTAAATGTGCCAATAACCTAAATACATACTGTTTTATACAATGAAATGCTACTATGAGACTTTCTGTTGGAGTTCTCTCAACATTTTGGTTTTCATACCTGAATGATCATTGCATTTTCTGTATTTTATAAGATGGCTCCAATTTTGTGTTTTAAGCTTCAGCCTGTTATTTTAAGAGGAAGTTTATGTTCTGATTCCTTACTAGAATACAGTATTGAGAGTCTTACTGTTTTACAGATAACTGCCTTTTAAATTTTATTCATTAAGTTCATTTGCATCCCATAGCCGTCTGTAAATGTTTCCTGCAGTTGTATGTACTTAAATGCACGCTTATCCATTGTACATAACTAGACATTTTTTGTGCTAAAATATATTAAGTGGGATTTTTGTAGCAAAGCATTCTATTTTTCTGTTCTTACTCTGTGTGTGTTGTTGTTGTTTTTTTACATTAACCTTCAGTTTAAACACTGGAGTATTTATTTCATTTTTTTTAGCAACTTGACTCTTAGAAGCCTTAGACTAATTTTTTAATAAATATTCAACCAAAAATTATAAATTTCTTAAGATGTGGCCTTACATATAGCATTCCTTGTGTTTGTAATGTGAGATTTTTTGATTAGAGAAATCAAAAGATTCTGGATTAAAGTTTCATTGTAAGTTGAAATAGAAAATATGTTAAAATGTCTAGGCTTCTGGGAGGAAGTTCTTACACTCTTCTTTCTTTGCATTAGAAAGAAGCAATATGAATTTTTACAAATATTCAGGCAATTGTATCCAGTTTAGATTGATTTAGGTTTGTCTTAACCAATGTTTCTTTAAAATTTCAGGTTGTTGGCATTCACTCTGAGTATGCAGCTACTGTGGTTTTTGTATGGGACATATAAACACTTTGTTAGGTGTAGACAGACTTTAATGTTTCAGAGACTTCCTGCTCTATTAACATGTTGTAATAGGAGTCTTAAAATATTAGGTAGAATTTAATTGAAGTCACACAAATCTTGAAATGGTATCAGCAAATAGTAAATACTACAGAAAGTCTTTCATGCACGAGCATCCTAAAATTCTGCCATGGGTGTAAATGTTTTGCATTAATTTCATAATTGAACAGATAGACCCTGCATTTAGTAAAAACATTTCATTTTGAAGATGTGTTCTTTTTGTCACACTGTTACTGCATAACACTTCGCAGCATTTTGTAAGTTAAATTATTTTAAAATACAATGGTAAATTCATGTTTATTTTTTTACTTTGAAAATTGTAGTACTCAGGTGGTATTTAATGGGAAAGGATCCTTGGGGTAAATCATAATGTATTCTAAGGAATGCATCTATAACATTGACGACTTTAGCCTTAAAAAAAAGGTCTATTCTTACTCTTCTTCCTCTTCATCCCATGGTATATTAGCAAAGTAGTTTACAGCCTTGTACAGCCTTACAAAGTTGTTTTACAATTTTTAATGGAAAGCCCTTAACAACAACAACAAAAAATTGTGTCATATTACCAGTATCCATGAATTGACTGAATCACGGTTTGTAAATAATTTGTCTAATACCAGAAGGCCAAAGAAAGTCTTAAAATTTTAGCTATTGACTCTGGTGACTTCACAATAAGATTTCTGTGCAAAAGGTAAGGTGATATTTGATCAAATAGACATCTTTTTGGTGTCCGTGAGAACTAGCTTCCATATTAGCTTCTTTAAAAAGCTCATTCCATTTTATTAAAATGTTTGTAATTGCAATTTTGTGTTTAATGTTTACTTTCTGTCTTTTCTTTCTTTAGCATTTAGGTGACTGTTCAGCAGTTTGCTATATGGCCATTGTTGGCCCTAAACTGCACTAGTAACAAGCATGGTATTTATCTTGTATTGAAAAATAAAACAGTTTTGATAATACTTTACAGTTTGTCCTTTTTATTTGGTTCATAATTTAACCATTGTGTATGGTTTGAATAATTCGTATCCATTGGCAATATACAGTATAACAGATTGGGTTGTTACACTACAGTGTTTTGTATTTTGTCTTTAAGCCAGCCTAAAGTGGTAATTTTCTTCTGTATTGACATTTTCGTGGTCTTGAAGGAAGATTATACCTAGCTAAAATTAGGCTTTAGAAACATAAAACAGTTCTAGGCTGTTTTATTCTCAAACCTAAGATTCAGCAAACATTAGTTTTAGGAGATTATTTACCTTGTTAGACTTGAATCAAGTAAAAAATGTTTCTAGATTACAGCAAAAATATTTCACCAGCTAGCTTAGAAACCACATAGAGTACTTTTAAAACAGTAACAAGTTACGATTTCAGTACAGATTTGTATGCCAGATATAATCAGGTCCAAGATTCTCACCAATAGGCTTCAGAGTGTGGTGAAAGTGACAAGTCTATATGCAGTAAAAACCATATAAGAAATAGTAAGTTACCATTTCTAGGATCCTTTCCACTGCCCCATTAAAATTGTGGTTCAGGTTTTGTTAGTTTCCCTATTACTCTGTTACATGTTTACATTTTGAAGATTACATTCATTGATCCTCCTTTCCCTGAGTTCCTTGAGACTTTTACTGGAGAGTATTTGAAATAAAGATTATCAGGAACATTTTATTTTTAACCAGATGCAACACAAGACTCCGTAGCAATCAATCAAGGCCTGATTCGGTGGAAGATGGACTTTTTTTTTTTTTAATAAGGAATTGATTGGGCAGCCTGGGTGGCTCAGGGTTTTTGTGCCGTCTTCAGCCCAGGGCATGATCCTGGAGACTCGGGATCGAGTCCCACATCGGGCTCCCTGCACAGAGCCTGCTTCTCCCTCTGCCTGTGTCTCTGCCTCTCTCTCTGTGTGTGTCTCTCATGAATAAATAAATAAAATCTTAAAGAATTGGTAGACAATTTACCTGATTTTATTACCTATAACTATTACCATGAAACAAGAAATGTTATTAGAAATGGTTTCCAATGCTTCTTGTTTTCATCTTGTCTCCCTTTTATCTTTCACTAACAAAACTGTTGAATTTTTGTTATGTCCGTTCCCATCAGATGCTGTTGTCTGTGCCCAATGAGGGATAAATATACATTATCTTAACTTTCAAAAATGTATATTCAGCTTTATGGGAAAACTTTAGGAATTAGTTTTTAATGATAGCACTGAGACCTGAAGAACAAATAAGCCGTGGTAAAGAGGGAAAGGAGGTACCTTCTAGTGAAAGACCTTTGCACTAAAGGGCTTTTGTGTCAGGAGGGAGTGTATTAGTAGGAATTGGAAGAATGCTAATTCAGCTACAGTGGGAAGTGAAAAACAGTGGCCTTTGTTTGGGTTTCAAGAAAAAGGCAAAAAACAAGACTGTGGGGTTTATAAATCACATTAAAGATTGCCCCAAGAATAATGTGGAATCCTCGAAGGGTGTGAAGTGTCAAAACTTTTTGGGTATAAGATCAAATCAGGAAAAGAATAGGGTAAACCAGTGAAACTATAGTAGAAGTCTTCAACTACAGGGAGATAGGATCATAGACATAGAAAAGTTGGTTTAATGAAAGACTTAAGAAACTAAACTGATAATACTTAACTGGATGTTTGGATATGATAGAGTAGGATGGCTTTTAGAGCTTATGTAATGGTATATACCATTGCCCAAGTCAGGAAGTTTGGAAAAAGCTGTGGAGATAATATGAATCTTGTGCCTTTGGAATCCAAGAAATAGTTCTAATTAGTTATATGGCTTTGGAGTTTTGAATATATGTGTGAAAGCTCTAACTTCATAGTAACAGTTAAAATAGAGAAGAAACCATCAAAACATGGGGAGGTGGGGCAGGTGAGAAGTCTGGTACAACTTCCAGGTTTCTGGTTTGGGAAACAGTGCTCATTGAGATCAGTAAAAAGTAAGCTCTATGCCCAACATGGGGCTTGCACTCATGACCTGGTGATCAAGAGTTGTATGCTCTGGAATGAGCCAGCCAGGTGCCCAGAGAGGAAGTGGCTTTGGATTAGAAGAGAAACCCTCCCTCCTCACGAGGGAAGATGTAGTTAGATAAAAGTATAGGGAGGTTTGTGGGCTGAAGGTGGGTAGAAGTTTTAAGACCTTCATATCTAGTGACTTTAGGACAGTTAAGGGCATTGTGCAAGGGTTTGGGGTTTAAGTTTGGGAGAAAAACTGTTGATAGATTTGTTGGGACTTGGTTAGTCTAGCTAAGAATAGGCTCCAGTTTTGTGGTGGCAGTCCACTTACTAACACATTCAGTCACCCAGCAGGTGGGTAGTTAGATCAAGCTCTGGGATGGGGAAGGCTTTGATAATTGTCATTACCCTTCTGTTTAATGGTTGTCAACCCACCTATAGAATCATCACCTATGCCCTCTCGATAGTTGGTTGTTTTGATGGGGTGGGGGGGTTGCCATCAGCATTTTAAAAAATTGCTGTCCTACCTGTTGTCTCAGAGCTTTTTAAAGCACCTTATTAAGGTTAGTAGTTTTTTTTTTTCCAAGAGAGCCAACGGGCTCCAAAGAGTTACATGACTACTAGCAGAATGGTGAGTCGAAGTTAGAATGTGTTCATGATTCCAAATCCTCTGTTCACAGTTACTTGCTGAATGTCCTCAAACTTAAGTGCCCCTACCCTCGGACACCCTGCTGTAACTGCTAACTTAAGCTTTATTGATACCTGAACTGTAAGCATTTAGGAATATATTACTTGATCCTAAGACCCATGTTCAGTTTATTAGAAGATGATTTGCTGAACGTGAAGACTAGAGCTAATTGTTACTGAATTAAATCCTTAAAAAAAATGAAAAGCCACAATCATAAAGCTGGGTAATTAAAACTATAATAAAACTTAAAATTAAAAAAAAATGAACTTACGCTCTTAACTATTTCCCATTACTTGTGAACATGCTAGGAGTATCTGCACACAGAGACTGCCTGTCTAATAGCTTCTATAGCAGTCTGTGGTCCCTGACTTTCTAAATGATCTGAGTATAGGAATGGACACGAAACGGAGTTTGGAGATGAATGGCACAACTTCTCTCATCTTTATTGAGGATACCTGGGCAGTAATCTACCTAAAGTTACCTTCTACCAATTGTGTACCCTGCTTACACAAATACTGAGAGTGGAACATTAACATGCCCTCGTATCAGCCATAAGCAGGCAGATAAAGTAGGAAGTTAAGATGAAGATTTTCATTTAAATTTAATATTCCCTAAATCCTTAATCAGTTTTGCTGTTTTTCTTCCCTAGACTTCTAATTTGGGTGTACTCTGGGGAGGCTTAGCTTCCCTGCAAGCCTTGCTGTTCTTTTCCTGTCTCCTGGCTTTAGATGTTAATATGCTGTCAATTTCTAAATTTATATTTCCAATTCAGACCTTTTCCCCAAACTGCCTAGTCTCCTTAAATATCTAGTAGGCACACCAAACAACCTGCCATGGCTGAACTCTTTACCCTTTCCCGTAACCCCACCATCTGCTAAGCCTGCAATCTTTCTCAGTAGCCAATACCATCATTTTAATTGCTTAGATACAAACTTTGAAATCAGTTGACTTCTCAATACCTCACATCCAATGCATCAAAAATCTTTTTGTCTATCTGAAAATAACCTAGAATCTGACCACTTACTCCTTCCACTGCTTTCATCATTTGCCTGTTAAATTACTGCAGTAACTCCTAACGGTCTCCCCATTTTCTCTTGGCCTGTCTACAATCTTTTCGGCATGTCTGTCAGTTTTTTATCATGTCTCTCCAAACTCCTGTAGTGGTTCCCCATTTCTATCATGAAAGCTCCAGTCTTTAAAAGGTTTTTCCATTATTTGGCCTCTTACATCTCTGACCACACCTCCCAATACCACTTCCTCCTCCCGACTCATTACATTCCAGCCACTCTGGCCTTGTTTTTTTGTTTTGTTTTGTTTTGTTTTTTTCAAATAGGCCAGGCATGTGTCTGCCTCTCAGCCTATGCAGGGGCCATTTCCCCTGCCTGGAATGCTTTGGATATCTGCATGACAGTGTCATCTTCATGTGGTTTATTTTCACCTTTCTGTTGGAAGAACGGAACCTAACTCCCTTACTCTGCTTTATTTTTCCCAAAAGCTTATTAACAGAATATGTTACTACCACAGTATACGGTCTGTTTGTTGTCTAATAGAATACACAGACCCATGAAAACAAGGATCCTGTTTTTGTAAATCCTGAGTTCCTACATGAATGTGTGTGCTACATAGATGTTAATAAATGAATGAATGTCTTTTAAATGTAGCTCTACTACATTATATTGTTAGCTTAAGCTTATACAGGTATTTTGTAGTTTTCAAAAGCTCACATTTATGCCACTTTGATGAAAAGCTTTAGTGCCTTGTTTTCACTAACCAAAGGAAATCTGAAGAGAGTTTTTGCTTTTATGGAATAAGGCAAAAAGTAAAAACAGTGTTAAGCACTTGTTTTACAGCCAGCTGTTCTAGAGGTTGTGTGTACTCTGAGCAGTTGAATGGCACCAACCAAGTTCCTTCTCTGGAAACCACTCCGCATCAAACCACCATAGCTTTGAACTGTGAACATCTGTGCTTTGTCTTGATTTATTTTGTATATCCCTTAGCAAAATGTGTCCTAAGGTATTAGAAAAGTCTGAGAGGTTATTTTTTGGGCCTGGGAATATTCAAAGTTTTCTACATAAATTAATGGTAATTCCTTCTTTATGCCATGTTAGCTCTACTTTTGGTTAACAGGGAAACCTGTAATACTAGTTGGAAGAGCTAATTCAGCATCTTTCCAATTGTAAAACGTTTTTAAAATGTCATTTTAACCCTTTTTAATTATATTTCAGTGACAGTAAATACATTCACAATGTGCAACTCTCTCCACTATCCCTTTCCAGAACTGTTGCATCATCCCAGGCAAACACCGTACACATTAAACAATAACTCCCCATTCCCAGTTCGCCCCCAGCCCCTGACAAACTACTATACTTTCTGTCTACAAATTTGCCTCTCCTAGGTACCTCATAGAAGTGGAGTCCTATACTATGTGGTCCTGTGTGGCTGGCATATTTCACTTAGCATAATGTTTTCAAGGTTCATCCATGTTCATCCATCAGAATTTCCTTTTATTTATCTATTCATCTGTTGATGGGTATTAGGGTTTTTCCACCTTTTGGCTATGGTGAATAATGCTATGAACATTTGTGTACAAGTCCCTTCTTGCAATTCTTTTGGATATATATACCTAGGAGTGGAATTGCTGAATCATACGCAGTAATTCGATGTTTGAGGAACGCCAAAACTTTTCCACAGCAGGTGTACCATTTAATCTTCCCACCAGCAATGGGTAAGAATTTCCCTTTCTCCACATCCTAACGAACACTTTTCGTTTTTCTGATAGTAGCCATCTTAATGGGTTTGAAGTGTGTCATTGTCCACTGTGATTTTTGGTTACTCATCATTATTGAGTCTTCCCAACATACTAAGCTTAGTTTTCATTGAACCAATTCTGTTTGTATTCATTTCACTGGTTTGTGCAATAGAAAGCCATGAAATCAAAGGAAAAGGTACTATTGACCTAGTTAAGAGCAAATGCAACTGAATAGTAAACATAATTAGTAAGAGCAGAAGTTCTTGGGTGCCTGACTGGCTTAGTTGGATGAATATGTGACTCTTGATCTCAGGATCATGGTGGGTTCGAGCCCCACGTTGGATGGAGAGATTATTAAAACTATAAACTTAAAAAAAAAAAAAAGGCCCGCTGGTTTTGGACATGTATAAGTCTGTTTTATAGAGAAAATGTATAGGTAGGTTATATGGGGGTCACTTGAATGCTCATACAGTATCAACATTTTCCTTATTAAATGTTCAAAAAACTTGCTACTAAAAACATGGCCTCTAGCCTACCAATGTGAGCATCACCTGAGCGGGAAACTTGTTACAAATGCTGAATCCAGGGCTCCATCCCAGAGTTAAGGAATCAGAATATGCCTTTGGACAAGATGCTCAAGTGACTTATGCAACGTAAAGATCAACAAATTGACTTTTTAAACTTTTAATGGCTACTTAATATTTGAACTTACAGTTTCAATCAGTTCTTATGGAGTATTCAGGTTATTTCACTCAATTTTGGATAACAAAGGATACTGCAGTGAATGTCTGTATAAATAAATGTTCTTCTCTGTTTTCCAAAAAGAAATTTCTTAGAGTGCTGGATTCAATAAATATGAATATTTGAGGTTTTTTGATACTTGAAATTACCCTCTGTTTTACCTTCACCTTAGCTGTATGTGAAAAGTCACATTTCTCCATATACTTTTCAATAATGGTTTCTTTATATATAGATATATCTCCATCCATTTTGGAGGTGAAAACTGGTGTTTTTAAATATTTTGTGACTTTTACAAGGACTTAAATAGTTTAAATATTTTAAAAGGTTAGCATGCTGCCATCTAGTGATAGCTTTATGTAAGAAAAGGGTAAGTCATGATTTACTAATTGATTTTGTATGCATTCCGGCCCAAACTAATAAAACCAATAAAGGGCAGACCAAAAAACTGAAGGGTCCAAGCCAAGTTCGAATATCCAAGAAAGATCTGAAAGATTCTTTTCTAATCTAATATCTCTGGTAAGTCCCAGCAGAATAGTCCAACCAGAATGAGGTAAAAATAATGATTTTTCTGATGGAATCGGTTAATAAAATCAGTTAGTTGGTTAATATCTTTATTTGCATCCTTCTACTGAAAATATTTCTGAATTTGATCAATGCACACAATAAGTCATTGAAGGGAAGTTATTTTGACCTACAAATTTTGTACTTCTATACATAGACCGTTACTTTAATTACAGAATATATTTAATGTTTCTTTGAAGAGATGTATATAATACTCTAATGTCATTCTGAACAGAATTCTTAGGTGGGTATGAGTGGTCTTAATTTTATTTAGTTATACTGTATTTGTTTTTAGCCCTAAGGGAAAGCTTATCTTTTTTAGCATTTGAATGCCTAGTCTGTACTAAGTATGGGACAGGAATGGACCAAGGATATTCCTTGTTTTGGGGGAGCCAGGAATAAGAAAAATTTCTATTCAATGAATACTTAAAATTGTGTATTTCTTTTCTTTCTTTTTTTGGTGGGTAGAGGGGAAGACTTAGAGCAGGAGCGGGGAAGGGGCAGAGGGAGAAGCAGACTCCCCACTGAGCAAGGAGCCCAGACACAGAGGTTTGATCCCAGGACCCTAGGATCATGACCTGAGCCGAAGGCAGAGACTTAACTGACTGAGCTACCCAGGGGCCCTTAGAGAATACTCAAAATTATTGTAATGTGCAAAATACCTTGAACATACAAAGGAAGAAAGCAATGTTCTGTCTGGAATCAGAGTTGATGAGACTAATATATGCTGGTCACTTCTGATGTGTTATTTCATAAAAGTGTCAAAACAGTATTATTGGGATTCCTCATTTTACAGATGAGAAAACAAATTTAGATTCAGTAGCAGGGCGTCTGGGTGGCTCAGTCGGTTAAGCATCTGCCTTTGGCTCAGGTTTTGATCCCGGAGTGCTGAGATTGAGCCCCTCAGCGGGGAGCCTGCTTGGGTGTGTGTGCGTTCTCTTGCTCTCTCGCTCTCTCGCTCTCTCAAATAAAGTCTTAAGAAAGATTCAGTAGCAAAGCAGTAATCCACTTTACCATGGAGTCAGAAGAGCCACCCAAGAGAATGTAATAGTGAGTCTTGGTGGTCTTTATTTACAGATGATAGGAGATGATATGGAGGACTGAAGTTAAATTATTAGAATTAATAGATTAGCAAGCTCTGTGTACACAAAATATAGAAATCAGGTATAAAGTAGCTGGTATTACATTTGCTAAAAGATGTGCAAGCCCTCTTTTGGAGGAAGTTTTAAACAACTTCATTGGAAGACAGATCCAAGTTAATGGACATACCATGATGATAAATAAAGAGTATTATGACAGTTCCCTCAAACTGATGTAGTATTAGTGCAAATTCAATTAAAATTACAAGAGGTTTGTTTCGTTTTGTTATTACCCTTGATAATCTGTTTCTAAACTTTATGTGAGGGATCCCTGGGTGGCGCAGCGGTTTGGCGCCTGCCTTTGGCCCAGGGCGCGATCCTGGAGACCCGGGATCAAATCCCACGTCGGGCTCCCGGTGCTTGGAGCCTGCTTCTCCCTCTGCCTATGTCTCTGCCTCTCTCTCTCTCTCTGTGACTATCATAAATAATAAATAAAAGAAAAAAAATAAACTTTATGTGAAAGTTAAAGGCAAATGAGTAAGAAATGCATAATAAAATCACAGGTGCCATTTCATATCTACAAGATTGGTGAAAATGTTTAATTGGTTCTAAGTATTGGCTAGGATGTGATGCAGTGAAAAATACTACTGGAAGGAGTGTAAATTGGTACAACCACTGTGGAAATCAATTTAGCATTAATTTGTAAAGTAAATGCACATATACACTAGGAAAGCTTGTGTCTCTGCATTAGGAAGCATTTACAAGAATGTTTATAGCAACATTTTAAATAGCAAAAAACGGAACAGCTCACATGCCCATTGACAATAGATAGTTAGGACATTTGTACAATGAAGTACTCTGGCCTAAAAATACAAGAACTCTAGCCATATGCAGCAAAATTAAGTAAATCATGTTTACTGGAAGAAGCAAGTTCTGGAGGAGTTCACACAGTGTTCTTCCATTTATATAAAGTTCCCAAACAGGGAGAATTATGAGTGTGAGTATTAGGGAAATAATAGAAAAGTAATAAAAGGAAATTGTTAATATTCAGCATAGCAGTTCTGGAGGCAGGCAGGTAAAAGAATACAGTCAAGGGAAGTGTTCCACTGGGGCTCCTAAGGTACATTTATTAGAATGGTTGCTTTGATATGTTTTAAGATTTCAGATACCATCAAAGGCGAGCATAAGGTTTGTATTATCAGAAGTGAGCCATGACACAAATTTCTCTGGGAACAGCCTAAAATTCGGTACTTCACACAATACTAGGTAGAGGAAGCCAAATGTCTGGTCACCAGTGTCTAGGGTACTGGAGTGGGTTTTAGGAGAAGTGCAATTGCCAGTGATGGGTCAGCAACAAGATAAACATTTTGAAACTTTGAGGTGCATGTGAGGCTACACAAAAGTGCACGTATTCAATGTCTTAGATGTGATGCAATGATAAAACGCAGTGTACTTAGATGTAGTCTAAACAGCCAGCCTTTCTCATTCAGCAGAATGTTTAGAATTTTATGCTTTCTAGAGCCACTCTGGTGAGCCTGTACCTCAGCCCGACACTTGTGCTAACTGCTCCCAAATCTTGGAATGGTAACCTCAATTGGAATCTGTTTCCTGAAGAAATTGGCTGAGATGGAAGTCATCAGAACCAGAATCTTCATGGGACAGAATGGGCCCTAGCACAGCAATGAGAGCAACTACCATTAGGTGGCAGACCAGGCTGGATTAGGGAAACTGGTATTGGGTGGTAGTTAATAGGGTCTTCCAGTACTTGAAAGGTTTTAACTATCAATGGATTCTATTCTGTTCATTCTTACGGCAATTACTTAGTTGCCCACTAGATGCCAGACACTGTTCTAGGGCCAAATTAAAAAGCGCCTTCATCGGGATCCCTGGGTGGCGCAGCGGTTTGGCGCCTGCCTTTGGCCCAGGGCGCGATCCTGGAGACCCGGGATCGAATCCCACATCGGGCTCCCAGTGCATGGAGCCTGCTTCTCCCTCTGCCTGAGTCTCTGCCTCTCTCTCTCTCTCTCTCTCTGTGACTATCATAAATAAATAAAAATTAAAAAAAAAAGCGCCTTCATCTCAAAATTAGTGAAGAGCTGAGAATGTATTTTTTCCTATGAAGTAGTAGTATATTTTCATCAATTTGGAGAGCTTCCGATATATCATGATTGAATTTTTGTTGGATATGATGGAGATAACCTGGTTGAAGAAGGTACAGCTCAGGACTGTTTCACTTTTTAGGTGTTTATATGTGTACTTTTCAAGATGAGCCCCAGAATAGATGTGCTGCAATATTCAGGAAGTCTTAGAACAGGAATTTATGTGAGGTCAGATACGGCGTCTGAATAGCACATTGTATGGCTAGCATCTCTCTCTAGTAGGATTCATTTGTTCACTTAAATACTCTGGCCACTGATGTAGGTGCTAGAAATATAGCACGGAATGTGACAGACAACATCCCTCTTCTGAAGCTTAGTAAGGAAAGATAGGGGCCAAATATACCAGTTGGTGTTAACGTTATTAAGTAAAATAAAGCAGGGTATTTTTATATGGGTTCATCAGGGAAGGCCCTTGCAAAGTGCAGTTTGGACAGATCTGAAGATAGGGAGTCAGTCATGTAGATATCAAGGAGAAGACCATGCTAGCAGAGGAAATCAGTGCAAATGCCCTTAAAGGTAAGTGAAGCAGCAAAGGCTGGTAAAGGTAAGTGAAGCAGCAAAGGCTGGTAAAATGAGGAAGAATGGTAGGAAATGGATTTGGAAGGTATTTGGGGACATGATTGTGCACGGCTCTATGGGGAATGGTAAAGATTTTAGTTTTTACTCATGTGTGACAGGGTATGAGCAAAGATGTAATGATCTTACATTTTATCACTGGTTGCTATCTGAAGAATAGGTGGGGGGAGCAATTGTGGAAGCAGGCCAACGAATTGGAAGGATTTTGCCTTAATGTAGGTAATTACAATGGTTTAGATTGGGGTAATAGCAGTGGGGAAGCAGTAGATTTTGAGCATATTTTTAAGGTAGAGCCAATTTCATTTATTGGTGGAAAAGAAATGAACGTGAGAGAAAGAAATCAAGATATCTCCCAGTTATTGACCTAAGAAACAAGATGGAATTGTCTTCTACTGAGATGAAGACTGGAGAATGGGGTGGGATCAGGAATCAAAAGGTTCCTGTTATGCGGAGTTTGAGAAAACCTAGAACACCAAGTGGAGATATCAACTAGTAGTCATTTGGATCTACTTGTCTGGAATTCAGGGACAATTTCAAGGCTGGAGATAAAATTGTGGGAGATACAGTGTCTAAATAGAATTTTACAGCAGTGCAGCCAGGTGAGATCACCGGGAGGGTGATGATAGATAAAGAGAAAAGGTCAACACACTGAACTATAGGGTGCTTCTATGGCTAGAAATAGGGAAAATGGAATGATACAACAAAGAGTACTGACGGGGCAGCCCATGAGGTGAGAGCCCAAAAAAAGAAAGGGTGGGAAGGGGGAGATAAAGAAGGGAGGAACAGA
Source organism: Canis lupus familiaris (assembly GCF_011100685.1). Taxonomy (NCBI): domain Eukaryota; kingdom Metazoa; phylum Chordata; class Mammalia; order Carnivora; family Canidae; genus Canis; species Canis lupus. Next base: position 11,668,123 of record NC_049231.1, read on the forward strand.
GGAAGGAAGGAACAAACAGGAGGGTGTCTCAAGCGAAGCTTCACAAAAGAGGGTGTGGAGTGTGTCACATGCTACTGAGGGGCTCAATGAGATGAAGACTAAGCCAACCATTTGATTTGATAACCAGAATTCTTTGGTGACTTTGTGTGATTTAGTGGATTGGTGAGCATAAAAAGGTTGGTGTGAATCCAGAAGGGAATGGGAGGAGAGAAAGGAGATAGTCTTTTTTTTTTTTTTTCCCCAAGTCTTTTTATACTATGAAGAGAAAATAAATGGAAAAGAAGTTGGGTAGGGATGTTATTAATCAATCAACATTTGGAGTTTTGCACAAACCAGGTGTCTTGATTTATTTAGAGTGGCCAAGTGCTCTGCACTTGTTGTCTTGTATAAGCTTAAAGCCCCCAAGAAGTACACACTTTTGCAAAATAGCTATTTTCCAGTGAGCTACTACTGGTCAGGGAGTAGCAGAAGTATCTAAAGTTTTAGAGATGTGACTTCATTGAGGCTTCCATAGTCCTAACAATGGAGCTTCCCATTTTTCTCACATAGTAAGTCTGTGTCTCATATGGGACTTGGAGGGCATAATGGACTTTTACCAGAACTTACTGTGCAGCTACTTACAGAGAGCCTTTGTTCCTAGTAATGCAAGCACTTAGCAAGGACACAAGCTCACAGTAACTCCTCAGTCTTACATATTGTTGTCACATTCATACTATGGAGAAGTTCATTTGCCTCCATGTATGAAAATGCTCATATATAATTTTTTTTTTCAGGATCCTTTGTAGGTCAGTATGTGGAATAGGACCCCATTCCTTACGGGGAAATCATGTGGGGAATTCTAGTGACAATTCTTTAGTAAATGTGGAGAATGGTGGGTAGTAACACTTGTGACCACTTAGATCCAAAGTTCCTCCCACTTCCTAGACACCAACCAGAACAACAGGCAGTCCGGAGGGGCACCTTGCATATTATTTTCTCAGTGCTGCTGTAACAGAGTACCAGCACTTACAACAAATTTATTGGCCCACAGTACTGGGGACTAGAAGTTCAGGATCAAAGTGTTGGTTCCGTCACGCTCCCTCTGAAAACGGTAGGGCAGTCCTTGTCTCTGCCTAGCTGCTGATGGTTTGCTGACAATCTGGCATTCCGTGCCTTCCATTTGCATAGCTCCAGTGTCTTCCTTCGTTACAGCATTCTTCCTGTGTGTCTGACTTTTCGTGACTGTTTTATAAGGACACCACTTATGTTGGATTGGGGAGGGGGCCCATCCTACTCTAGTATGATTCAGTCTTAACTAATTCCATTTGTAATGACCCTATTTCTAGGGACACATTCTGAGCTACTAGGAGTTAGGACTTCGACCTACCTTTTGGCCTGTGTGTGGGGGGTGGGGTGCTGGATATAATTTGACCTTTAAACTGTATTATAGATCAAAATCCACAAATGACAAACTATGTAAGTGGTATTGAAAACAAATGTGAATGGACAGAATACTATTGGAGTAGTGGGAGAAGAGGGATAGACAGCAGCTTTTAGAAAGAGCCTGCAAGAATATATGGTGGGAAGTATTTGGTATTGCACTGATACCAACATACTAAAGAAAATGACCAATAAAACTTGGCATCAGACCAAAAAAAAAAAGTAACCAGAAAAAAATTTTGTACAGAAGATGAAAATTATAACCAAATTCCACTCCCACCCTAGATCTAGACAAAAGGAGCCCCTGTTCTAGAGCTTTAGAGCGACTTCTATACCACAAGCACACGAATTTATTAAAGAACACAGGGGCAGCACTGTCACTTTGACTTGATGCTCAGTGCCCGCACAGTGCAATTAGTAACTCTAAACTGCTCTTGTGAATAAGTGCATTCAGGCCCCAGGGAAATGCTTCTCCATATCCTCTGCCTCGTGTCTTCAAAAGACAACTGTGTCCAAATACCATGCAGGTTTGTGGGTTGTGTTGCTTCTGACCTTGCTTCATGGAACAGGGAGGATTTGAGTGTCCGAAGTGTGGGGACGTAGAAAAGACATTGTCAGGTTCTTTCCTTAGCACAAAAGCAGAAGACTCCTGCATAACTAAGCATTGTTTCCCATTAAGTGCCAAGCATTGATTTTCTTCTCTTCGTGTTCAAAGTGTACTGAAATGTAGACACCTTTGTACAAATTTGGTATACTTTGAATAAGATTATGTTTAAATTTGTAGTCTTGAAGACTGTTACTGTCAATGGAATGCAAATCGTGTGAAAATAGTATAACATTATTAATGATTGTGCTGAAATAAAGGCAAAAAATAAAATTCATGGGATAAGTAATACAGCTTATGAAATACGTGCTTATTTTAAGCATTGCTGGTCCCTCAGGAGAACATCTAGACATGTACAGTAATAATTAAATTTAGTTACCTGGTATTTACTGAGTTTCAGTCACATAAAAACCATAGCTTTACACACCTTTTGTTGTTTTGAAGGTGTATTTGTTAAGAACACGGAGGCAGCACTGTCACTACTATAAAGGTCTGAATATTTTTCATTTCATGGTTTTAAAGTTTCACCTAATAGCTTTTAAATTGAAACATATGATTAGGGGCTCCCGTTTATATTCTTGCCCCAGACTGCAAATGAAAGGAGTCAGCCGGTCAAACATTTAGCATGAATTAAAAGCTGCGGACTGTGAAGAAATCACTGGTATGGTAGGAGAAAACTGTCAAATACAAAAATATAGATGCCCAGATAGAAGAAGATGAAATATGAAAAGACAGACTGAGGAAAGAAAACCCATCATGGAAATGAAAATAAAATTGAGAAAGAACACAATAAGTGTGTGTGTGGGGGGGGGGGGAGTTGTTTGTTTTTAGGATTTAAGAATTCTTGCTATTTTAAAATTATAGAAATAGGAGGAAGGCAGGCCAAAACAAACAAACAAACCCTAACATTCATAATTGAAGTTCTAAATAGAAAATCAACATAATTTTCTGAAGACTCAAATCTCTACATTGAAAAGGCACACTGTGTACTAGGTTAGTACAAAGACAGTTCTGTTTCCATTGATGGCAGAATGAATGGCTTAGGCCTACTTTCTCACCTAACTGGGAAAGCTGGGGAAATTCTATATCCGTTTGAAAGCATCCAAAGCAGGCGTGCCTGAAGAATTGCAGGGTTAAAATCTAGGAAAGAAGATAAGAGTCTGGCGTTTGAGATTCTGAAAAATATTCTAAAATTTTGATTCTGAAAGTAGAGAGCAAGAGGTCTAGAGGCGAACTACAATTTTTAACATGCATGGGGCTAAAGGGACACAAAATAGAGTTGAGGGCTGCAAGGAAAAAGTATAACACTTCAGGTTTTTCCAGCTTCAAATTTATTCTTAATCCTTATTTGGATTAAAGGTACTGCCAAGTGAGTCTACCTTCTTGGCAGAAGCAAAAGTTATCTGGAGAAAAAGTAACGTCATCTAGAGTTTCGAACTACGGATCTTTTAGTGCAGTTGTGTCACTCAATCAAAAATAACCTGATTTACCTATTAGAATTTGGACAAAAATGAAGAGAAATGACACACACAAAAAATAAATTTTTTAAAAAAGAGAAATGACACAATGGAAACAGGCCTATCAGGGATCAAATGATCTAAGCAGAGGTCAGCAGTATATGACGCATAGGTAAAATCCTGCCCCCCTGCCTGCTTTGTAGATAAAGATTTGTTGGAATAGATCTACACTCATTCATATACATATGTTTGTGGCTGCTTTTAAACATAGAACTACTCTCTGACTCACAAAGCCTAAAGTACTTAGCAAAAATATTTACAGAAGTTTGCTAGCTCCCAATCTAAGCTACCTTGATAAGATACCAAAACAACAGGAAATTTAAAAAAAAAAGACAAATTATAAAGTTAAATGCAGAAATTAGTAAAATACTAAACAGAGAATCAACATAGTCAACAATTGGTACTTTGAAAAGGTAATTAAAAAGCTAAGCCCCAAAAAAAAAAAAAAAAACAAAAAAAAAAAAAAAAAAAAGCTAAGCCCCTAATGAGATTGAGAGAGATTGAGAAAGAGAAGGAAAAACTAACCAGCGTCAGGAAATGAAAAGGGGAAAATTAGTACAATTTCTGCCGGGCAAAAACCAACTTAATCAAAACTGAAATGAGAAAAGTGAGTAGTCCTTTGTCTATTAAAGAAATTGAGGGGCCCTGGGTGGCTCAGTCCGTTAAGCTCCCCCCTCTTGATTTTGGCTCAGGTCATGATCTTGTGAGATCAAGCCCCATAAACGCTCTGAACTCAGTACAGAGTTGGTCCTTCTCCCTCTGCTCCTCCCTCCCCACTCACACTCTTTCTCAAATAAATAAATATCTTTTAAGAAAAAAATAAATTCAATTCCATAATTCCCACAATGAAGCCACCAGGTGAATTCTTTCAAACATTTAAGGAAGAAATCGCACCAATTACCTAAAAACTTCAGAGAATAGAAAAGGGTATCCAGGCCTCACCTAAGAAGAGAGAAGAGGGAGTTCATGCAGGTTGGCAGTCTAGTGTGTGGTGCAAAGCCAGACAGGGTGATGAGGCCGCCCACATGGGGGCAGCCTTTCATAGGCTGTTGGAGCTCAGATGGAATGAGCTGGATGTCTATGGAGGAGTAGCCTGGGTGGGGGGTGTGTACTGGGCAGGGAGTGTGGGGAGGCGAGCTTAGAGTCCAAAGTGCCCACATTGTGGAATAGCCTTTTAGAATGTTAACAGCCCAAAGTAAATGAGGAAACGGTTCATGATGGGCTGCATGGAGAGTCAGATCCTGAGTTAGGCGAGGAATGCCTCTTGTGGGTTGCCATAGCCTGGAGGGTGGAGGGTGGAGGGCATCCGCGTGGGGAAGTAACCCAACATGGGGAGTCAGAGGCTAAGCAGGTATGAGGAGGGCATCCATGCAGGAGTGTGGCCTGGTGTAGAGTGGAGAACCTCGGCCGAGAGAGGAGATACCTGTGTGTGTGAGAGAGTAGTAATAGAGATGGCAGATTGATTACATGTGAGGGAACTGATTAGACAGGAAAAGGAAGATAGAAGATAAGCTTCTCACTGTCTGAGAAGGGAGTTTAAAATATAGAACGGATGAAAAAATAGAATGAACTCTGTTTTTTTTAAACTAGAGTTTTATGTAAATATATTTTTACATATGTATATATTTACATAATCATGTATTATGTAAATATTTACATATTCCCTATATCTCTCCACTCCGAGGGCCTGGGAACAGTGACACTTTAATATCAATGAGAGATCTAGTATCTAGATCTTCTAAATGTCATATCCACTAAAACGAATTAGGGCTCCTTATAGAATGGTTGCTTTTGAGGCTGTCAGAGGCAAAGTGAATAAATAAGAGTGGGTGGCTCATTAGTTGAGTGGCTGACTTTTGTTTTCAGCCCATGTCATGGTCTCAGAGTTATGAGATTGAACCATGTGTAGGGCTCTGAGCTGAGTGTGGAACCTTAAGATTCTCTTTTTCTCTCCCCTCCCCTGACCCTCCCCACATACACGTGCTCTCCCTCTCTCTCAAAAGAACGAATGAATGAATGAATGAATGAATGAATGAATAAATAAATAAATAAAAGAACATCTTGTGCCAGAAAGCATGAAGTTCTCAGAAAATGGAAATGTATCAAAATCACCCAGAAGCCAGCTAGAATGGGTGCTGCCCTGGCCAAATCAGGAACAATTTGGCAACAACAAAAAAAATGATAGTACAGACACATAGACCAATGACACAGAACAGAGAGAGTTCAGAAATAAGCCCTCACATATATGGTCAAATGATTTTTTATAAGGGTGCCTAGACACTGTGGGCAAAGGACAGTCTCTTCAACAAATGGTATTGGGAAAACTGGATATCCACATGCAAAAGAATGGAGTTGGACCCTTACCTTATACCATATACAAAATTTAACCTAAAATGGATTAAAGGCCTAACTGTAAGACCTAAAACTGTAAAACTCCTAGATGAAAACATATGAGAAAAATTTGATGGCATTGGATTTGGCAATGAGTTCTTGGACATGACACCAAAAGCACAGGCAACAAAAGCGAGAGTATATTAATGGGACCACATTGAACCCAAAAGTTTCTGCACATAAAAGAAAACAATAGAGGGCCACCTGGGTGACTCAGCAGTTGAGCTCAGTGGTTGAGCTTCTGCCTTTGGCTCAGGGCCTGATCCCAGGGTCCAGGGAGCCTGCTTCTCCCTTTGCCTGTGTCTCTACCTCTCTCTGTGTGTGTCTCTCATGAATAAATAAGTAAAATCTAAGAAAAAAGAAAGAAGAAAGAAAGAAAGAAGAAAGAAAGAAAGAAAGAAAGAAAGAAAGAAAGAAAGAAAGAAAGAAAGAAAGAAGAAAGAAAGAAAGAAAGAAAGAAAGAAAAAGAAAGAAAGAAAGAAAAAGAAAGAAAGAAAGAAAGAAAAAGAAAGAAAGAAAGAAAGAAAGAAGAAAGAGAAGAAAGAAAGAAGAAAGGGAAGAAAGAAAGAAAAAGAAAGAAAGAAAGAAAGAAAGAAAGAAAGAAAGAAAGAAAGAAAAAAGAAAGAGAAAGAGAAAGAAAAAGAAAAAGAAAGAAAGAAAGAAAAAGAAAGAAGAAAAATAGAGTAAAAGGGCAACCTATAAAATGGGAGACAATTGTAAATCACATATGTGATAAAAGGTTAATACCCAGAATAGATAATTCTAACAACCACAAAAGAGCAATTAACCCAATTAAAGCATGGGCAAGGGACCTGAATAGACATTTCTCCAAAGCAGATATAATAATGGCTAACAAGTATATGAAGAGATACTCAACATCACCAAACATTAGAGAAATGCAAATCAAAGTAATAATGGACTATCACTTCATACACATTAGGATGGCCACTATCAAAAAATCCAAAATACAAGTATCAGTGAAGATGTAGAGAAATTGGAGCCCTTCTACACTGCAGGTAGGAATGTAAAATGGTGCAGCCACTCTGAAAATCAGCGTGGAAGTCCTCAAAAAGTGAAGATAGAAATGTATGATCCAGGATCCCACTTCTAAGTATATATCCGAAATAATTGAAAGAAGGATTTTGAAGAAATATTTGCACACCCATGTTTATTGCAGCAGTATTCACAATATCAAAGACATGGAAGCATCACAAATGTCCATCAACAGATGAATAAAGTGTGGTGTCGATACACCTTCTTTTTATTCATTTTAAAAAGAAGGAAATCCTGTCACATGCTACAACATGGATGAACCTGGAGGACATTATACCAAGTGAAATAAATCACCAAAGGACAAATATGGTATGATTCCACTTATAGGAGATACTAGAGTAACCCTCAGTCACAATCATGATTCCAAACTTCCCGTTACAGTTGTGGGAACAGTAGAATGGTGGTTGCCACGGGCTTGGAAGAGAGAGAAATGGAGAGTTGTTTTTCTGTGGGTATGGAGTTTAGTTTTTTAGTTTTGCAAGATGAGAAAATTCTAGAGGAGGACATGGCTGGCTCAATCGGTGGAGCATGTGAGCCTTGATCTCAGGGTTGTGAGTTCAAGCCCCATGTTGGGTGTGGAGCCTACTTTAAAAAAAAGAAAAGAATTTTAGAGATCTGTTACACAACAACATGAGTATAGTTTACTAAATCATACACTTAGTTAAATTTTATATTATATATTTTACCACATTTCTTAAACTGCAAAAAAAGTGATAAAAGATTTTGAGACATTATAAAAATACGAAAAATAGGGCAGCCCCGGTGGCACAGCGGTTTAGCGCCGCCTGCAGCCCAGGGTGTGATCCTGGAGACCCGGGATCGAGTCCCACATCGGGCTTCCTGTATGGAGCCTGCTTCTCCCTCTACCTGTGTCTCTGCCCCCGTCTCTCTCTCTCTGTGTCTCTCATGAATAAATAAATAAAATCTTAAAAAAAATAAAAATATTAAAAAAAAAATACGAAAAATAAGCCTACAGAGATATAAACAAATAAATTGGAGAGTGAATTGATAAAGAAAGGGATATTTTCATGGTTTCAATATCTTCTCACAAACTACTTACTAATTGTAAAGGGGAAAACATTTTTTTATAGTGAACACCACTTGTGGACACCACCATAATCAAATGATCAAGGGAATATTATTAGTAATGGGACAAACGGATACCATGTGCTACCTGAGAGGATGCATTGAGAAGAACACAGTCTCATATCTGTTATATTCCTGCCAAAGATACATAACCTGAATCTAGTCATGAGGAAAAATCAGAAAACCAAAATTGAGGGACATTTCTACAAAATAAGTTACCAAGATTTCAAAATTGTCAAGATTGTAAAGTCAAAAAAGGACTAAGGAACTGATCTAGCCTAAAGGACTAAAAAGATGTGACAATTGAAGTCAGTGTGACTGTAAACTGGTTTCTTTTGCTCTAAAAGACATATGTGGGATAATTAGTGAAACTTAAATGGGAGCTGAGGATCAGATAGTAGTAACCTATTACTGTCAACTTTCTGATTTTGGTTGTGGTAATATAAGGAGAATGTCCTTATTTGTAAGAATACACCTAAAGTGATGGACATAAGTTCAGCAATTTATTCTCAAATGATTCAGGGAAACAGTTTTTATAATATTTTTTCAATTTTCCTGTAACCTTACAATTATGTAAAAGGAATTTAATGGTGTATTTGAGCTTTATCAACTTTTAGAAGAAAAACATGTTGCATCCTCTTTATGATTCGGTTTCCTCTTCAAATCTTTGAAAATATATTCCACAGCCCTTAAAAATGTCCTTGAACCCCTGTGGCAAAGTTTGAACACCTTCATCATGGGTAGATCATCTAATACTTCATCTGTGAGAGGAATCTGAAAAGAATACAAATAATAGTTGCGAAATAGTGAACCCAAGTCAGCAAATCCTAGAAGCCATATTTTCTCCAATGAGATTTTAAAAAATAGCTAAACAGAGCACATATTGTGTGCTTATTCATGTTTTTAAAGAACACTTTGTTCACACCTGTTATTACAGCTGTGTTGTTATACAACTGATCACAAATGTCATTCGAAAGTAAGTTCAAATCATCCAGAACTTGCTTCACTTTGTTGAGTGAAGCCACAGCTAGGTAGTTAAAAATTAAACCTAGGGTTTTCTATCATAACTATTACACAAAGTCAGCAATTGACCAGGGTCATCAAATCTGAAAATTTCCAATAATAGCCTATTAACTCCTGCTAATTTATTCATTTTTAACCACCTAATTTTATACATATTTTCCCATTTTAAATTAACTCATAATAAGGCTTTTTGGATAAATACTAAAGTTGCTTTTCTCATTTTAATATTTTCTCAAATGCTCATGGATTAAAAACAGCAATTATTTTTGATGACTTTTATGACATGTTTGTTATTTAAGAATGCCGCTGTTCATTATGAGCTTTGAAGGGAAATTCTCTAATTTGCTTTTAAAATTTTAATAGCCACAACTATTAGCACTTCAAAACAATGCTTAATGTTCTTTCTTATCTGTGTTATAAGGCTTTGGCCTAGTGCACTTGAATGAGAACACAACGGAAAAAATACAAATTTCTTCCTAATTTGACACAAAGTAGTGATATCTACAAAGATAACACAAAACTTATGCAACAAGGACAGTAGTGAAAATCTATTAAAATTAGTCATTGCACAAGAAAATCTTGATATGCCTTGAAGTCTGACAGCTCATTTATATATTAAAAAAAAAAACCTTGATAGACATTATGTCAAATCTGGACACCCTTCTAACCATCTATTTGAAATTATTGTGAAGATGAAACTTTTTTGATATCTTTTATAGCAAAAATAAATTTTGATCAACCACTTTAGAACAAAGATTGGACTTCCTTTCATTTCCCACAGGATATATTACAAAGTCTCTATCATCCGAAGAGGTAATCACATAATACACACTATGAAACTGTAGGGAGGAGGGGGAGTCTTGTGAGAGTTTTCAGCCAACATGGACACATCCTCAAGTATTACCTATTCACAAACAAAGTAAAATGCATCAGGTGTGTTTGCATAAGCCTTCAGGATTTTGAGGGGTTTTCTCTCCCCCTTTTAATGTGAAGAAAGGGCAACATTTTTCATTATTTCATTTATTATGCAACTGCTCCTTTTCATGAGGATGCAGTGAGTACCAGAAGATGAAACAACTACACCTGCCCACCATTTATGTAGTAAGAGGAACAACTTGGTATATGACTCCTTCCTTAGAGGTCTGCGTCAGTTAGGACAGGTTAGGTTATGCTGTCGTTACAAATCCTCGGTTCTCAGTGGCTTAAAAACAAAGGTTTTAGGCAGCCCCGGTGGCTCAGCAGTTTAGCGCCGCCTTCATCCCAGGGTGTAATCCCGGAGACCTGGGATTGAGTCCCACGTTGGGCTCCCTGCATGGAGCCTGCTTCTCCCTCTGCCTGTGTCTCTGCCTCTCTCTCTCTCTGTCTCTCATGAATAAATAAATAAAATCTTTAAGAAAAAAAACAGGTTTTTTTCTTATTCATATTCTATGCCCATGCTAGATCCCTGCTCCTTGTTCAGGGACTCAAATTGGATGAACACCCGTCTCTACCATCAACAATTTACAATGGCAAGTCAAATGGGGCTCAGCGTTGTCTCACACTGGCAATTACATGTCGCTCTTGTATTTCATGAAGTTTCATGGTGTATTAGTTTCCTATTGCTGCTGTAACAAGTTACTACAAATTTAGCTCTTTGGACAACACAAATTTATTATCTTACAGCTCTGGGGATCAAAAGACCAAAATAAGTCTCACTTAGTTAAAATCAAGGTGTCTCTCCTGGAAGTTCTAGGTTTTTGTCTGTTGTGTTTTCCCTCCTCCAGCTTCCAAAGGTTGCCCACATTCCTTGGCTCATGGTCCTATTCCGTCTTCAAAGCCAGCAATAGCCAGTTGAATCATTCTCACATCACATCATGCTCACATGGGCCCTTCTGACCCCTTCTTCCATATTTAAGAATCCTTTTACTGCACTGGGCCCATCTAGATCATCCAGGATAATGTCCTTATGCTAAGTCATCTGATTAGTGACATTAACTCTATGTGCAACCTTAATTCTCCCTTTCCGTGTGTTATAGCATATTCACGGGTTCTAGGAATAAAGATGTAGACATCTCTGGGGACCCATTATTCTGCTGGCCACGTGATGAGTCAAGATTCAAGGTGGATGGAAGTGCAAGTCTGCCACTTTCCCGGAGGGAAGAGAAAAAGTGGAATATTTGTAGACATCCTTAATGATTTCCACAAAGACCTTAAATTTACATAGTAAATTTAAAGTGACTTAGTCAATAACCATTTATTAAGGCAGAGTTTTGTGAAGCATTTAGAACAGTGTCTGGCACATAGTAAGTACAATATAAATGTTGGTTAAAATACATGATTACCCATGTGGGCAGTCTAGGTGACTAAGCTGGTTAAACATCCAACATGTGATTTCAGCTCAGGTCTTGATCTCAGAATCAGGAGTTCAAGGCCCACGTTGGGATTCATGCTGGGTGTGGAGCCTACATAAATGAATGAATGAATGAATGAATGAATATCCATGTAAATACAGTAGACCCTTGGGTAACATGGAGGTTAGGGGCACCATTGACTCCCCCACAACTTAGTCACTAGTAGCCTGTTCTTTAATGGAAACCTTACCAATAACATAAAGTTGGTTAACATATTATGTGTGTTATATGTATTGTATATGATAGTCTTAGAATAAAGTAAGCTAGAGAAAAGAAAATATTATTAATATAAGGAAGAAAAAAGTATGTTTACAATACTGTACTGCATTTATTGAAAACAGTTTGGGTATAAGTGGACTCTGCAAAGTTCCAACCCTTGTTTTTCAAGGGTGAGCTGCCGTCTTCCCATCTCTGGCCCCTGGAGGAAGAGATAGAGAGAGACCCAGAAGGTAAATTATGCAGTGCAGTGAGTGGGTAATGGGCTGAGCTATGCACAACCAGCAGGGTGGGTGGCCCTGGATCCTCTGCTTCTGTTTGTTTCCATAGTAATCCTAATAACTTGGAATATTGCTGAAATTCTACTGTCTCTCACTTTCAAGATGTTCAAATTGGTTGTGATTCTCCTTTTTCTACGTGTTGCTTTTTGGAAGTTCACAAAACCCAAGCCTGTTTATTTGAGATTTTTCTGTTGTATGCTAGGCCAGACATGATTTCCTTTCATGTGATATTTTCTGTGGTCTGTGTTAGTTTAGTTCTTCCTTTGTCTTCTTGTGCTTTTGTGTGAAGAAGATGCCCTGTTTATGGAGCCTTGGTGTCTTTCATGTATAATGCATTCTTAAACTAATTCCAGCTTCTAAAGCTTTGAGAACAGTCTTCTAATGCACGTGCCTAATTTTTCTTCTTATGTTAAAAGAAGCAAATAAAACCCCAAATATTAAAGCACCTTTAGCTACTGTTTTAATTGTCTTTTCTTTTTTTTAAGATCTATCTATCTATCTATCTATCTATCTATCTATCTATCTATCGAGAGAGAGTGTGTGTGAGCAGGAGGAGGGGCAGCGGGGAGGGGAGAAGGAAAGAATCTGAAACAGAGTCTGTGCTGAGCATGGAGCCCAATGCGGGGCTCGATCTCATGACCCTGATATCATGTCCCAAGCCAAAACCAAGAGTCAGATGTTTAACCAACTGAGCCACCCAGATGCCGCCTGTTTTAACTGTCTGACACATTTCACAACTGTGGCTGTTTTTCCTTCTAACATTCTACATACACTCTGGATGATCTCATCTACTTCAGCATTTTCAGTTATTACCTCTACATTGATAACTCTCAAATGGTTCCCCTTATAGTTAAGATCTTATATCCTTCAGTTTTTTATTGAAGTATACTTACCATACGGTGTTATGTTAGTTTTAGGTGCACAACATAATAATTCTACACATTACTCCGTGTTCATCATGATAAGTGCAGCCACCATCTGTCACCAAACAACGATATTACAATTTTATTGACTATGTTTCTATGCTGTACTTTTCATCTCTGTGACTTATTTTGAAACCAGAAATTTATACCTCTTAATCTTCCTTATCTATTTAGCTAATTCCACCCTGCCCCACTTTTCTTCTGTCAACCCCCAGATTGTTCTTTATATTTAAGAGTCTGATTTTCGTTTATTTGCGCACTACCAACAGTGTCTTGTCTTGTCTTTTGGTACTACCCATTCTCACGGGTGTAAGGGGATGTCTCATCATGGTTTTGATTTGCATTTCCCTGATGATTAGTGCTGTTGAGCCTCTTTTCATATGTCTTTTGGCCATCTGTATGTCTCCTTTAAGTCCTCTGCCCATATTTTAGTCAGATTATTTGGGATTTTTTGTGTTGAGTTGTAGAAGTTCTTTATGTATTTTGGATATTAACCCCTTATCAGATATATCATTTGCAAATATCTTCCTTCATTCAGTAGGTTGCCTTTTTATTTTGTTGATGGTTTCCTTAATGGTGGAAAAGTTTGTTTTTTTAACACAGTCCCAATAGTTTATTTTTGCTTTGGTTTTCCTTGCCTGAGAGGTTATGTCCTTTGATTTTAAGGTGAGAATAGTCAATACAGTTTTGTCCATGACATAACAGGATACGAGTTGACCCTCGTACCATAAAAAACTGGAAAATTGAACAAATACTTTTAAATGACTATTTGAGACATTGGACAACAAGCAATCATTTCTCTAAGTTAGAAAACTAAGAGTGACATCTGCCTTTCTTTCGTTTCCCAAGGCCAACTGGAGAGCACATCTTGTTTCGTTGACCTTCTTAAAGTTTCTGGTATCTCTTTTGATCTTATTTCATCTTTTTATTGCTTGTCTTACTTACCAAAGTCTATGAATTGCCTTTCCATGACTATATGCCAGCCCTTTGTCTTTTCCAAATCATTCTCCACACTTAGCGAAGGGCGCACCATATCTGACATGTAGTAAACCCACACAAAAGTTCTTAAGTGAATAGATCATGTAACTTCCTCTTCCATGGTTACTCATGGCAGTAAGAATAATAATAACCTTTAGGAGATCCTGAACAATGAATGAAAATTATGGACTCTGTCCCTAGAAAAATGTACGTTATGCACATATAATATTTTTCAGAGTTTCAAAGAGGTTCCTGGAACTCCTGATGCTCATATAAAATTAAGAGCATTATAGGACAAAACAAACTCTTTAACCTGACCCTTCATCATCTGACCCTCCTATATTTCAGAATCTTCTCTGGCTGTGCCCCCTTTTTGTTCTGTATTCTAGCCACATAAACTACTGGCATTTCATTAAATGAATTGAGCTGTTTAAAATCTTCATGTATTCACCTTGTGCTGTTTCCTTTGCCTGGAATAACACAAGATGTTATTATAAATATTTTGACACTCTATGCCACAATATTAAATCCTTAGTTTTTATTACCAAACATTTAATATAACAGATATCTGTGATAATGAGCTATTTTGGGGATGGGAGCAGTGAAAGATGGAGTGCGGATCAATATCAATGTGAAGCTAAAAAATGCGATTAGAATGGCATTTTTGGTATATTACTTCTAAATTAAAAAGATGTAATGAAATTATTTATGAAAGCGATATGAAAATGTTTAGGCAAATGTATCTAAACTTTTACATGTGAAGACAGCTATTGAGTTCAACACCAGGGCTAGAAATCACTCTTTAAAAAATTTTTAAATTACAAATGATATTGGCAGCATTAGGTACATTTCTGATGGGAAAGAGCTATTTTGACATGCATTTGACTAATCCTCTGGTTTCAGCTGTATTCTGACAGCTAGAAAAAATTTTCCCAGATAGTCTTGTGACTACGCATTTCAAACCTTGTTTCTCTTCTTATACCTATATACTTATGGTGCCAAATGTAGTAGGACATGTTCATTGTGCGATATAACTTCCATCCCCGCACCTTCTTATTGCAATGCCAGATGAATTGGCACTGTGAGTAATAACAGTGTCTCTGGAAGTCATTTCAAACACCAGGTCAACTAGCAATAATTTAACTGTAGGATGTGACGGCTATCAACATAACCCAACTACAAGTATCTCTTCAGTCTACTTTCTCTTAACAACATCTCAAAAATGTTTACAGCCAGATTCCCCCTTACCCTCCCCCACACATCACATAAAAGGGGAAGTGAATGGAGGGGAATTTGAAGTGGAAAGAACCAGCAAGATTAACTGTTTGAAGTTAACATATCTCACTTTTGCAAATTTTATAAAAACATATGACAATGTAAACACATTATTAGCGTCCCTATGAAGGGCCCAGGTAAATGAAGGGTTTCCAAAGCTTAAACTTCATCAACTTTATAGTAAATCTGCCTATTAATACTGTACATGCTACAAAAGTCAAAAGGTGCAAAAGAATAATACAATGTAAACTTTTTTCCAAACTATTTCTCAGCTGCTAATTCTCTTCCTTGGTGGCAATAAATATATCCAGTTTCCTGAGTCCTCCTTGAAATACTATGCATGGATAAGTGTTTAGTGCTGAATATTTGATCACCTCCCCGCCCCCATGTTTTCTTACACAAATATTAACCTACTACATACAATGTTTTGCACCTTACTTTTTTTTTAAAGACGTTTTATTAGATATATTCACATACCATACAATTTATTCATTTAAAGTGTATGGTTCAGTGGTTTTTAGTATATTCAGATAGGTATATCCATCACCAAAGTTGATTTCAGGACATTTTCATCACCTCAAAAAAAGAAATCAGATACCCTGTAGCTATCATGCACCTATCTGTTAACATCTCTTCCTGCCCGTTCCTTCACAACCACTATTCTACATTTTATCTCTTAATGTATTTCCCTGATCTGGGCATTTTATATGAATGAAATCATATAATATGCAGTTCTGTGACTTGCTTCCTTCACTTAGCATAACGTTTTCAAGGTTCACTCTTGTATCAGTACTTACACTAATCAGCACATGTGTAAGAATTTAGTAATTTGTGTCTTCTTGCTCTTTTACTTGCTTAGTCTAGTAGAGATTTATCAATTTTATCGATCTTTTCAAAGAACCAGATTTTGATTTTGTTGATTTTCTCTATGGTGTTCTTGTTTTCAATTTCATTGATTTCTGCTCTAATTTATGTATTTTTCCCTCTGTTTGCTTTAGGCTTAAATTGCTCCTCTCGTTTCCTAAGGTTGGAGCTTAGATATTTTATTTTAGATCTTCCCTACTAATATATATGCACATTATGCCATTAATTTTTCTTTAAGCACTGTTTTCACTACATCCCATAAATTTGGTAAGCTGTATTTTTTATTTTCATTTAGTTGAAACTGTTTTTAAATTTCTCGTGAGACTTCTTTTTTGACTCGAGTGTTATTTAGAAGTGTGATGCTTCACATTCATTTTTGAAAGATATATTTCTGGGTAGAAAGTACTAGATTGACAATTTTTGCCTTTTAGTCGTTTTTTATTTTTTCACACTTTAAATTTTTTTTTAATTTAAATTCAATTAACATATAATGTATTATTAGTTTCAGAGGTAGAGGTCAGTGATTCATCAGTCTTATGTAATACCCAGTGCTCATTATACCACATGCACTCTTTAGTCCATCACCCAGTTACCCCATCCCCTACCACTTTCCCCTCCAGCAATGCTCAGTTTGTTTCCTATGATTAAGAGTCTTGAGGGACACCTGGGTTGCTCAGCACTTGAGTTTCTGCCTTTGGTTCAGGTCATGATCCCGGGATCCTGGGATCAAGTTCCACATCAGCCTCCCTGAAGGGAGCCAGCTTCTCTCTCTGCTTATGTCTCTGCCTCTCCCTGTGTCTCTCATGAATAAATAAATAAAATCTTAAAAAAAAAAAAAAGTCTCTCATGGTTTGTCTCCCTCTCTGATTTCATCTAGTTTTATTTTTTTCTCTGTTCCCTTCTGATCCTCTGTTTTGTTTCTTAAATTCCACATATGAGTGAGATCATATGATAATTGTCTTTCTCTGATTGGCCTTTTAGTAGTTTAAATATGTTGCTCCAATGTCTTCATTGTTTGTATTGTTTCTGACAAGAATTCTGATGTCATCTCTAGTCCCTGTTTGTAGCAAGTCTTTTTATTTGGCTACTTAAGAAAAAATAAAAAACAGCTTTACTGAGACACAATTAATATTTCCATGTGATACACTGATTTAAAATGCATCAAATGATGGGCATTTGAGTTGTTTCCGTGCTTTGCCTATTATGAATAATACTGCAATGAACATTTGTGTACAAGTTTTTGTGTGAACATGTGTTTTCATTTCTCCTGAAATAAAACCTAGGAGTTGAATTTCTGGGTCATAAGGTAACCTTATGTGTTTAACCTTAAGGAACTGCTAGACTATTTTCCAAAATGATTGCACCATTCTACATTCCTACCAGCAGTATATGAAGGTTCCAGTCTCTCTAGAATATATTTATAGTTTGAACAAATAACAAAATTGCCAAAATGATCTTACAGAGATTTTATCAATTCATTCTCCCACCCGTAATGCACAGGGGTGTCCACACCATTGCCAATATAGGTTTTTTTTCAAGATTATTTTTGCCTTTGGCAACGTGATCAAAAGTGGTATCGTTTTCTAGTTTTAATTCACATTTCTTATAGTGTCATTAAGCATCTTTCCATAGTTTAAAAACCATGTATATTCCATTTTCTGACAATTGTTGCTCATTTTTTATTGGATTGTTGGTCTTTTTTTTTTTTACTGATTCATAAGAGTTCTTTATAAATTGGGAAGATAAGTGCTTTATCTAGGGTGTAAGGTAGCAAATATTTTTCTGGTTTGTCATTTGTCTTTGTCCATAGTGTTTTTTGCCATGCAGAAAGTGTGTGTGCGTGGTCAAATTGATCAATCTTTTCTTTTAAGGTATTTTAGTTTCCACTTAGAAATGTTTTTTATTTTCCCATAATTTATTTTAATCCTTTTTTCATATTTAACATTTATGTATTTAGTCTATCTGTAACTTAATTTTATTATAAGGTATGAGTATGGATCCAACTTATTTTTTTCCAGATGGCGCTTCAGTTGTTAAAATGCCATCTCTTCTCCCGTTGATTTGAAATGTCACCTTTACCATATACTAGATTTTCACATGGATATATATATATTTATAAACTTTCTATTATATTTCTTTGATCTGTATGGCCAGTAATATTGTTTTAATTATTGTAATATTAGAATGTATTCTACTATATTATCAGGTTAATTCCCCTTTCTTCTATTTTTTTTTTAATTTCATGGCTGTTATTACTTTTTCATTGGTTAGTTACCTAATGCCATATAATGGATTGCCCCCAGAACCTAGTGATTTAAATGATAAACAGTTAGTAATCTCACCAGTTTTGTGGGTCAGGATCTTCACAGAAGCTTGGCTGGGTTCTTCTGGTGCGAGGTGTTTCGTGAGGTTGTAGTCAAGATGTTAGCTGAGGCTGGAATCATCTGAAGGCTTGATGGGGGCAGAAGGATTTACTATCAAGTGGGTTTTGGCAAAAGGCCTCAGTTTTTCATTACCTGGACCTCTCTATAGGCCTTTTAGAACATCCTCACAGTGTTGTGGTTGATTTCCTCCTGAGCAATTTAAAAAGAGAAAGCAAGAAGGAGGCCACATAACTTTAATGACAGTCTCAGAAAGAGACACACTGTCACTTTATCACAGTCACTTAGAAGTAAGGATAGGAGAGTTAAGCTGCACTTCTTAAAGAATTTGTAGACATATTTTAAAATAACCAAAAAAAATAAAATAAAATAACCACTCATTTTTCTGTACAAATCTTAGAATTAGTTTTTCTTTTATCCAAAAATTAATATTAATGGATATAATGTAGTAATATTATGGTTAATATTAATATTTTTATTAGAATCTAGGGGATCCCTGGGTGGGTGGCTCAGCGGTTTGGCGCCTGCCTTTGGCCCAGGACGCTATCCTGGAGTCCCGGGATTGAGTCCCGCATTGGGCTCCTGGCATGGGGCCTGCTTCTCCCTCTGCCTGTGTCTCTGCCCCACCCCCCCATGTCTATCATAAATAAATAAATAAATAAATAAATAAATAAATAAATAAATAAATAAATCTTTAGAATCTATTTTGATTTGCAGGCAGCAGAACTTATTTTCTTTTTAAAAAACAATTGTATCACTATTTTGCAACTTCTGTGTTCTTTTTACAGTCATAAAATAAAATAAGGAAGACTAGGTGGCTCAGTTGGTTAAACATCTGACTTCAGTTTAGGTCATAATCCTGGGGTCCTGGGATCGAGCCCCACATCGGGTTCCCTGCTCAGCGGGGAGCCAGCTTCTCCCTTTCCCTCTGCTGCTCTTTCAGTTTATTTAAACCTATTTATCATAGATAAATTACATCTATTTTAAAGATTCATAGCAGCTTTTTTTAAAAAAAACTTTTTATTTTGAGATCATTATAAATGCATAGAGGCTTGCAAAGGATTGTACAGAGGAACCTGGTGCACTCTTCCTCTAGCCTCCTCCAGTGTTCACACTTTGCACAACTATAGTACAACACTAAAGTCAAGATATGGATACTCATACACTCTACAGAGCTTATTTAAATTTCACCAGTTATACATGTACTTGTGTTTGTGTGTGTGGCTCGATGCTATTTTTCTCACAGACACCATCACAACCAAGATTTTCAATTGTACCCATCACAAGACTCCTTCCTGTCACCCTCTTATAGCTACACCCATGTCTTCCCTATCATCTCAAACTCTTGTCAATCACTACTCCATTCTCCATCTCTTTTTTAAGGTTATTTCACCAATCTTAAATAAGAGAAATCATCTGGTATATATCCTTTTTAGATTGGCTCTTTTCATTTAGCATAATTTCCTTGAAGTTCCTTCAAATCTCTGTTGTGTATATCAATAATTTGTTCCTTTTTTATTGCTTAGAAGTAGTCCATAGTGTAGACATACCACAGTTTGTTTAAACATTCACCCTATAAAAGAAATTTGAGGGGTGCCTGGGAGGCTCAGTCAGTTAAGCATCTGCTTTAGGCTCAAGTCCTGATCCTGGAGTCCTGGGATCAAGCCCCATGTTGAGCTCCCTGCTCAGTGGGGGGGTCTGCTTCTCCCTCTGCCCCGCAACTTGCTCATGCTCTCTCTCAAATAAATAAAATCTAAAAAAAAAAAAAAAAAAAAACTGGGATAGTTAACAGATTTTTGCTATTAGGATTAAAGTTGCTATAAACACTCATGTACAAGTTCTTATGGAACTTTATCCCAAAGAAATGGGATAAATTTCTTTGGGATAAATACCCAAGAGTGGATTGCTGGGTTGTATGGTAAATCCATTTTTAATTTTGATAGGAATTGCTGGGCTGTATTCCAGAACGGCTATTATATTTCACACTGCCACAAGCAATGTATGAGTAATCAAGCTTCTCTGCATCCTTTTCAGTATTTGCTGTTACTGCTATTTTTGAGTTTTGCCATTATTATATGTATATAATCATAGCTCATTGTAGTTTTAATGTGTATTTCTCTAATGGCTAGTAATGTTGGAAAATCATTTTAGTGAGATCTTTAGGAGAGGAAAAGGTTTTTATTTTGATGAGGTCCAATTTATCTATTTAATCCTATTAACTGTTTTTGGTGTCAAGTCTAAGAACTCTTTACCTAGTCCTAGGTCTCAAAGATTTTCTTGTATATGCTTTTCTGTGAGTTTCACAGTTTTACATTTAAGTTCGCAATCCATTTTGAGTGTATTTTTGCGTAAGGTATGAGGTTTAAGTTGTGTTCTATTTTAAATTTTGTTTGTTTATTTATTTTTGGCTAATGGACATTCAATTACTCCAGGACCATTTATTGAAAAGGCTATGCCTCCTCCATTGAATTGCTTTTGCTCCTTTGTCAGAAATTAACAGTATATTTGTTTCTGTTTCTGGGTTCTCTATTCTGTTCCATTGATCTATATGTCTATCTCTTCTTCAATACTACACCAATCTTGATGACTATGATCAATTTTTAACAGCTATGTTTTCAGTTTGTACCTTCTTATTGCTTTTTTCCTCAAAATTTCTAAAATTACCTAATAAATAGATGCCATAAAGATAACAAATATTCTTTGATTTCTCTTATTCTTATTCTAGTATCAGATCGAGCAACTATGATAAAAATATTTTCATCTTATTCCTGCCTATTTGGATTTGTGGTTTATTCAGATAGTCTGGAGACTATTGTATATAAATACTATGGTATGTGATATATTCAAAGTCTGGAATTTTTCTCAAGAGGCTATTAAATTCATAGGATCATGAGATCAGACATATAAGCACTAGAATAGTCTTTAATGCACTGTAAGTGCTCAGTTTATATCAGTTTAATTGTTCTGGTTACTTTATAATAACTTATTTTTATTGTTTAAAAGGGAGAGAGAACTGAAGGGAGGAAGAGAAGGAGCTGTCATTTCTTGACTGTTTAAACTTTATTGTAATCTTCCTGATATGATTTCAACAAAGCTACAAAGTAAACATAAGTACTCTCAGTGTATACAGGAGGAAATTGAGCTTCATAGAGGATGAATAATTGGCCACAATCATAGAGACAGGTGCAGCTTCTTAATATTTCTTTTGGAGAAGTTACTTACACAAATATGTATGAGGCATCTGGAGCCAAGTTTATATCACTCACAGAAACTGTGGACTCTGTTGGTGCTAATTCAGCCATGGATAACTTCTTCATGGTAGTGTGAGGTTGAAAAGAAAAAATATTTATCAAGTATCTGGGTTTCATAACTCTATATCCTGAATGGTGTCCTGTCTTAGCACTTGGTAAACCATCTTTGACATTGAGTGGTGTTTTACCAATTAAGGCTCTACTTGGTCACTTTAACAGAAAATTATGTTCTATCTTCTATAAACATCTTTTTATTTGATGTTCAAGGAATCCAAGGACACTTATTTACTCTAGAGTATCTGTCCTATTTACCTCTACTTCATCTTGAAGTTGGACAACCCAGACAACTCAAGAAAATAAGTTGTTCATTGTAGCTGTTGCTAAACCTTAGTCCTTCTTGAGAGGAGGCTAACAAACTGTCCCTTTCACCAGTATGGAAACCAGTTGTTGCTGAAACATGTGGAAAGCTCAATCAAGGGGAATAGATTTTCTGCTGTCTTCTTGTTGCTGGGATGCTGATACATGGTGACCTGTGATTGATGCCCTATGGAATTCAAACTAGGACTCCCTTTCTTCCAGCTGCAGAATAGGAATGTCTATCCCTCAACACTTTGACCCCTAACAAACAGACTATTCTTGTTCCCTGCTCTTGCCCTCCCGCCTCCAACATGGTCTAGAATGGCTCCTTCTTAGTAGGGCTTAGTAGGGCTGTAAGCCTTACTCAAGCAAGGTGCATCAAATGTGACTGTGACAGAGAGAAACAAGTGCTGGATCACCCAAAGAAAAAAAGTGAATCATCTTTCAGAAGCTGCTGAGGTGAGAGTGGTGTTGACAAAGGAGGGACTATGAAAGAGAGATAAGCACTCATAAAGCCTGTACTAATATGACAACAACCAGGATAGTGTATTTTTTTTAAGATTTTATTTATTTATTCGTAAGAGACACAGAGAGAAAGAGGCAGAGATACAGGCAGAGGAAGAACCAGACTCCATGCAAGGAGTGCATGTGGGACGTGGGACTCCATCCCCATCTCGGTACTCCAGGATCACGCCCTGGACCAAAGGCAGACACTCAACCAATGAGCCACTCAGGTGTCCCACTGGGATAGTGTATTAATCATGTTTTTCTTTTTTGAATTTTCTGATGGTTTGACATCTTGGGGGCCTTGCTGGGTGGGGAGAGACTGCTCCTCCCAAGGATAGCTAATTACTAGGTATAGTAAATTGCTTGCCTGGGAACATACCTTTCATATGCAGACCTACTGATCCAGCTCCCATACTCTCAACCTTTTCCTTTATCTAACCCTCACACACCAAGCCAGTATTTCTCCTGCTCTAAATCACCCCAGGGCCAGGTATCAACTACAGACCGCCCCATTGCCCACAGCCCACTGAAATTATTCAAACAAGCCAATCCAAGATGTTTATACCCTGCCTCATTCCTTCTTTCTTTTTTTTTTTTTTTCATTTTTTTTTTCATTCCTTCTTTCCTGTGGAAAGTACAATAAAGACTCTAGGTCATGCTTTCCCCTCACACAGCCTCCTGACAAGGGTGCCTTCCCACTGTGTCCTTGCATGGTGTTATGTGCCCCTCCTCTTGGGAACTGAATAACAATAAAATCTTTCTTTCTTTAAAGATGTTGTTTACTTGAAAGAGAGAGAACACAAGCAGGGGAAGGGGCAGAGGGAGAGGGAGAAGCAGACTCCCTGCTAGGTAGGGAGCCTGACTCAGGGCTCAATCCCAGGACCCTGTGATCATGACCTGAGTTGAAGGTAGATGCTTAACCGACTGAGCCACCCAGGAGCCCCAACAATAAAATCTTTCAATGGCATTAGCCTCTCAATATCTTCATTCAGTCACCTCCATAAATTAAAATCCTGCAGATACGATCAAGACAGATGGGCACTTTTCATATAGAATCCCACTGAACTCTCACATCTACCAGGAAACGGAGGCTCAGTGAAATGAAGACCCTTCATGAGATTCCACAGTTTTAGTTCTCCAGAACTTTGAAGAAATAAATTCCTTTTGTTTTGTAGCCACCGAGTCTATAGTATTTTGTTATGGCAGCTAAGCTAAGGTAGCCCCAAACTTATTTTTTCACCTTGGCAAATTTCTTTTCCTCTTTTAATCTTCTTTTCCTCTCAACCTTAACCTTCTTTTCCTCTTAACCTTGAGCTACCCATTTAACCATACATTGTAAATTTATTTGTAAAGGCACAATTCTCAAATTATTAAGAACGTATCTCAGTTCTGCTTCTTATTTAGTTGTAGACAGTCACGAAAGACTGGCAATCTCATGTTAGAAGCCAGACATAGTTTTTAAAAATGCTTTAGAAAGCTGAAGACACAGGAACATAGAAAGAAAAGAAACTCTGAAAGTGATGAGTCCTTCCTAGGAGGGAATATAACCGATAGCTACTCCCATCACTGGAGCAATAGCAGGAAAAAGAATCTGCCATAGATGGATGTCAGGAGAAACAGACTAAGTTTTAGTCAACATTCCATGGCCACATATGGGCTGCCATGACTGATCAAAATTCCAGGGACACCCAGCCAAGAGCAAGACTGCATCCACCCAGTTCACTCTCCCTTATGGGTCTTTCCTCAGGGGCAGCAAGCAGAAAGTTAGGAGGAGAGAAAGAAAGCTAAAAGAGGTCCCCTCCTAAGGTGTATGAAGTCTCCTGCAAGTTCAAAGTAGCCACGTTCTGGAGTCAAGAGGAACAGGCCAGGAGAGTGGAGAGAAATTCCCAGGAGCTACTCCAGTGTCCAACTATGAAAATCTGGAGATGAGTCAGGAGTCTTCACAAGCAATCCAAATCTCCAACTATGAAACCTGGAAACTCAGCGGGTTGGCTGGGAGAAACCGCACTGAGGTGTTCCAGGCCTTTATGGAGAGAAGGGCAGCTGCCCTCCAAAGGCTAGGGGATAGGCAGCAGGACTGAAAGAGATCTGTGAGCACAGAAGAAGAAAGCTAGCCTGAAAAACAAAGAAACTTCCTCAGCAACCCAATGACTGTCAAGGAGATAACCCCATAGTTCTAAAAACTGACAACATGGTTATGAAGCCCAGGTGGTTTTCTAGGATCTTGTTAGCTTTCAGATCCCCGGTTCTGCTGAAAAGAAAGTCCTGATCCCACTCTTAACAACATCTGAAGCCAGTGGTGAACTGAGTCACACAAAAATCATAACACAGCCAGACACAGTTCAACTACAGATCAAATTAATTTCCAATAGCCTGACAGAAAAGAGGAGATGCATCTGGAAATAGTCCTTAGTGGCAATGACTACCCAGAAAGAAATCTATTTTCCTTGAGATTACATTTTTTAAAATTTTTATTTATTTATGATAGTCACACACACAGAGAGAGAGAGGCAGAGACACAGGCAGAGGGAGAAGCAGGCTCCATGCACTGGGAGCCCGACGTGGGATTCGATCCCGGGACTCCAGGATCGCGCCCTGGGCCAAAGGCAGGCGGCAAACCGCTGCGCCACCCAGGGATCCCGAGATTACATTTTTATATCTAGTTTTTTTAGTAAGGGGTGTGTGTGTGAGGTGGTGCATATGCAAAAAAAAAAAAAATCAGTTTGGGTTCACATTGTGCAATATCATCATATATAAAAATCATCCAAAAATGAATTATAGACCTAAATGTGAAACTTAAAATTGTCTAGAAGAAAACAGAAGAAAAGCTTTGGACCTCAGATATAAGACCGAAAGCACAATCCATAAAAGTACAAATTGATAAATCATCAAAATTTAAAACTGCTCTTCTTCAAAGACCATGTTAGGAGACTAAAAGACAAGCCTAGATCTCAGACTAGGAGATAATATTTACCAAGCAAATACCTGAAAAAGACTTGTATCTAGAGTATATAAAGAACTCTCAAAATTCAGCAATAAGAAAACAACCCATTTTTTAAAATAAGCAAAAAATTTCAGCAAACACTACCAAAGAACATGTACCAAAGATGGCAAACAATCACATGAAAAAATGTTCTATATCACTAGTCATTAGTCTGCTAGAAGATTCTCTCTCTCTGCCTCTGACCTTCCCCCTGCTCTTGCTCTCAAATAAAAATAAATAAATAAATAAATAAATAAATAAATAAATAAAGTTAAACAAACACCTACTATGTAATCCAGGCTTTCTAATCCTGGGTATTTACCCAAGAGAACGAAAATATATGTCCACACAAAGACTTGGACATGAGTGTTCATAACAGCTTTTTTTTTAATAACAAAACATTGGGAAAAACCCAAATGTCCATCAACAATTGAACAGAATAGCAAATTATAATAGAGCCATTTGACTATTGATACATGCAATGATAAGGATGAATGTCAAAGTAGGCATGTTGACTTAAAGAAGCTAGACAACAAAGAGTACATACTGTGTGATTCTATTTATTAAAAAACTCCAGAAAATGCAAATTTATAGTGGAAACAAATCAGTGGTTGCTTAGAAATAGGAAGGTGGGGATGAGGAGAAAGAGATTACAAAGGAGCACAGAAAACTTTTGGAGATGATGGATAGGTACACTGTCTTCATGGTGATTGTTTCGTGGGTGTATATATATATATGTCAAAATCCAATTTGGAAATTAAATATGTGAAGTTTACTTTATGTATGCTGTACCTCAAAAAAGCTGTTAAAAAAAAAAGCATTGAGGGAGTCCCCTGGGTAGCTCAGTCAGTTGAACATCTCTCTGTTTGCCAAGAGATGGGGAGAGTACAATCCAAGTATATGATCTCATTTTCCTATTTGCAACAATTTTTTCTCTCCTTGTGATTTTACAGAGCTAATATACAGATTGAAATCCCTGGTTTCTAGTTCAATGAAAGAAAATTTAATGGCATTGGCATAAATGAAAAGATTGTACAGAATCTTAAACCCAAAGATCATACTCAATAAAGAAATGAAATCAGAATACTCTTCTGGAAAGAGGAAATCAAAATGGGAACATGTTCATCTCTTTGCAAATAAGACTACATTTTATCATACATTGGAAGAGTCAGTTCAGTATTTCACCATAATTTCTCAATGTTGAACCCCCAATTGTTGTGTAAATTGAGAAAAGATTTTTGTAACTTGACCAAAGTGGGAAGGAAAATACTTGTTTATAATGTGAAACAGGGAAGTGAGATCCAGCCAAAGTTCTAACTGTATTTGCACCGGCAACTTAAAGATGGCAGGAATGATAGTGTACTCGGAAGGTATTCACAAAGAATCAAAAGCCATCCAGAATTATTCTATTAGTTGTTCACATACCAAGCATACTGATTTTTGAAATATCCTCTAATTATTCAATGGCATCTAAGAGGTGTTAGACCAACCTCTTAGAGGTAACTCATACTTTAAAAATAAATGTATAAAATGGGTTTGCAAAACTATATCAGGAACTAAAATTATACAAGGGAGAGACAAAGAATTTATAGCTTTGTCAAGGGGTGAGAATCGGGTCTCAATATTTAGTGTCTTCTCTTTCCATTTGAATTTTTATAAGGTAGTGTGGTACACCAAAAAGGCCATGGAAATGAGCTGAGTCTAATTCCCAGCTCGGTCACTTACCAGCTCTATTTCTTTGGGCAAGTGGGACACATATTTTCTCTTCTGTAAAGTGGAAATAATACCTACTTCTAAGATCCCTGTAAAAAAAAAGTATGGGTAATGTTTATTTAGAGTGATCATTCAGGATCCCTGGGTGGCTGAGCAGTTTAGAGCCTGCCTTTGGCCCAGGGCGTGATCCCGGAGTCCTGGGATTGAGTCCCACGTGGGGCTCCCTGCATGGAGCCTGCTCCTCCCTCTGCCTGTGTCTCTGCCTCTCTCTCTCTCTCTCTCTCTCTCTCTCTCATGAATAAATAAATAAAACCTTTAAAAAAAATAAAGCGATTATTCAAACCTCCTAAATATCTCTTGAGCCCTCTATTGTCTTCATTCCCCACCATTGTCAGGATCACCTGTCAGTTCTCTAGCAACAGTCCCTGAGTCCAATCTAGCATGATTTTTAAAAAAGATTTTGATCCTGTTACTCCCCAGTTTAATACTAACAAATAGTCTCCCTTTGTCTTTTGCAATTATGTCCTAAGTCTCAACTGTCTTTGGGATTAAGTACCAGTCTGGCCCTGCTCACCCCTCCAACCTCATTGCTCTTTGCTGTATTTCACCAGACATCCTGGCACTTCTTTCAGCGTCCGCATAGCAGATTTCAGAAACAGCAGGCATGGAGGCAGAGAAGAGGGTGAGTGCACAATTGCCTCTGTAACTGGAGGTAGACTATATGGCAGACCTTATTAGGCTAGTCCTATTTATTAGACTTAGTGATGGTTCAGTATCAGTAACTCACGCCTCTGTGATAGAGCCCAGGAACTAGAGACTCGTATAACACAATACTGGCACTACAGTAGAAATAGAAAGTGTATGCTAAATAATATTTCCTTTCAGTATGAATCAGTTAACTCACTTAAAACATAGCAATAGCAAGGCCATAGAGTTAATTAAATGCAAAGTTAAATGATTTCTAGAGCTCGGATGGTGTCAGGAGACCCAAGAAAGAAATTATCTTGCTTATTTGATCTCCTTGCGAAGAGCAGGAGCTTAAAGTATGGGGATACTGAGAACTGAAAGAACAGAAAGTGGTCACCAAGCCATGGGGGAATAAATACACTCTTTTGGATTAGGCAAACCCAGATTATTTACCAGGGACCTACACATTTGGAGGCCAGCAAAATGCCACCTTTGGATTGGGAAAGGCCTGCTCCTGGGGCAGGAAATGTACCCAGAGGAAACCACGCTGACCTGTGGCCCGGCTGCTGGACTTGCAAGGAACAGTTGCTAGGGATGCTGACTCTGTTTCTCAGGCTGTTACACATTAGATGAAGCCCCACTAGTTAAGTGAGAAATTACTTTACCCTAACCTTTCAGCACCTGCCCCTGGAGAACCTCATGGTGTTGTTCCCCCTCTACCTCCAACCGCTTTCCTCCCATCTCTCCCACCCCTGTGTATTCTCCTAGGAGCCAGCCTGCCACAGCAGAGATGAAACTAGGTCCTCTGCACCCCTGGGCCAGACTCCACAGACATATCAGCCGAGTAAGGAAGTGAGTACAGCTACTCTGATCATGGTCTCCCAAGGTCCTTACCAGCTTCAAGGAAATAGCGGTGCTTCATTGGCAAGTGATTACTCAACACCCTCTGACCAAACCCATACCAGTGCCTCCCTATATTAATACAAACAGGATTTTTTTAATTTTAATTAATCTATTTATTTAAGTAATTCCGACCCCCAACATGGGGCTCAAACTCATGACCTTGAGATCTAGACCTGCATATTCTTCCAAGTAAGCCAGCCAGGCACTCTAGTACAGTTTTGATTCACCAATGTCAGTTACTTTCTGAGGTTAAATCTTTTTTTTTTTTTTAACCTTTTATTTGGAACTAATCTCTGCACCCAATGTGAGACTCAAACCCACAACCCCGAGATTAAGAGTCACATACTCTACCGACTAAGCCTGCCAGGCATCTCTGAAGCTAAATCTTTTGATACAGTTTTTTATGTCCCTCATGTACTAGTGAGGGACAATTAGTTTTTAGTTATTCAATACTAATAGAGAAAACAAGATTGCAGGAACAACAGAAAAATAGTGGTGGCATAAATTATAGTGAGATAAGACTATAAAGACAGACAGAGAGATCTCAATAGCCTGAGTCACTGGAAACCAGAAAGAAAGAAAGAAAAGAGGAGAGGAGAGGAGAGGAGAGGAGAGGAGAGGAGAGGAGAGGAGAGGAGAGGAGAGGAGAGGAGAGGAGAGAGAAAGGGAGGGAAGGGAAGAGAGGAGAGGGGAGGGGAGGGGAGGGGAGAGGAGGAGAGACTGAGCCACTCAGGTGCCCCTCAATTTCCCTGTTTTCATTATGACATTGTACCCTTACCTTTAGCTGTGCCTTGAGTCTTAAGTGTACAGTCTCTCTGGCTCATCCTCCCAAAGAGAGTCCTCCCATTCTCTTTCTGGAATTGTAAAAGGGCAGTGATCTGATTTCCTGGCCTGGGAGAGAAGATCTGGAAGTTTACAGCTCTCTGTATAGACTCCCAACCAACCTTCCTGTTCATAGCATTGCCATGCGGTCCTGCCTTCATAGTTACCTAGTCTTTTCCAGGTTCTAGGGCAAGAGTCAGCTTGCTTGTCATTGATTTCCCCTTCTGCAGGCATGTAGGTGTTAGCTTTTTTCATCACACTAACTTACTTACCACTCACCTCCTCTCTGTATTACAAAATTGTAATATTGTAATCTAGTTTTCTTTTACTGTGCCCTTATTGGTTTATACCTTTTAAAACTCGTTTTGTTGGTATTTTAATGGGATTTGGGAAGGGAGCAAAGGTATATCTGTGTGTCCATCCCACCTATAGCATATTCCTTAGAATATCTTAAATTCTGGCAAATCTTTTCCTTTTAAGGATAATTTTAATTTGGGGAAATAGTCAAAAGTCTGAGAAATCAGACTGTTGGACACATGATTAATTATTTTTTCTTTATCATGGGAAACAATTAGGAAGAATAAATTATGACTATTGTCCATTATAATCCAACAAAATAATCTGGGATTCATAATATTTTCCCGAAATGATAAAATGCACATATTGCATTTTGTATGTGGTACATACAAAATTTCGAGGAGAAAAAAAAATCTCTGCTGTTTTATTTTATTTTATTTATTTTTTTCTGCTGTTTTATTTTTAAATAACTTGCTCATTAGACCTACTTCAAATGATATGATAGGATTATGATTAAATGTTATAACTGCCAATAATATCTGCTCCAGGGGAAATAATTAAGAGGATCAAAACACCTCTTTCCTGTGAAGTGGTCACACAATATCATGCCATCTGTTTTATTCAGGATGTGGTATAAGCAAATATTTCCATATTATAACCAACCAAATTATAACTGTTCAGACACACCTGAAAAGATAAATTAATCTCATAGTGGAAAGTCGAAACTAGCATGGCTAATAGCTAGAGTTCTTTAGCATTGACATGAGAAGAATATAAAGAGAACCAAAGATTACCTCTTTTAACTGGTTTCTCTCTCTTTGGGTCCTGAAAAGTATGTATTATTAAAGAATCAAAATTAGGCATACATCCTTTTCATTTGACAATGTTTCTCATATAATTTTACATAGCAAATAAACCTAAATGGTTTAATATTTCTCTATTAATAAGGACAGAGAACAAATCTTTGAGATTTTTCAGGGACCCTTGGGGAAATCTCAGTCAGTTTAAGGTCAAAAATACTTTATTTAAAATTTGATTTAGGGATCCCTGGGTGGCGCAGCGGTTTGGCGCCTGCCTTTGGCCCAGGGCGCGATCCTGGAGACCCTGGATCGAATCCCACGTCGGGTTCCCGGTGCATGGAGCCTGCTTCTCCCTCTGCCTGTGTCTCTGCCTCTCTCTCTCTCTCTGTGACTATCATAAAATAAATAAAAATTTAAAAAATAAAATAAAAAATTTAAAAAAATATAATTTGATTTAAGGAAGTTGTAAAAAAATTTCAAAAGGTTTGAACAGTGATTAAGATGACAGATTACTATGAAACAATATTTACTTACTTATTTAACCAAACTTTCAATAGATTTCAGAGGCAAAGACAGAAAGTAGTGCATCTGAGGAAAAAAGCACTTTTCTCTTTTAATATTGAGAAGCCTCAGTCTTTTTAAGTAATCAAAGACCTGATAAAGAACATGAAGTACAGGCAGTTATCCTAATAAGACACAGAATCTTTATTTTCCAGGCAAGTTATTTATCTAGTAAACAAAAATCTTTTACAATAATCCAAGAAAACTTTTTTTAACAGAGAGAAAATTAAATTCCAGTTTTGCATAGACACCCTGATGCTATTAAAGCTCACATTTAAAAACCTTATAATAAATTCACTTATTTTTCACTAGCTTGACCACACAAGATAATAATCTCTCCCTTCTCCCTCCCTCCATTCCTAGTGCCTCTCACTCTCTTTTCCTAAATTTGTATGTCTATTTTGGTTTTGTCCTTTATTTTTTTTTCTAGTCTAAAATAACCTTTTTTTTTTTTTAGAGTTTATTTATTTATTTATGATAGTCACACACACACACAGAGAGGCAGAGACACAGGCAGAGGGAGAAGCAGGCTCCATGCACCGGGAGCCTGACGTGGGATTCGATCCCGGGTCTCCAGGCAGAGGGAGAAGCAGGCTCCATGCACCGGGAGCCTGACTTGGGATTCGATCCTAGGTCTCCAGGATCGCGCCCTGGGCCAAAGGCAGGCGCCAAACCGCTGCGCCACCCAGGGATCCCTAAAATAACCTTTAAATAACCTCTAAATTAGGCCAATTTGCTCTACTTTCCCCTTAACAAAAATACATTCTCGGGCAGCCCAGGTGGCTCAGCAGTTGAGCGTCTGCCTTCATCCCGGGGCGTGACCCTGGAGACCTGGGATCGTGTCCCACCTCGGGCTCCCTGCATGGAGCCTGCTTCTCCCTCCGCCTGTGCCTCTGCCTCTCTCTCTTTGTCTCCTTTCTGTGTATTCTCATGAATAAATAATAAAATCTTCAAAAACAAACAAACAAACAAAAAGCAAACAAAACAAAAATACATTCTCATACCTCATTCCTTTCACTATCAAAAAACACACTTTATTGTCCCTGTATACTTTGCCTACAGTTTTTTTCTTTACCCTTATTATTTCCATATGTAGGCCTCATTTACATATATTCATTGGAATTCTTAATGTTTAGTACAGTCAATTTCCAACAGAAGCTAAGAAGTAAGCAGTTGTGAACTATCTGCGACATCCTAACATTGTGAGTAGGTTACCTATTTATGAACACACCACTTTGTAATTTCTACACGTGCATTTTCTTTTTTTTTCTGTCCTACAGTTATGTTTATTAAAAACTGACATAGGGGACCCCACTGGAGCCACCTCTGCCAGCAACATGTTCAAGGTAATTCGGAGGTCTGTGAGGCCAGCCAGCCTGAGTCTGCTCCCCCTTAAAGTCTATGCATCACCTAAAAGGGACTCACCTCACAAAACTTCTGTGAAGGTTAATGAGCTTTCACTCTACTCAGTTCCTGAGGACCAATCTAAATATGTGGAGGAGCCAAGGACCCAGCTTGAAGAAAGCATTTCACATCTCCGCCTTTTTTGCGAGCCATATACAAGTTGGTGTCAGGAAATGTGCTCACAAACGAAGCCCAAGATGCAGAGCTTGGTTCAATGGGGTTAGACAGCTATGAATATCTCCAAAATGCACCTCCTGGATTCTTTCCAAGACTTGGGGTTACTGGTTATGCTGGCATTGTTGGACTTCTTTTGGCTAGAGGGTCAAAAATAAAGAAGCTGGTGTATCCACTTGGGTTCATGGGACTAGCTGCCTCTCTTTATTATCCACAAGAAGCCATCGTATTTGTCCAGGTCAGTGGGGAGAAATGATATGACTGGGGTTTACGAGGATACATAGTCATAGAAGATTTGTGGAAGGAGAACTTTCAAAAGCCAGGAAATGTGAAGAATTCACCTGGAAATAAGCAGAATGCTCCATCTCTGCCCATTTTAATCAGTTATAGGTAAACGTTGGGAACTCCATGCATTTTCTACAGAAGAATGGCAGAGAAGTCAGTGCTGAATGTAGTAAATTGGCTTTCTTCTTCAGGAAAAACTATACCAGGCTTCTTTGTTATCTTGGGTGATGCCATACTACCAGTGGACTAATCAGAAATCCTTTCACCTAGAGATAATGTCCAGCAGTAGAACTCCTCGTTCTCATGTTGCTATCTATGTACATAATTAAAATTCCAAATTAAAAAAATAAAAATAAAAAATAAAAACTGACATAAACAAAACCTGTACAAAAAATATCCCCAATCATGTATCACTTTGAAATAGTAACCTTGAGAAACATTATTGCCTGGGACCCCCCTCTTCCTCTTCCCAACCTCGGCCCCTTCCTGCAACAGCTTCCCTTTTTTCTTAGATTTCACCTTTGGTTCAACATCCCCAAGTCGTGTATCCAGAGGTAAGCTCTCTGGTAAAATGAAATATTGAATGTTATTTTCTCAAATACTCAGTGTTTCCAGCTGTATCAGGTGTCTGTTCTTCAAAGTCTTTTTCACAGCTTTAAGACTGTATTCATGCTGACATCTACACCTGCTATCGTTCCATGAACCTGTGTTCCATTCTTTAATTCAGTGGTTACAGTTTCGTGACTCAATTTCATCAAAAATCTTACAAGCTTCATCCTAGTGGCGCCGTCACTCTTTCAGTCTGTTAATGTACAAACCAGACTTCCCAGGCCCCAAAGACCAGGGGTATGAATGGCCCGAAATGCCTCCTCCTTGGGCTCCGACCTAAACACCACTGCACGTGCATTTTCATAGCTCATTTTTTTGATGTTGCAAAAAGAACATGTTATTATTATTTTTTTAGATTTTATTTATTCACGAGAGACACACGGAGAGAGGCAGAGACACAGGCAGAGGGAGAAGCAAGCTCCCTGCAGGGAACCCAGGACCCCAAGGTCACAACCTGAGCCAAAGGCAGATGCTCAACCCCTGAGCCCCCAACCCAGGTGCCCCAAAAGAACATGTTATTAACAGAAATATCTTCAGTTTCTCAAAGAACCTAAAAAGTTACACATATATGGCTTTTTCTACCATGTTGACATATATTAAGCAAATCATTTTATTGTACGTTTTGTTCTTAGGTTGAATTTAGAATTTTATAGTCTCAAATATCTAGTAGAGATGACTTACACTAATTTGACTAGTCTTAATTTACATAAGTGCTTATATTTTTCTTTAAGCCAATTAATAGAGCTCTTCCACAAGTTAGTTTTGAGGACTACCATCCAGAGGGAGAAAAATATCGCACATTAACATAAATACATTGCCACACATAAACATCCAGGCAGATGCAAACAGTGATCTTGTTGCTTTTGTTTAAATTTTAGCCACATATCAATTACAATAATACAAAACTCACTGTCTTATTAAAAAAAAATAGCTCTAAATGGTATTTCTGGTGAATGGAGCAAGTTTACCCACTTAGATAGCTAAACCTTTTAGCAATATTTGTGGATAAAATTTTTAAGATTTTTATCTTTAGTATATAATCTTATGGAGGTGATGGACTAAATATTGGGCAAGGAGTCTATAGAAATATCAAGTAGCAGTTTGTTTTTTAGAAATCTATTTTTTTCCCAGTCTTGGGAGTTGCTTCAGCCAATTTTCCCCTTGGATACTTATATTTTAAAGACATAGTAAGATTAATATTTCCAAGGGACTGAGAAAGAATATAGGGTTTATCTAAGAAGAAACTCGGGGGTATATTTGTTATCAAAAACCGAGGATAATTACTATGAAGTTTTTCTTTTTTTATTAAGGATAGGACAGTCTGATGAATTTTTTTTTTTTCCTGCAGTGGAGGCCAGAAATATGGGAAAGCCTAGACCTCATGGATCTGCTTACAGAGTGAGGGAGAATAAATCAAGGCTTCTTGTGCATTTTCTGTGCTTTTGTCAAAGCGATTTCCTGGATAGCAGTATTTTTATGTTTCACACCTGCTTGAGGGCCATTTGCAGTTTTCTGAGTCTGACCTCTGCCTCCTAATCAAGTTAAAGAAGTGTGTGGGTTTTTCCTCCTCATTCTAACGAAGGCTTTCATCTGTATCTGATCCTTTCTTTTCCTTTCCTTCCTCTTTCTTTTTTTTTAGATTTTATTTATTTATTCATGAGAGGCACAGACTGAGAGAAAGAGGCAGAGACACAGGCAGAGGGAGAAGCAGGCTCCATGCAGGGAGCCTGATGTGGGACTCGATCCCAGGACTCCAGGATCATGCTCTGGGCGGAAGGCAAGGGCTAAACCGCTAAGCCACCCAGGGATCCCTTCCTTCCTTCCTTCCTTCCTTCCTTCCTTCCTTCCTTCCTTCTTCCTTCTTCTTCTTCCTTCTTCTTTCTTGCTTTTCTTCTTTCTTTCTTTCTTCTTTCTTCTTTCTTTCTTTCTTTCTTTTCTTCTTTCTTTCTTTCTTTCTTTCTTTCTTTCTTTCTTTCTTCTTTCCTTCCTTCCTTCCTTCCTTCCTTCCTTCCTTCCTTCCTTCCTTCCTTCTTTATCTGATCTTCCTGTAGGTACTGATAGTATATTTATTTAGGGTGAGCATCTCTTTTAGATGTAAAATCCTTTTAGATGTAAAAGTTCAAATCTTCCAAGGTATACCTACTTCACTCGTGACTCC
The DNA here is from genome assembly GCF_011100685.1 of Canis lupus familiaris. Lineage (NCBI taxonomy): Eukaryota > Metazoa > Chordata > Mammalia > Carnivora > Canidae > Canis > Canis lupus. The sequence goes on from NC_049231.1 coordinate 11,704,035, forward strand.
AAACCAATAAGCCTTTTTGTGGCTTAACCATGGACACAGAGAGAGTGCAAACAATACAGCCCTCCCAAGATGCAGCCCTCCAAAGATAGCGTAAGAAAGCAAAGACCTTCATTGTCACAGGCGGTAAAGGAGGTTCTAATCTCCCACAAAGTGACCCTTTAATTCACAGATCCACTAAGCTATGTTACCAGAAGGGTGATACCGGAATGGGAATTTTTCCAGCACAAACAAGGAAAGGAAAATAGAGACAGCAACAGCGCCCCTAGCCCACTGGCCCACTGCCTGCTGCAAGCCTGACAACCTGCATCCCTGTCCCCCCAACCCCAGCCTCAAGTGGCAAAGACCAGAGAATATTCTCACTACTTACAAAGTCAAGTTCTCAGTTCCTGAAACAAGACCAAAGAAGAGTTTCATCTTATGATTTTCATCTTTAATGATAAACAATACAGAAGTCAGACAAAGGAAAACATGACTACTTCTGGGAGGCGAAGAATCAATAACTTGTGTGTGGGTAGCCCGAACTAAAGTCACAAGAGTCATGATTCAAGATCTATTTTTTACAAGTGTTATTCTTCTGACATTATGGATTTGGAAACGGAGGGACAAGTGGAAAGTTTTATACTCCTCTCTTGACTGGGCACTATAGTCAGAGATCTGGGACACGGATGGGGTCAGAACTCTTACCTTCTGCGGGTCTGTTATCGGTTCCCCCATGTCAAACGCAGTCTCCAGGTAAAGTGTTCTAGCCTTTTCCTCTCCCACCCTCATCACCAGAAACTGTACAGGAGGAGAAAAGATTATTTTCCTTCTACTATTTTAGGGTTTCAGAGGGGACTCTGTAACTAGAGACAGATGACAAGTAAGTTTATTAACATGGATATCTCATATGTATTTGAGAGAAACGCAAGGATGAGTAATTCAAAGACGTGGCAAGAATTTGGGCTTACATAGCATCTTAACCAAAGAACAATACATTTTTAGAAGAGTGACAAGACTGCAGGAAAGAGCTTTAGGCTTCCAAGGGCAGCAAACTGTGGGAAGATAAATATTTAGTAGTTACCAGAAGATAATAGCTAATCAGTGAAATTTGTTACATGGGGTCCTCTGGTGCTGTCTTAAGGCTGATAAGCATGTAGGGTAGTCAGTGATTAATTCCTGTACAAATTTAAGTTCTGTTTTCAGGCATATAGAAGGGCAGAGAGCTTTCTTAGACCTGCTTCTTAGTTACTTTCAGTTCAAAATAATCCTTATGCCAAGAAGATTTTCAGGTGACGTATATTCTGTTCCTCTTCTTTAGGTTTGATTATAAAATTCTCTCCTTTATAATGACTCCTTATGTTCTAAGATCAAAATGTGAAATAAGGCATTCTCAAAAAGTTACAAACCTTTTTCACGTGAGGCTTATTTATAATGGTAAAATATTGATTTATAAAGCAAGAAAATGTGTAATAGCAACAAACAATTTAGAGTGGGAATATGGCTGAGCAATATGGAATCATGCTACAGGCCCATTAAAATCATGGGTAACATGTAATATGCTTTTGGGGAAAGTGTATAGAAAATAGTTTTAGGGACACCAGGGTGGCTCAATGGTTGAGCATTTGCCTTTGGCTCAGGTTGTGATCCTGGGGTTCCAGGATCGAGTCCTGCGTCGGGCTGCCTGCATGGACCCTGCTTCTCTGTCTGCCCACGTCTCTGCCTCTCTCTCTCTCTCTCTCTCTCTCTCTCTCTCTGTGTCTCATGAATAAATAAATAAAACCTTAAAAAGAAAAAGAAAGAAAATAATTTTAAATGAAAAAAGATGAAGACCACATAGTGAATGCGAAATCAAAAATTAGAGCTCTTTTTCATTGTGTGAAATGTTCATTCAGGGTTTTTTTTTTTTTTTCCTTTATAGTTGCTCAAATTCAATATAAAATAGGAGGCAGTTCCTGGTTTGGAAACAATCCTACTTCCCAATTCTTCCTGAGCCAGGTCTTTAAACAATGCCATTGCATCATTTTCCTGTAGGTTAATTCTTAGGAAAGCAGAATATCTCTTTTCAAATATATATTTTTAAAAAGAGCTTTTAAAGTCAGTGAACCAATAAACAGTTCCTGTTTTTCACATCTCTCAAAGGGTGGAGCCCCCAAACCAGTAGGAGAAGAAGGAAGTTGAAAGATGTTAAATACTGAGGACAGCTCTCCCGGGTCAGCCTAGCGGTCTGGCTTCCCAGTCAACATGAAGACTCTCCTTTTCCTTGGGCTCCTCCTCCTTTCCATCACCGTCCAGGGCAAGATCTTTGAAAGGTGTGAGCTGGCCAGAACTCTGAAAAACCTTGGGCTGGCTGGCTATAAGGGCGTCAGCCTGGCAAACTGTAAGTTAAGTCTTCTTCCTACTTCCAGATAGTTTGACAGGTACAGATAGAGGATGAACAATAATAAAGAGGCTTTGAATAAATGGATTTCTTATATTTCTTTGAGGGTCTGTATACTTAAAATGGTTATAAATATCAACTTGTTTCCTTAGAATCAGATATGCATGGAAAGCAAAATTCTATGCCATCCTAAATAAATCAGCACCCATTGCACTCTTCTGGTGCTGCTGAATTTGCCAGTTGCCTCAGACTCAATGGCACACCTAGGCTGACTGAACCATGTATCTGAGAACCTGGAGTGTCAAGTCCTTGGTACTTGACTCCAGGCACTTCCTGTTTGGAACTTGGTTCTGAGAGTAATCAGCATAGAGCAATGAATATTTTTCTCTTTTTAAATTTCCCTGCCATGACATGGGATTTTTAACAGCAAAGTTTTAAAACCCTATGTTGAACTCTCAGTGCAGGGGCAGTAGGAACTTATTTCCCCTCAATTATTGTTTATATAAGGATCCCTGAAATGCAGCTTGTAATACTGTTTTATTACTCCTACTCACCATAGTTGATTAACTATTTTTCATGGTCTTCCACAATTCAAGATAATGTCTGAGTAAAAGTTACTTATAAAATCCACTCAACAGCTCTGTTGATTTTTCCGTTGTAGAGTAAATCTTGCCTAAGGGGAAGGGTAATTGCAATGGAAGAAACAGCAATTTTAATATTTTAAACGTATGTTATCTTGTTCGTTAGTATTGTAAAATGATTTACTAACAAAAGTGTTAAAATATACTTGGGGGCGCCTGGCTGGCTCAGGCAGTGGAATTATGCAACTCTTGATCTCAGAGTTGTTGTTCAAGTGCATGTTGGGTGTAGAGATTACTTAAAAAAAAATAAAATCTTAACATATATATATGTACACATATACATGGTTTTGCAAGGAAAATACACCTTTATACTTATAAGGTAAATGATTAATAAAATTGAATAGCAAATAGAACTGATTATGGTTATGTGAAATACATCATGTGGCGTTGATGTTTCTTACTAAAAATAAGTTTTTTTTCAGGGGTGTGTTTGGCCAAGTGGGAAAGTAATTATAATACAAGGGCTACGAACTACAATCCCGGAAGCAAAAGCACTGATTATGGGATATTTCAAATCAATAGCCGCTACTGGTGTAATGATGGCAAAACGCCCAGAGCAGTGAACGCCTGTCACATATCCTGCAGCGGTAAGACACGCGATGGATGGTTGAGTGGTGGCACAGTGCTCTTCTAGTCATACTTACGAGAACAGAGATCCAATACAAATGAAAAAGTCTTGAAAGATTCATCAGGGACTTAGGAAAACTGTTTCAGTGTCTAGAAAGTCTTTATTATCCTCATCATTCCCTTAGAAATGAAAGAGTTGATGGCATAAAAAGTTCATGTTTTCTAATGTACACGAATTTCTGAAATGATCTATCACTTTACCGTAAATGGACTTTTGGATGTTTTGTCAAAAACAATGCCATATGCTCATCTCATACTTGAACAGTTGTTAACACCTGGTCAAATTTACTTTTTTTATATGTATGGGGGGCGTTTGTGAATGATTTCAAAGTGAATTAGAAACATGATGACTTTTCATTTCTCAACTCTTTAGTTTGTATCTTCAGAAAATACAGTTCCTATATAATTATTATTACACCTAACAAGTTAATTTATGGATTTGTTTAATTGGAGTGAAACAAATATTCTATTGAACTCATATGAAAAATAGAAATGACGTGTGGAATCTTTTGTGCATAAAATGCTGGAGAAGTATCGTAAAATTGGTATTGCTAAATTTTTTGGGTTTTTTTGATATTGCTAATTTTTTAATGTTAAAATTCCTAATAGACAAGATTAGCCTTAGAATATATTTTGTATCCAGATAATTTATTTTTTAATTTATTTTTTAAAAATCTTGTATTATATAATAATATGTGATCATGGAATAAAAATCCTTGCTACTCAGAGATTTATGACCACTGGTAACTTTTGGTATAAATTCTTCCCCAACATGTATCAGTCATGTATATGAAGGGAAAGCTATATTATGCACAAATGTATCTACATACAAACATGCAAGCAATGTGCGCATTAAGAAAAATGAAGTTGTACTATATATACCACTTTACAGCTTGCTCTTTATCACACAAAATTGTTCCTGTGTCAACAAATACAAATCTGTATTATTTTTAAAGGATGGAAAGAATTCCACATATTAATGTTTTGTAACTTATTGGTCCAACTTTTATTGGTAAGCACTTAGATTGTTCTGCTTTTCCCCCTTTGTTAAAATGCTATGAAATATCTTGTGCATACATCTTTGGGTGCATTTTTTACTATTTCTTTAGGATAGATTTCCAGTAGTAGAACTGCTGATTTAAAAATTGCTAGTTTGTGTTTGGTTTTTTTTTTTTTGGTTGGTTGGTTATTTTTACAGTGCCTAGTAAAAAGAGAACCCTCTGCCACATTAATTAACAATTCCAGAGCTTCCAATGACTTTGGTGAATGAGAAACAGAATGCTTTATTTCATGCCAAATGGGATGGAATAAAGAAAAATCCCCACCCCCAATATTCACAGATAAATGGGCTCTTGGAATATAATTGTAATGTTCTTTCATCCTTCTAAGAAAATAAAGCTGGCTAAATCTAAACTAAAAATGAAATTTCTGGGGCACCTGAGTGGCTTATCCAGTTAAGCGTCTGCCTTCAGCTCAGGTCATGATCTCAGGGTCCTGGATTCCAGCCCCATGTCAGGCTTCCTGCTCAGCCAGGGGAATTTGCTTCTTCCTTTCACTCTATTCACACACACACACCCCACTCCCGCTCATGCACACGAATGCTCTCTCTCTCTCTCTTTTGTGCTCTCCTTCTCATGCGCTCAATCTCTCGTAAATACATAAAATTCTAAAAAGAATAATAAAATGAAATTTCTATGGAAGTCATTTTTATTCTGAGCCACCTCTTTTTCAGCTTTGCTGCAAGATGACATCACTCAAGCCGTAGCATGTGCAAAGAGGGTTGTCAGTGATCCAAATGGCATTCGAGCATGGTATGTTTAAGCATTAAAGAAGGTGGGGGGGACTAGGTGTCTCAGTCAGTTGAGCGTCAGACTCTTGATTTCACTCAGGTCATGATTTTGGGGTCCTGGGATGGAGCCCCAAGTTGGGCTCTGTGCTGGGCATGGAGCTTGGTTAAGATTCTCTCTCTCCTCTCTCTGTCCCTCCCCTCCCCCCATGCCCTCTTCTCAGAAAATAAAAAAGAAAAGTTAAAAAAATAAAGGGGGACAGCCATTTTGCCCTAGTGATAAGAGAGAAGGGAGAGAAGATTTTCAAAGACCCAAGTATGCTACTGAGAACTGAATGTTGCAGCTTCACACTTACCCTAAACAATGAGTCACCTAGAAATAACCTGTTTCATCTGATTTAGAATCTTAGTCTTTTACCCTTCAGTTTATTTTAGATGATTTCTAGAGCTTTTAAGATTCTCAACATTCTACCAATTCCTTGTCTTACCTTGAAATTACTTTTGGAGTTCAGTAAATGTGGAAAGCACTTGGCAGTTGCTGTTGTAGAATGCATCAATGTTTATGTTTAGCATCCTGTCCTCCAGTGAGGGCTTTGGGGGGAAGTGAAATACTTGGTGTGCCCATCTCCATTTAATAAACAGCAATACCCCAAAAAATAAAATAAATAAAATAAAATAAAATAAAATAAAATAATAAAATAAAATAAAATAAAATAAAATAAAATAAAAATAAATGGCAATACCTGAATCTATCTGTAGCCTGTCATCCATTTACTGGTAAAACATTCTGTTATCCCAGTGGATTTGAAGTGTGTATATTACCATGAAGATATGTTCTAACCTTATCACCGTTTATTTCATTTTTTTCTCTACAGGGTGGCATGGAGAGCACACTGTGAAAACCGAGATGTCTCTCAGTATGTTCGGAATTGTGGAGTGTAACTGTGGAGTTTTCCTTCTTCAGTTCTTCTATCTCTTTCTCATATTAAGGGAGTAGTAGTTGAGTGAAAGGTCGCACTACCATTCTTTCAAACAATAACACTTTAACAGAAGCAGGAGTGAAATATGACCTTTCTTCTAAAAGGCTTCATGTTTACGAATGTGTTTATTATTTGACAGTCAGCCTGTAACATTTTTCAGGTTGCTAATAGAAAAAAATGCTGGTGAATACTTATCTAAAGTCCTGCCTATCAAATACATCATCAGTATATTCAGTTTTTAAAGAAATAACCTTGATGTAATCTTTAGAACTCCCCAATAGTTTATAAAAATGTAACAAAAGATCGTCTTAAAACAAACTGATCTTAAGTAAAATCCTAGCAGAATAGCCGTCTATATGTTGTCATCTCCAAAAACAGTAAAAACAACAACAACAACAAAAAACACACACAAAACAAAACAACATAAAAACAAAAAAATCCCACAAAACACAAAACAAAAAAAACAGTATCTGTTGGGCAATATAAAGCTTTAAAAGGAGCAGAATGCCAAATGGCTAAAACTGAAGACAGCCTGAATTAAGAATTTTGCTTTTCTAAGGTGTGACCTTGGTTTATATGATTTCTCACAAATGTTACTTTTATACTGTTTAAAAATAGACAATTTATATATCGATTTATTTTAGCCCTTTAAAGAACTCTTCTATGTGTCTTTCTGATCATGAAGGAATATAAAGAAGGATTAAATGAGCTATTGCTGTTCTTTGATTTTATTAACCTTGATGCATGCATTATGACTAAATCCTGAGGCAAATGACTTTACAAGTATTGAAATAATTGCTGATTAACCACCGGTGTGAAATTATGCATGTTGGAGAAATAATACAAACATTATCATTAAAGGCTTTGCAACTCATAACTTGTCTTTCTTTAAACCACCTAGTGTCTATGAAGAAAAAAATATGTGTATTCGAAAAAAAAATATTCGGTACTCTTAATATATCCTGTATCTTTATCTGTATTACCCAAACAGCTGGATATTGCTGGAGAAAAATCCATAAGCACTCTGACAGATCTCACTTTCATGACCACAAATCTTAAATGGGCCCTGTCTTCATGGCCATCATAGTCGCTTCTCTGCACGCCTTCTGGTTTGTGTCCCCACTCTCCAAAATGACTACTTTTATTCTCTTTCTCCCTCTTCAAAGCCCCGGCACACAGTCCAACCACTCACCTTCCACCCTCTCTGTTCTCAGTAGATGACCTGGCTTCACATTATGCTGAGAAAATGGAAGCAACCTCATATAAAATTCTCCCCTCCTTGCCACTACAACAGCGGTCACACCCTCCCCTGGGCCCATCCTCTCTTCCTCCGCTCCTGCTAATGGCAGGGTCTCCACAGGCAATCTCGTATCCCTCTTGCTACTCCAAATTAGCTGGGTGTTTCCTGCATCCTGAGTTTCTCTCTCTCTCTCTCTCTCTCTCTCTCTCTCTTTACTGGATATCTCCTGCCATTGTACAAATTGTCCTGGTAACTTTTCATCTGACAAAGAACCTCCGTACACCACACAAGCCTCTAACCTATATCATTCTGACTTCTGGGAGGAGAGATCCCTATACACTGACCCCATGTCTTCACCTCCCATTCTCTTCTTTTTTTTTTTAAGATTTTATTTATTTATTTATTCATGAGAGACACAGAGAGAGAGAGAGAGGCAGAGACATAGGCAGAGGGAGAAGCAGGCTGCCCGCGGGGAGCCCAGGATCCTGGGATCACTCCCTGAGCCAAAGGCAGACGCTCAACCACTGAGTCATCCAGGGGCCCCTCCTTCCCATTCTCTCTCTCTCTCTCTCTCTTTTTTTTTTTTTTTTGTGACTTTTTGTATATTTTTTTATTGGAGTTTGATTTGCCAACATATAGTATAACACCCAGTGCTCATCCCGTCAAGTGCCCCCCCCTCAGTGCCCGTCACCCAGTCACCCCATCCTCCCACCCACCTCCCCCTCCACTACCCCTTGCTCATTTCCCAGAGTTAGGAGTCTCTCATGCTTTGCCACCCTCTCTGATGCTTCCCACTCATTTTCTCTCCTTTCCCCTATAATCCCATTCACTATTTTTTATATTCCCCGTTTGAGTGAAACCATATAACGATTGTCCTCCTCCGATTAACTTACTTCACTCAGCATAACACCCTCCAGTTCCATCCACGTTGAAGCAAATGGTGGGTATTTGTCATTTCTAATGGCTGAGGAATATTCCATTGTATACATAGACCACATCTTCTTTATCCTTCTGTCAATGGACACTGAGGCTCCTTCCACAGTTTGGCTACTGGGGACATTGCTGCTATAAACCTCGGGGTGCAGGTGTCCCGGCGTTTCATTGCATCTGTATCTTTGGGGTAAATCCCCAGCAGTGCAATTGCTGGGTCGTAGGCAGGTCTATTTTTAACTCTTTGAGGAACCTCCACACAGTTTTCCAGAGTGGCTGCACCAGGTCACATTCCCACCAACAGTGCAAGAGGGTTCCCCTTTCTCCACATCTTCAACATTTGTGGTTTCCTCTCTTGATAATTTTCACCATTCTCACTGGGGGGAGGTGGGATCTCATTGTGGTTTTGACCTGTATTTCCCTGATGACGAGTGATGCGGAGCATTTTCTCATGTGCTTGTTGGCCATGGTGTAGGTCTCCTTTGGTGAAATTCCTGTTCATGTCTTCTGCTCATTTCATGATTGGATTGGAAGAACTTATTAAAGTCAACAGCAAAGAAACAAACAACCCATTCTCTTTTTAAATCCTCTTAACCTGGCTGCTGTCCTCAATCAGCTGAAAACTCTCCTTCAGGTCTCCTCCTGTGACTCCTTGGGGCCAATTCTAGTGACCCCCTGCTCTCTGTTCATCTTACTTGAACTTTGAGCAGCACTTGACAAAGTGAACCATGTCATACTTCTAGAAAACTTTTTCTCCCTCAGCTTCTCCTCATTCACATCCCACCTCACAGATTGCTCCTTCTCAGTCCTTGGCTGGCCTTCCCTCTGCTATTGAGTTTCTTTCTATTTTTTTTTTTTTAAGATTTTGTTTATTTATTCATAAGACACACACAGAGAGAGGCAGAGACACAGGCAGAGGGAGAAGTAGGCTCCATGCAGGGAGCCTGATGTGGGACTTGATCCTGGGTCTCCAGGATCACACCGTGGGCTGAAGGCAGCCGCTGAGCCACTCGGGCTGCCCTGCTATCGAGTTTCTAACCGAGGGCATGCCCCAGCACACAAGCCTGTATCCATTTGACAGACTACGTATTTTACCTATGTATTTCTTCATCTCTTTTTGCTGAAATATAACTCATAAAATAATAGATTTTCCCCACCTTTTAAAGACATTGAGATAACTCAATTTTCTCCAGGATTTACAAGCACAGTACAAGGGCCTTAATTTTTCTTAACAGTTTGAGAGTAAACTGGTGCCAGAGCAGCCCTGAATCCTTCAGTGTGCGATTCCTACATAACCTCAAAACATCACCCAAATCCAGAAGTTAACATGGATACATTATTTCCACCTCATCATTAGATCCCATTCAATGTCATCAATTGTCCCCATAAATTCTTCACAATAAAAAGATCTAATTCAGAATTATGTGTTGTATTTGGTTGCCTTTTTTTTTTTTTTTTTTTTTTTTAGTTTTCTTCTATCTGGATCATGTCTTCAGTGTTTTTTCCTTGACTTTCACAACTTTAACAATTTTAAAGGCCACAGACCAGTTATATTGCAAAACATCTTAAAATTGTTTTGATGTTCTCTCTCTCTTCTTTAAAGATTTATTTATTTATTTATTTATTTATTTATTTATTTATTTATTTATTTATGTATTTGACAGAGAGAGAGCACAAGCAAGGGGAGCAGCAGGTAGAGGGATAGGGAGAAGCAGGCAGCTCGCTGAGCAGGGAGCTCAATGAGGGGCTCCATCCCAGGACCCCAGGACCATGACTTGAACCGAAGGCAGACATTTAACTGACTGAGCCACCAAGGCACCCCTTGATGTTTCCTTGATTAGATTAGGTTGTGCATCTTTGGCAGAAATACCAAGCAGTGATACTGTACTGTTCCCATTGTGTCCTCTTAGGTGGTGTGCAGTTTTGAATTGTTCTACTACTGATGTTGTTTACTTTGGTTATTTGATCAAGGTGATGTCTGCAAGTGACCTTCACTGTGCAGTATTTGGGAAAAGGTAAGGTACTTTGAGACTGTTCCTTAGCAAACTTTCAATTCATGCATTTATTTATTGTATCAGTATGGACCCATGGCTTCCTATTTTGTTCCAATTATAGTGAATTATAATCCATTACTATCATTCATTTTGATGTTCACTTTGTCCATGAGTTGGCCAGTAGAGCCTCTCTGCAAGCTAGCTTCTGCATCATTTCGATGTGTCCCCATCATGCTTGAGCACTTTCTTATTTTCTGGCACAGGATCTCTAAGACTCACCTTGTTCTTTCCCTGCTCCAGTCCTGGAATCAGCCATTTCTCCAAAGATTTATTTTAGAGAGAGCCAGTGTACATGGAGGGGCAGAGGGAGAGGGAGAGAAATCTCCAGCTGATTCCCTGCTGAGAACTGAGCCAGATGCAGGGCTTGATCTCGTGACTCGGAGATCATGACCTGAGCAGAAATCAAGAGTCTGATGCTTAACAGACTGAGCCACCCAGGCGCCTCTGGATGATGGTGTTTAAAGAACAAGATCTAGGTGCTAGAGTGTCGCTGTTTCCAGGCCCCACCAGTGGACAGAACTAGAGCATATATGTATTTACACAATATTTATCACTATATTTATATTGAATTCATGTCAGTGTCTCCAATTCCAATCCCACACCACAGGGTTCATTCTGGTTTACCCTTTTTCCATGTTAACTCCCTTCTCTCACGTGAGAAACCTAGCTTCCATTGTCCTTAATAGCTTTAGCATGTATCCTTAGTACATGTATGCATCTGATCAATTTGTCTGCATGTAACCAACCTCCTAACACGGCCACACCTTGGACTAGAGCCTCTCCGTTCAGGTTCTGAGATCCTTCACTGGCTGCCCTTTCCTCCTCGTGCGCACACCCTCTTACTGCGTTCCATCTCTGACACACCGTCCCAGTTCACTGTCCCGATAGGCAGGAGGGCAGAGTCTCTTACTCTTGATTATACCCACATGCCACACACCTGGAACGATGCCTGGAACATGATACGTGCTCAATAAACAGTTGATCGCATGAATATCTTTCTGTTATTTAGTATATTCCTTCATGTTGACCATTCTAGGATTTTTCTTAACTCTTCAGGCCTACAGGATTCCAGGACTTCAGCTCCTGGAATTCCAAGAGCCAGGTCTCAAGACCAGAGACACCCCCTCCCCCCCCACCCCCTCCCAGGTGCAGCCCTGGGCTGCGAGATTCTTGAACCATTTTGATATGATTAAACCCAGAGAAAAAGATGAGTTTATTCATATCAGGTTGCCCAAAGGTGTATAAAGAATGGGTCAAGGTAGGGGGGGGAGAGACTTGAAGAGTGATGGCTTGGATGCAGAGATGGGATGTGTCCAGGAAGCACCAGGACGGTTCAACACAGGCTGACAACAACCAGGGATTAGCAAAAGTTGGCTGAAGAAGGGAAGCAATGCTTGTTGGAGTCTGCTTAATGTTTTTGATAACTATTATTTCTTATCTATACCTATTATTTTCATACAATCAAATTCTCTAAATTTCTATTCTTGGGGACCCCTGGGTGGCTCAGTGGTTTAGTGCCTGCCTTCAGCCCAGGGTGTGATCCTGGAGTCCTTGGATCGAGTCCCACATTGGGCTCCCTGCAGAGAGCCTGCTTCTCCCTCTCCCTGTGTCTCTGCCTCTCTCTCTGTGTCTCTCATGAATAGGTAAATAAAATCTTAAAAAAATAAAATAAAATAAATTTCTATTCTTGTTCGGGAATGGAATAAAAATCAATATCAAGTTTGATCATTTTTAAGAGAAACTTAACTTGTATGTTGCTTAGTTTTACCCTAGGATATTATTTGAAATGCAGAGTGATATTCCAGATGATAATTTAGCTCTTTATGTGGCACTAATTATAACTAAGCCCTGAGCACGTTTGTTGCACTTCTTTTAGTGGACTCATTTATTTTTTTAAAGGCTTTATTTATTCATGAGAGACACAGAGAGAGAGAGAGAGGCTGAGACACAGGCAGAGGGAGAAGCAGGCTCCCTGCGGGGAACCCGATGTGGGACTCCATCCTGGGACCCCGGGATCATACCCTGAGCCAAAGGCAGATGCTCTCAACTGCTGAGCCACCCAGGCATCCTATTTTTTTTTTTTTAAGATTTATTTATTTTAGAAAGAGACCATGAATGAGAGGAGCAGAAGGAGAGGAAGAGAGATTCTCAAGTGGATTCCCTGCTGAATGCAGGCCCTGACTTGGGGCTCGACGTGGGGCTCAATCTCACAACCCTGACATTATGACCCGAGCAGAAATGAACAGTCAGGGACCCACCGACTATGCCACCAGGTGCCCTAGTGGACTCATTTAAAAAATATTTCCTTAGGAGTTATGAAAGGGAATTAATAAAAATTATAATCAGGAGTGACTAATGTCATTCATAGATACAATGTTTTCCAATTAAATGCATGTCTATTATGCAATTATATTTTAAAATCATTTTTAATTTTAACAAGGTTGTAAATTCTCAATGTTTACAGAGTTGGTCCCACAAAATTAATTATGAGAGATGTACCTTCTCAGGGTGCCCTGGTGGCTCAGTTGGTTATCCACCTACCTTCAGCTCAGGTCATGATCCTCGGGTCCTGGGATGGAGCCCCGCATTGAGCTCCCTGCTCAGCAGGAAGCCTTCTTCTTCCTCTGCCTCTGCATTTTCTCTCCGCTCAGTCTCTCTCTCAAATAAATAAATAAAATATATTTTTTAAAAAAGACAAAAAGATATACCTTGTCATTTCTTCCCCTTTACATGCAACCACTTTTAGGCCGCTTAAAGTTAATTTTTATATTTTTATATTTACCTCCATGCTTTTAATTATTAGCCTTATATTGCTTTTCTTGATTTTTCCAAGTCAGAATATCAACTTTCCACTATAGAAATTAAGGATTAGGCTCTATTTCTTCCTCCCCAATCTCTAGCACAAGTGGGACCCTTCCCTGATGCCCATCCTTCCAATGTAAGTATATATTTTTTGTTAGACCAATACTCAGTATTTACAAGGCCATAAATATAATTATTTTCTTCTCTAATGGAAAATTGTATTTTTCCTAGAGCTAATAACTGCATGATTCTTAAATTTGCTTAGTTTTCTTTTTTTTTTAAGTTTTATTTATTTATGATAGTCACAGAGAGAGAAAGAGAGAGAGAGGCAGAGACACAGGCAGAGGGAGAAGCAGGCTCCATGCACCGGGAGCCCGACGTGGGATTCGATCCCGGGTCTCCAGGATCGCGCCCTGGGCCAAAAGCAGGCGCCAAACCGCTGCGCCACCCAGGGATCCCTGCTTAGTTTTCTATGTATCTCATTAGTTTACCTCCCAAACTCTAGGTCTAATATATATATTTTTAAGATTTTATTTACTTATTCACGAGAGACACAGAGAGGCAGAGAGAGAGGCAGAGACATAGGAGAAGCAGGATCCATGCAGGGAGCCTGATTAGGGACTCGATCCCAGGACCCCAGGATCACGCCCTGAGCCGAAGGCAGATGCTCAACCACTGAGTCACCCAGGTGTCCCTAGGTCTAATATTTAAACATTAAATATTAAGTATTTAAATAGTCTCTCAAGGCTCCAGACACAGCTAGAATTTTGTCAGTTTCATCTTTTTTAAAATTTATTTAATTAAGTAATCTCTACACCCAATGTGGAGCTCAAACTCATGATCGTGAGATCAAGAATCACATGCTCCTCTGACTGAGCCAGCCAGGAGCCTCAATTCCATCTTTTTAAAACAGTTCATTTGCAAATATTTCCCACCAAATCTAATTGGGACTGGTGTCTGTCTGTGCCTAAAACATGGCTACCATCCTGGGCTTGCTCTTTCAGTATAATTTTAGGATTCTCTTATCTCCATATTTGATATTTATTTTATATCCTGTATTTCATAATTTCCTCTTGGTTTATTCTCTCATTCTGGTAATCACATCTCCAGAATCTTCCTGAGAAAGGGTACATGGGAGGTACTTTTCTTGAGACAGCATGTCTGAAATTGCCTTTGTTCTATTTACACACTTGTTTGATAGTTGGCTGGATATGGAATATTAAGTTGGAATTAATTCTCTTCAGAACTTTGAAGGTCATCTGTTGAACCCAGACTACCTGGGAACCGAATTTAGGGAAATCCATTGCTCCTGAGATTACAATGTTGCTATACTGAGCAATCTGAAGCCATTCTGAATTTATAACCTGGAAGTATGTATAATCTTCTCTTTATCTCCAGTGCTGTGGAAGTCTGCAGTGATGTGCCTTGATGTGGATCTGTTTTGTTCTGGGTGCTCGGTAGGATCTTTCGGCTTAGAAACTCATACTCTTAAGTACAAGAAAACTTCCTTGAATCATTTATTATTTCCTTCCATTTTCTTCATTCTCTTTGGAATTCCTAGACTGGTCCTCTGATGTAGTTATAAATGAATTGTGTCTCTCTAAAGTTCATATGTTGAAGCCTTAACCTCCAATATGACTGTATGTGATGATAAGGCCTTTAAAATAAAATCTTTTAAAAAAGGGAGGGGGGTGAGGGGGATGCCTGGGTGATTCAGCAGTTCAGCACCTGCCTTTAGCCGACTGGGGTGTGATCCTAGGTCCTGAGATTGAATCCTTCATCAAGCTCCCTGCATGGAGCCTGCTTCTTCCTCTGCCTGTGTCTCTGCCTCTCTCTCTCTCTCTCTCTCTCTGTGTGTGTATGTCTCTCATGAATAAATAAATAAAATGTTTTTTTGTTTTTAAATGGCCTTTAATGGGACACCTGGTGGCTCAGCAGTTGAGCATCTGCCTTTGGCTCAGGGCGTGATCCTGGAGCCCCAGGATCAAGTCCCACATCGGGCTCTTTGCGTGGAGCCTGCTTCTCCTTCTGCCTGTGTCTCAGCCTCTCTCTCTCTGTCATGAATGAATAAATAAAATCTTTAAAAAAATAAAAAAATAAAAATAAAATAAACGGCCTTTAAAGAGGTAATTAAGATAATTACATGAGGTCATAAGGGTGGGGCCCCTACTTAATAGTGCTTTATAAGAAAAGGAAGGGGGACACCTGGGTGGTTCAGTGATTGAATACCTGCATTCAGCCCAGGGCATGACCCCGGGGTCCTGGGATTGAGTCCCATATCGGGGCTCCCTGCATGGAGACTGCTTCTCCCTCTGCCTGGGTCTCTGCCTCTCTCCCTGGCCAGTGATGTTATGCACAGATAAAAGGCCATGTGAGGACACAGTGAGCAAGCCAAGGAGAAAGGCCTCAGGAAAAGCCAGATCTGACAACCGCTTGATCTTGGATTTCTAGCATCCACAACCACGACAACATAAATTTCTATTGTTCAAGCCACCGAGCCTGTGGCATTTTGTTATGGCAGCCCTAGCAAACTAATAGAGAGATGTTCTTATGCTTTCTTTCCTCTTTTCCATTTATTTGTGTTTTGTTCTATTTTCTGGGAGATTTCTTTGATTTTATTATCTGGCCTAATTGATTTTTTTTTTCATTTCTACCACCATATTTTAAATTTCCAACAGCTCTTTTTTGTTCACTAAATGTTCCTTTTTTCTTTGTTTTGTGTCGCTTGCTATTTTTTATTTTATCTGAGTATAGTAATAATAACAGTTTTGTTTGCTTCTACTTTACTTCCCTATGCTCCCTATAATCTGCCATTTTGTTTCTTTTGAATTGTATCTTTCATATTAGAGGCATTTCTCAGTTATTTGGGAATCCTTATCTACTTAAATTTAGGAGTAGAAAACTAAAAGTTTAATTTGGAGTTCTAAGGGCCTACCTATGTGGATTTGACCATGTGTACTTTGCTGAAGGATGATCAAGCTGGCTTGAGTCAGTTTCGTTGGGGGTCCTTAGATCTCCTCTCTTAGGCTGGTCAGACTCCCCAGAGGAGCTCTTCCTGTGGCCTGTTTGCCAGCATTTTAAGAGTTAAGTGAGGGACAGAGACGGACCTGGGACCCAACAAGCATATGTTTCATTAATCTACCTATTTTCTGTATGGTAGTCCCTCCTCAACTCTTCCTGGTGTTCTACAAACCAGACCATGTTTTTCTCTGTTTTATTCCTTGGTGGTAAATAACAGATAATTTTTTTTAAAGATTTTATTTATTTATTTATTTATTTATTTATTTATTTATTTATTCCTGAGAAACACACAGAGAGAGGCAGAGACACAGGCAGAGGGAGAAGCAGGCTCCATGCAGGGAGCCCGATGTGGGATTTGATCCCAGGACCCCAGGGGTCACGACCTGAGCTGAAGGCAGATGCTCCACTGCTGAGCCACCCAGGTGCCTTTCTTGTTTTAAAGGAAGCCTCCTTGGGGGAAGAGGCAAAGAAATGTATTCAATCCATTATCTTTACACAAAAGTTCCCAATATGTTTTATGTATTTGCTTAATTTTATTTTAGTAAATGTTATTTTACTTCAAAAATACTTAGGGTAAGATTTTAAGCTAAGAAATAAAAAATCCTCTAAGAAACAGGAGAAAAGTAGGAAAGAGGAAAAGCTGAGAAATAATTATAGAGAGCAAATTTGGGTTCCAGAGATCACATCCTGAAAGCCACAATTTGAAAAAGGCGAAATTTAGAAGATACAGGGGACAAAAAAAAATCCCATATTGTGATGTGAAGGAATTTGTAGGAAAGTGTACTTTAACAGATCTCATTGGTTGCAACTACCTTGGGGAAAATAGCCTCAAGTTGTGTCTAGTCTATTTTTCACTTATTTACTATTCAACAAACATTGATTATTAGGCACAAGAAATGTTCTCTAGGGCCTCAGAATACTAAGGTGAGTACAATAGTTATTGCCCTCATGGAGTTCACAAATAATTAATATACAATATGATATGTGTTCCAATCCATAGTTCGGCACTATGGGAACTAACCACCTGGAAATCAACTGCTAAAGAAACAACAGAAAAACGAAGAGAATGGGCACCTCAAAGGGAGGCAATGGACAGCAGCATTCAAATCCTGCCAAGGAGTTAAATGAGTCAAGGGACAGTCGTTAATGTATTTACTAATAGAGAAGTCAGTAACTCTGGTCAGAGAGGCTTCAGTGAGGATGAAATTCAGAAGGTGATAGGGGCACCTGGGGGGCTCAGCGGTTGAGGGTCTGCCTTTGGCTCAGGGCGTGACCCCGGGGTTCTGGGATGAGTCCTGCATTGGATGGCTCCCTGCATGGAGTCTGCTTCTCCCTCTGCCTGTGTCTCTGCTTCTCTCTCTCTCTGTCTCTCATGAATAAATAAAATCTTAAAAAAAAAAAAAGTCATAGACCGAGGAGCATCTGGAAATAGATAGGAAATGTTGACAACCTTTTCAAGGTCGACTTCTTTTTTTTATTTTTATTTATTTATGATAGTCACACAGGGAGAGAGAGAGGCAGAGACACAGGTAGAGGGAGAAGCAGGCTCCATGCACCGGGAGCCCGACGTGGGATTTGATCCCAGGTCTCCAGGATCGCGCCCTGGGCCAAAGGCAGGCGCCAAATCGCTGCGCCACCCAGGGATCCCTCAAGGTCGACTTTTAATGATAGCCCAAAAATAGAGATATGCATGATCAAAAATGGTTTGTTGGTTTTTAACAAGAAAGATTTTAAATTATTTAATACGGTGTAATATTAGCTTCAAGGATAGAATTCAGAGATTCCTCATGCAAGCGTCATACACACACATACCTCATACATATAGTACCCAGCGCTCATCACAAGCGCCCTCCTTGACACCTATTCCCTGTTTAACCCATGCTCTCACCTCCCCTCCTGTAATCTTTAGTTCATTCTGCAGTTGAGAGTCTGTTTCCTGATTTGCGTCTCCCCACCCCCCATGCTTATCTGGTTTGTTTCTTAAATTCCACACATGAGTAAATTATATGGTATTGGTCTTTCTCTGACTTATCTCACTTGGCATAATACTCTCTAGCTCCATCGCAGTCAAGGCAAATGGCAAGATTTCATTCTTTTTTTTTTTTTTTTAATTTTTTTTTAAATTTTTATTTATTTATGATAGTCACAGAGAGAGAGAGAGGGGGGGCAGAGACATAGGCAGAGGGAGAAGCAGGCTCCATGCACCGGGAGCCCAATGTGGGATTCGATCCTGGGTCTCCAGGATCGCGCCCTGGGCCAAAGGCAGGCGCCAAACCGCTGCGCCACCCAGGGATCCCTCATTCTTTTTTTTAAGGCTGAGTAATAGTCCACTGTGTGTGTATATATACCACATCTTTTTTTCTTTTTAAAGATTTATTTGAGAAAGAGAACAGGTGCACAAGCAGGAGGGGCAGAGGAAGGGAGAGGGAGACTCTGAAAGCAGACTCCCTGCTGAGCGTGGGGCCCAATGTGGGTCCTGAGCTGAGATAATGACCTGAGCCGAAATCAGGAGTCAGAGGCTTAAACGACTGAGCCACTGCGGTGCCCTGTACCACATCTTCCTTATCCACTTATCAGTTCACAGACATTCGGTCTCTTTTCCATCATTTGGTTATTTTTTGTTTTTAAATATTTTATTCATGAGCGACACAGAGAGAGAGAGACAGACAGATAGAGACAGAGACAGAGACACAGGCAGAGAGAGAAGCAGGTTCTATGCAGGGAGCCTGATGTGGGACTCCATCCCTGGAACCTGGGTCACGACCTGGGCCCAAGGCTGGTGTTAAACCGCTGAGCCACCCAGGCTGCCCTCACGTGGTTACTATTGCTAACGCTGCTCTAAACAGCGGTATTTTTTTATCCTTTGGGTAATACCAAGTAGTGCAATTGCTAGATCTAGCACAGTAGGTTTTTTTTTTTTTTAAGGAACCTTCATGCTGTTCTTAATGAGAAAGGTTTAAACGTCATTCTTCTTATGGGAAAAAGCGCAACGTACAGGGAAAGGGGCAGGAAAGTGGATGGGAAAACATTGGGGAAACCAAAGCTGGCGCGGTGGTCTGTCTTCTGAGCGAGGTTCCCCGCGACGTCATCCTCTAAAAGAGTGGGAGGGGGCAGCCGGGGGCTCAGCGGTTTAGCGCCGCCTTCGCCCGGATCGTGACCCGGGATCCAGGGACCGAGTCCCGCAAGGGGCTCCCTGCACGGAGCCCGCTTCTCCCTCTGCCTCTCTCTCTGTGTGTCTCTCATGGATAAATAAATGAAATCTTTAAAAAAAAAAAAAGGGGGGGGGGGGGCGCGAGGGCTGACGTCAGAGCCGGGCTTTGAGAGCCGGGGAGCCTAGGCCACAGGGGCCGGGCCGCAGCGACGAGCGCCCGCCGGCATCTCAGGCTGCAGCCGACGCGCAGGCGCCTAGCGCGGCCCCGATCCCTGCGGGCGCAGCGAGGGAGCCGGCGCCCTGTTCTGCGGCCTGCGGTACCGCCTCCGGGAAAGAGAGCAGGGAAAGGGAGAAGCCGGTAAATAACAAATCGGCGCTTCACGCTCGGAGGGCTGGCTGAAAACGACGAAAAGCTGCGGGCGGGCCAGCGGGGTGTGCGAACTTGACCTCCGAATCGACCCGCACGAGCTCCGAAAGCCAACCTCTGGGTGGTTCCGTAGGCACCGGGCCTGGGGGCGCGTCAGGACCACCGCCACGCCCCCTCCCGCCTCGGCCACGCCCCACCCGGCCACGCCCCGCCGGCTGGGCCACGGCCTGCGCCTGCGCACTCGCGCCGCCAGCTCCCTGCGCCTGCGCACTCGCTCCGCCGGCGCTCCTGCTTCCGTGGGGCTCTCAGCGCGCGGGGCTCCACGCGCTTCCGGGACGCCGCCTCCCGCCGCCCGCCGCCCGCCCCGCCGCCCGCCTCCCGCCGCCTCCCGCCGCCCGCCTCCCGCCTCCCGCCAGGACTTGGCCGCTCGTCGGCGCCGCGCCCTCGCTCCGCCAGGAAGCAGCCGCCTGGGCCCCGCGCGGGAGGAGCGTGGCCTCTGACGGGAGCGGCGACCCCGCCGGCCCCGGTCTGTTTCCCTGGCGGCGGCGGCGGCTTCTTCCGTAGGACAATATGTTCAAGAGAATGGCCGAATTTGGGCCTGACTCCGGCGGGAGAGTGAAGGTCAGTGCCCGGCTCGCGCCGCCGTCCGCGCGGCTCTCGGGGCGGGGGTCCCGGTCGCGCCTTCTCGGCCGGGGCGTGAGCTGCGGCTCCTGGACGAGCGCGAGGCAGCGGCTGCGCGGGGGACACGGGCACTCGGTGGGGCTTGGGTTGCGTTTCGGCTACGACTTGGCCGGCTCTGCGCTCGCCTCGTCCCGTGATGGCGTGACGGGGGGCGTGGACGTTGCTGATCCGGGCCCCGCGGCGGCCTCGCCAGGTGACCCCGTGCGTGTGCAGGTGGGGCCTGAAGGGCGGGCGGGGAGCGGGGTCAGAACCGCGGCCCCGCGGCCCCGCGGCCCCACGGCGGCCGCCGCCCTAGCATCAAGGCTCGGAGACGACGGTCACTAAGGTTCCTTTTCTTTTGCAAGTTGGTCCGCACGGACACATTAACTCTCCCACTTTCTTTAAGATTTTGTTTATTTATGCATGACAGAGAGAGAGAGAGGCAGAGACACGGAGGGAGAAGCAGGCTCCGTGCGGGGAGCCCGACGTGGGACTCGATGCTGGGACCCCGGGTCACGACCTGGGCCGAAGGCGGCGCCAAACCGCTGAGCCCCCCAAGCTGCCCACCCTCCCGCTTTCCTACGTTGCCTGGCATGTTGGCTTTTTTTTTTTTTAAGACTTTTTTTTTATTATTTATTTACTCATGAGAGACACACACAGAGAGAGGGGCCGGATAGAGACACAGGCAGAGGGAGAAGCAGGCTCCATGCAGGGAGTCCACGCGGGACTCGATCTCGGGACTCCAGGATCGTTCCCTGGGCCGAAGGAAGGCGCTAAACCGCTGAGCCCTCCAGGGATCCCCTGGCACCTTGGCTTTTAAGGCAAGACTATCTGGTTCTTGATGGAACAGCTGTGTTTACAACCCTTCTCTGATTTTCGACTCATTGCAGAAAAGGAAATTTCTCTTTAAAATGAAGGGAGGGGTATCCCCTGGTGGCTCAGCGGTTTAGCACCGCCTGCAACCCAGGGCGTGATCCTGGAGACCTGGGATCGAGTCCCACATCCGACGTAGGGCTCCCTGCATGGAGCCGCCTTCTCCCTCTGCCCGTGTCTCTGCCTCTCTCTATGTCTATCAGAATGAATGAATGAATGAATGAATGAATGAATGAATGAATGAAAAAAAAAAAAGAAGAAGGGAGGGGGAATCCCCTGGGGGCTCAGCTGTTTAGCACCGCCTGCAGCCTGCAGCCCGCAGCCCGGGGTGTGATCCTGGAGACCCGGGATGAGTCCCACGTCGGGCTCCCTGCATGAAGCCTGCTTCTCCCTCTGCCTCTCTCTCTCTCTGTTCTCTCATGAATAAATAAAATCTTAAAAAAAAAAATAAAAAGAAGGGAGCCCCGTTTGCACCAACCTCTGTACTCTCAGCTGTATACAACTGTATCACGCATGGTGCTTTAATATCCCCTGTAAAGTAGGAATTATTGGAAAACTTAAGAAACTACCAACATTTAACAGAAAGGGAAAGATGGCAGGTAAAATCCATAGTACTAGGAACTTTGTAAGTATATCTTTTGTCCAAGCTTTGGGCAAGTCTTTGAATGGATAGGAAAGTGCTATTGAAGGCTTTAAAAAATGTTAACTTTTGGAGAACTTAGAACTTTCTTTACTTGGGCCAGCCTGGGGGTTCAGCAGTTTAGCGCCACCTGCAGCCCAGGGCATGATCCTGGAGACCCAGGATCCAGTCCCATGTCATTGGGCTCCCTGCATGGAGCCTGCTTCTCCGTCTGCCAGTCTCTGCCTCTCTCTCTCATAAATAAATAAAATCTTTTTTTAAAAAACAACAACAAACTTTCTCTACTTGTAATCCTGTAAGGTTCAAAAAGTTAAGTCCAAAGTGATTTGAGAAAATTAGGCTTGGAGTCCTCACATACTTTTCCACAAAAGAGTGCATGTCATGTAAAGCTTTAAAATTAAGGATTTACTAATTGTTCTTGTAGGCATCTTTTTCCAATTTCAATAAATTTCTTTCGCTGGGATTTGACTGTTCAATTTAGAGAAATTTCCTTCAGCTAGAAAGTCTATTGACAGATGAACTCCCTTTGCATCACTGAGGAAATCTGCAAGTTTTAGCTACAGTAACAGCTGCAGCATCTGTAATCTGCGCCCCACGCCAGTGCTTCTTGTGCTCATTTTATTCAGGCGATGAACCTGATGCCCCACCTGTCGGCGCGTCAGAGAACATTTACTGAGATTATTTAAATTCTCATACAAACTGCTTGCCTTCTTCTGGACTATCTTGAGGCTAATAGAGATTGGATTTTTAATTATCCAGCTTTTCCATTTGTTCACTGCTTTTCCTCGCTTCTTATTAACTGTTGACTACATTGGCACAGCCCTTTTCACATGTGGTCTATCTTGCTCTTTGACTTTCAGATACATTCTTACTGTTGAACATAGTTTCAAGTTTCATGTGCAACAATTCAACATTTTCTCCTCACTTGAAACCTGTCTCTCCTTTCCATAATAATATGGCAACAGTCAATACCTCTACCCTTAACCAGATGCGATGAGAAACATGTACCTACACCTCAGAACTTAACACATAAGTAATAGATTAAAAAAAAATGTTTGTCCTAATTCTACCTAAAGTCCTTTCCCAGACAGCCTTTAGTATTTGTACTGTGCTTTGGAAAACACTGCCATAAGCTGGTAAATCAGGACATTGTTCCCATCAGGTGGTGGCAGTCAAAATTGGCAGTCTTAATTCCGGAGGCTCACTTTAAGGTTTGTGAATAAAGAACACTTCACCTTTCTTCAAAAAAAAGAAAGAAAAAAATATTTTTACATGATTTAAATCTACATTTTCAAAGTGGGAACATTGTAATTAATCTGGTATTTAGTTACTTGTGTTAATATTAAATGATTATTGTCTACAGTTGATTTTTTGAGAGAAATCCATGTTATAGGCAAACGCTAGGTATTTAGATTGCCTGCCATTTCTTAAAACAAGTTTTCAGAGCTCTTATTCTGTATATTTGGGTAATGATACAAAATTAATTGGTGTTGAAATTACTTTTCTTTTAGGGGGTTACTATCGTTAAGCCAATAGTTTATGGTAATGTTGCTCGATATTTTGGAAAGAAAAGAGAAGAGGATGGGCACACCCATCAGTGGACCGTGTATGTAAAACCATATAGAAATGAGGTAGGCACTTGTTTCTTCTATAACTTTTTTGAAACCACAGTTTGGTTTTGATTGAAGATAAATTGTAATATTTTATAGTCACTTTTAAGTTATGGTAACAAGAACCATGCTATAAGCAGAGTATATGTTCCAATCATGTATTAAGTTAGCCCAGTATTTAATCAGGTGTTTCAGGAAGAGTAGTTAACACTTTTTAGGAACAATTTTTTTTTAAGATTTTATTTATTCATGAGAGACACAGAGAGAGAGAGAGAGAGAGAGAGAGAGGCAGAGACACAGGCAGAGGGAGAAGCAGGCTCCATGCAGGGAGCCCCACATGGGACTCGATTCCGGGATTCCAGGATCACACCCTGGGCTGAAGGCAGGTGCTAAACCACTGAGCCACTCAGGCGTCCTGGAACAATTTGTTAATAAGACCATCAGAGAAGGTGAAAGACAAAACACTGTATAATCTGGCTGCTGGTAATTTTGTTTTGCTGCTGAATCTCTAATGCCTGGAACATAGTCCATAGTAGGTATTCAGCAGATACTCATTGAATGAATATTTCTCAATATAAAACCCTTGAAAATTCACACAAAAACTTGTGTATGAATATTCGTAGCCGCATTATTCATGATAGCCAAAAAAATGGAAACACCTCAAATATCTTTCAGCTGATGAATGGATAAATAAAGTACAGCACATCCATACAATGGAATATTATTAGTAAAAGAAATAAAGTACTGATATATGCTACTACCACATGGAATAAATTTAGAAACATTATTGTAAGTGAAAGAAGCCAGACCAAAATCATATATTGGATGATTCCATTTTTATAAAATGTCCAGAATAGGCAAATCCATAGACACAGAAAATTGATTAGTGGTTGCCAGTGGATGAGGCAAGGAGGGACTTAGAATTGAGTGCTGTTGGATGTGGGGTTTCTTTTTGTGTGATAAAAATATTCTAAAATTGATTGTGGGGATGGCTGTACAATTCTGAATGTACTAAAAAACCATTGAATAGTCATTATAAACGGGGGAATTGTGTGGTGTGTGAATATCTTGATAAAGGTCTTATTTAGGGATCCCTGGGTGGCGCAGCGGTTTGGCGCCTGCCTTTGGCCCAGGGCGCGATCCTGGAGACCCGGGATCGAATCCCACATCAGGCTCCCGGTGCATGGAGCCTGCTTCTCCCTCTGCCTATGTCTCTGCCTCTCTCTCTCTCTCTCTCTCTCTCTCTCTCTCTCTCTGGGACTATCATAAATAAATAAAAATTAAAAAAAAAAAAAAAAAAAAAAAAAAAGGTCTTATTTAAAACAACAACCCTTCAGTGACTACCTGTTGCCCTCAGGATAAAGTTAAAACTATCATATTTTAGGGGTGCCTGGCTCAGTCAGGCAGTCAGTAGAGCTTGTGACTCTTGATCTGGGGTTGTGAGTTCAAGCCCCATGTTGGGTATAGAGATGACTTAAAAATATAATCTTTAATTAAAAGAAGATTTTAGAAAGTCTGCCGTGGTCTTTCCTAATTCTGTCTGCATTCTTATCCCTTGCTGTGTTTGCCTCATCATTTCCTTATACTCTACATTAATTCCATCAATACTAGATTACTCTCAGTTTCCCAAAGGGACACTCTTAATTATCTTTATTCATTCCTTCCTACCTACTCCATTCTTAGTGTTTCTTTAGGTCTTAGCTTAAGTGTATTTCCCTTTGAGCTACTCTCTTGATCTCCAAAGATCTAGATTAGATGCCATTCCTGCAAATTTATACATATTGCCCTCCCTACACAGGTAACATTGAAATGCTGGTTTTCTTGTCAGCTCCCTACCCTAAGGATAAGAATCTGTTATTTACCATTGTAGCATCAGGTACCCAATATTGGTAGTCACTCATATTTGTAGAAAATAATGAATGTTTTCCCAAAGAGTCTTCAAACGTGCTTATGAAAATCTGCAAAAAATGTTCATAATATAAAGTGATGAAAGCAGGTATCAGTATATCATTATATGACCTCAGTTTTTTAAAAATGTGGATAATCACATAAAAAATGTCGTGAAAGCAAATAAAAAGATTAATGAACACTACTGTCAAGTGTGACTGATTCTGTTTTGCATCTTCTTATTTTTCTACAATGAATTTTTTTGAAAAAGCCACTTTTCCTAGGAGAATCCCTTTTGCGTGCCAGCACTAGTGAATATGCTCCTGTGCTTCAAAATAAAATTGAGTTTTCTGTCTGATGGTTCTAGGTTGCTTAGTTTAGTTGACCTTAGCTTTGTATAATAGAATTTTGTTCTTTAAACTTGCTTAGTTCTTAGATGTGCTTTAATTTATGTGCTTATTTCTATAAAGTATGTTGGAAATGTTTTTATAGAAAATAAAAATCTTCCCACCTCTCTACTCCTCCCCCAATAATTAATAAATAAATTAATTAATTAATTAAATAAATAAGTAAGTAAATCTATCTATCTATCTATCTATCTATCTATCTATCTATCTATCTATCTATCTATCTATCTATCTATCTTTGGGGCACCTCGGTAGCTTCGTTGGTTAAGAATCTGCCTTCAGGGATCCCTGGGTGGCGCAGCGGTTTGGCGCCTGCCTTTGGCCCAGGGCGTGATCCTGGAGACCCGGGATCGAATCCCATATCAGGCTCCCGATGCATGGAGCCTGCTTCTCCCTCTGCCTGTGTCTCTGCCTCTCTCTCTCTCTCTCTCTCTCTGTGACTATCATAAGTAAATAAATAAAAATTTAAAAAAAAAAAAAAGAATCTGCCTTCAGCTCAGATCATGATCCCAGGGTCCTGGTGGGATCCATCAGGCTCCTTGCTTGGCAGGGAGTCTGCTTCTCCCTCTTCCTCTGCCTGCCACTCCCCCTGCTTGTTCTCTCTCTCTCTCTTTCTCCCTTTATCTCTGCCAAATAAATTTTAAAAAGAAAATCAAAATTAATTTAGAGCATTGTCTGTAGAGATATATAAAAATAGGATTTGCAAAACAAGTGAATGATTGATGGGTATATTCCCGTATGAGTTCTGAAAGAATTCAAAGTGTCCTTTGTTTAAAGTAAATACCAAGGGCAGCCCTGGTGGCTTAGTGGTTTAGTGCCGCCTTTGGGCCAGGTTGTGATCCTAGAGACCCGGGATCGAGTCCCACGTCAGGCTCCCTGCACAGAGCCTGCTTCTCCCTCTGCCCCCACCCCTCTCTTTCTCTCTTTTTCTCTTTCTCACTCTGTGTCTCTCATGAATGAATAAAATAAAATCTTTAAAAAAAATAAAAAATAAATAAATACCAAATCTGGGTATAACTCATGTTTTTTAGAAAATTAGGAATCCAGTGGGGATTAAGGAGTGCACTTGTCATAGCAAGCACTGTGTAATGTGTGAAATTGTTGAATTACTATATTGTACACCTGAAACTATGAAATGTTAACTGTACATAAAAGTTTAAATAAAATAAAATAAAATTAGATTCCATAACATTTGAGGGAAAGTATATTTTATAAAATTAGGTACAATACTCAGTATATTTTACTATTTTTATTGTAGATGGCAGAACTAATTAATTCCTCTGTATTGTAGGATATGTCAGCATATGTGAAGAAAATCCAATTTAAATTACATGAGAGCTATGGCAATCCTTTAAGAGGTACAGTACAGTTTTTTGATTCATAATAGAAAATTTAACAAATTTAAAAAGATGTAGAAGACTATCAATTATTTATAATTTATAATTGTTTTATTTTTTTTTCTCTTCAGTTGTTACTAAACCTCCATATGAAATTACTGAAACAGGATGGGGTGAATTTGAAATAATCATCAAAATATTTTTCATTGATCCTAATGAAAGACCTGTGAGTAATAATAATCTTTGCATAAAATAGATTTTTATAATCGTAAAAATGTTATATACTTAATGAATAGTTTGTTATGTGTTAACATTTTTATTCAGATAAACTTTATGTAAGCTTTTAGCATGATGTATGTATCTTGCCATGAGTTAAGTAAGGTTTTTCATTTTTATGGGGAGTGCATCTCGAAACTTAGTTTTCAAGCATGGAAAGAAGGGATATAATGTGGACATTTCTCAGAAAGAAACCATGGAATAATGTGATTACTATAGCAAAAAAGCTTAAAATTCATTAATAATTATTTGGTTATCAGTAATAAGACTAATCCATTTGTTGTCTGGAATGAGAGTATCCAGCTTTTTATAGTAAAAAAAACCCTAGCAACAGTCTTTCTGCTTTTTCAAGTTGCTATCAGTATTAGCAGCTTTACTTTCTATTTTATTCATGAATTTTTATTTATAACCACTGATTTTTTTTTTCGTTTGATCTCTTATTAGATTATTGCTTGGTAATGTAAAAAGTCCCTTAAAACTTTCACTTTGATCCCTCAGGAGTTTTGTGAGATTGATGATATCATCTTAGAGATGAGGATTCTAAGGTTTGGGGATCAAGTCATATGCTCAAAAACACAAACTGTGGCAGAACTAGTTTTTGAACCCAAGTTATTTGCATTCAGACCTCACATTCTTTCCATTACCCTTTCTTTTGGCTAAAACCACTCAACTTGTTCTGTTTGTAAACCCATAGGGTCACAACTCAGTTATGGCTCTCTCCTTCCACATTGTTATTGTTGGTATTTAACCCTAGTTTCAGGTCATCACCATTAATTTTCATCTTGGTAGATTGAGTTCATTCCTTTAGCACCAAACATTTACACTTTAGTAATCAGGTTACATTTTGAAAATTGTATGTGCTTCTAAAGGAGCTGTGACTTGGGCCTGTAGTTCAGAAAATTAGTTCTTAGTGGACTGCACCAAAGATATCGGAATTTTTTAAAAATGGAAACTCTGGATCCCATCCCCTGGAGAGTCTGATTTAGTAGGTTTGGATTGGGGCCAACACCCCGGGTGATTCTGGTGCACAGTAATATTTAGGACCAACAGATAGAGGCCACACTCTTCCTACATAGGAATTCAAAGTGAGAGTCTTGTTTGGTCTTGCTGTCTCCAGTAGAGAGACTATTGAGTTTTGTTGTTAAGTGAAACATCCTATTCATATTTGGGGTAGTTCAAGTGGTAAGAAAGCTCTAGTTTATGTTAAGCTTCATTCAGTTTTTTACTGATAACTATTCATACATTTGTTTTTTTTTTCTCCCAAATAACATTTATAGCTCATTTAACTATTTTCCATGTGATGAGGTTTCCAGATCTCCTATCTTCTTTTTGTCCTTCTAGAATACTCTCAACAGGGCACCTGGGTGACTCAGTTAAGTATCTGCCTTTGACCCAGGTCATGATCCTCAGGGTCCTGGGAATGAGCCCCGCGTTGGGCTCCCTGCTCAGTGGGGAGCCTGCTTCTTGCTCTCCCTGTGCTGCTGCCCCCTGCTTATGCTTTCTCACATTCTGTCAAATAAACAAAATCTTAAAAAAAAAAAAAAATACTTTGAAAAGACATTATATTCTACCTGGCAAGAAATTATTAATGTCCATTATTTGCCAATATACTATTCAAGGATACAAGGATGAGATACTGCTCTTGTCCTTAATGAAAATAGTCTGTTAGGGAGAAAACACAGAAATACAGCAGATGTTGAGAGAGAAGAAAAATCTGCTACTGGGGCAGAAACTCTTTTTAACTTTGTGAGATTGCATAGCCTCACCTGGCTGTCCTTCATCTGTCTTACCCACCACTCCCAATTGGAAAATACACCTCTGAAAGAAGTCATTGTGTCATATAACTTCATTATGAAACCATTCTCAAAGTCCACTCTTGGAAAGAATGGTTATTGTACTTCTGCAGTAATTAATTTATTGAATACGTTTCCATACAGATCTACACAGGCCTAAATTTTATTACCCAAGAACTGATGTCGTATTCTTTTAGTATGATGAAACCATTATACTTTAGTAATTGTTGGCTCTTTAAGTCATGAAGGCTTATTTAAAATATAAAAGAAAGACAAAAGTAATGTGTGATTTATTTCTGTTACCCAGTAACCTATTATATATTAAACCATTCTAAAAGGAATGGTTGTTCCAAAAAAAAAAAAAAAAAAAGCTAAAATTGGGTTTTTATTCTAGAAATATTTTCATGGCTAGCATAGGCATTTTCATTGCTCTGAGAATCTTCAAACACCTGTCAAAATTAGAGACATCTGTCTTTACGTTTTTCATTGTCTTTATCTATATGAATGGTTTTAGGTGTCTGAATAATAAATTCAAGGAAGGACAGTTTTATGACAGTTTTAAGTTCTTAAATTGTAAAACTAAGATATGCACATGGTTTTAAAAAAGATTTTAAAAACAAAAAATAGAAGTCTCCTGTGTCAATTTCTTAGGGCTGCCATAACAAAGCATCATAAGCTGAGTGGCTAAAAACAACAGGTATCTCACAGTTCTGGACACTAGAAGTCCAAAATCAAGGGTATTGGTCATGCTCTCTCCAGAACCTCTAGGGAAGGATCCTTTCTTGCCTCTACTAGTTCCTGGTAGCCACAGGTGTTTCTTGGCATTGGTGGCATAACTAAAATCTTTGCCTTCATTGTCACCTGGCTCCTCTCCCTCCTTGTCTCTGTGTCATGTTGGATTAGGGCTTAACCTGAGAACTCCCATCTTAAATTGATTACATCTGTTTCAAAAGAAGGTCACATTTACTAGTACTGAGGGTTAGGGCTTCGGCATATCTTTTAGGGGGACACAGTTCAACCCATCACATCTTTATCCCATCTCTGGCCCCTTCCGTAGGAAAACTACAATGATTGTTTTCAGTTTCTCTAGAAATTACTCCCATGCATCTCATATATTTAAATCTCTGTGTTCAGATTTTTCAGTTTTCAGTAGGACCTGTCATCATCTCCTCATGTCATGACAGATGATCCTTTTTCTTCATTGTTCCAGGTTTTTTTCATTTCATTGGAGGAATTTTTTTAGAAAGGATGCCTGAGAAATAAACCTTCAGAGCCATTGCTACCTGAAAATATCGTTATTTTTACCTCATACTTGATTGTTTGGGTAAAAAAGTCTAAATTTCACAGGGGATATGCTTTCTTGTCTTTGAGTGATTGGAGAAAGGAAGGTTAACAGGCCCAGCCACCGCAAAGCATTCTTGACTTCTGTACTTGGTAGCGTTGGGCTTGAAGCCTCCCTGTCTCTGCTGGCTCCAACCTCTGCTGCTGTTTTCTCCCTTAGCTTTTCATGTTGTGAATTTCTCTTTATCCACCTGTGTGGTCTTACCTCCTTTTTGTCTACTTGAGAAATTTGTCAAATTATCTTTAAGTATGGCGTATGATACATGCTCCTTATAATTATTTTAGCTAACCGTTTGGAAAATTCTTTGAGGCCTCTGAATTGGTTTCTACACCTTCAACATCAACTCTACTGTTTTACTAGCCAACTTTTATTTTGCTCAAGTAATCACGCATTGTGCTGCAAAGCTTTTCCTTTGATTTCATGTTATACATGTTTTTATGTATTTTGAAGACCTGTTGCTTCTACCAAAGTGAATTAACATTGACTGACTTTTGTTTATTATGTTATAGACCACCAGAGAAAATATCTTGGCGTCACTGAGCATTTTAGTATTGGTTATTTATTTTGAAAGTGTCAAATCTTTTCTCCCTCTGTAAATTTGTAAACTAATCTTCACAGAATAACTGTCAAAATTAATCTGATTTCACTTATGGAAGTAAAAAAAATTCCCATCTTCATGATTTTCCAGCTTAGTTTCTATAGCTGTATTTCATGTTATTTTTCTACATAGTCTTTCTGTAGAGATGTTTTATAACATCCATACCTACCCTCTTTAAAACACTCAGCTTTAGTAGATGTGGATGGACAATAATACCTAATAGAAAAACAGAAGTACAGAATTTGATTTGCCACACAGTAAGTTGTAGTTAAGATAATTCTGCATTTGACATGTTAACTAATTCTACTTTCTAATTCAGTTACAGAAATCATGATGTCTCACGGTGATGAAAACCATTGCACAGATGTGACATCTGTTTTTATTTCACAGGTAACCCTCTATCATTTATTAAAGCTGTTTCAGTCAGACACCAATGCAATGCTGGGAAAAAAGACAGTGGTTTCAGAGTTCTATGATGAAATGGTAAGAAGATTTTATAATGAGAATTTTAAAAGCATTTTAAGTTATAGAACTTTGAAGTTATTGGGCTATTTTTTCATTCTATCCCATTAGATATTTCAAGACCCAACAGCAATGATGCAACAATTGTTAACAACATCTCGCCAGCTAACATTAGGAGCCTATAAGCATGAAACAGAATGTAAGTGCCATGAATTCATAATTAATCCTAAAAAATGATGTATTCTATAATGGTGAAAAGATTATGATTAGTGACTATTATTGTTTTTCTAAGGATATATAAAAGTAAATTTTTTAAGAGTTAAAAAATATACTATACAGTATAGTACTGTAAATGTATTTTCCTTTAACATTTTTTTCTAGCTTACTTTATTATACAGACTAAATATATATAATATTCAAAATATGTGTTAATTGATTCTTTGTCAGTAAGGCTTCCTGTCAACAGTAGTCTCTTAGTAGTGAAGTGTTTGGGAAGTTAAGTTATACACAGTTTTGACTGTCACCGGGTTGGGTAAGGGAGAGTGGTCAGCACCCCTAAAGTCTGTGTTGTTCAAGGGTCAACTGTAATTGTGTTCTGCAAGGTTCTTCACACAGACTTTATGACCAAAGACTAGTAAACAGAAAATGGTTGAGTGACAGGTTAAGCAAGATTAATGAAAAGCTATCTTTAAATGTAATTAGGGAATAAAAGTATTTCAGAGAATGTGAGAGGCTTTTACCCTTTTTTTTTTTTTTAAGATTTATTTATTTATTCATGATAGACATAGAGAGAGAGAGAATGAGGCAGAGACACAGGCAGAGGGAGAAGCAGGCTCCATGCCGGGAGCCCGACGCGGGACTCAATCCCGGGACTCCAGGATCGCGCCCTGGGCCAAAGGCAGGCGCTACACCGCTGAGCCACCCAGGGATCCCCTGTCTTTTACCTTTCTGAAAGTACATATACTTTGTGAATAATTTAAAACATCCTTCTTAGGGGTTTCTATAGTAATACATATTTTTTTTCCTTGTCTCTCTCCTGCCTCACCCTAGCATCTGGCAAAGTGCCTTTCACTCAGTATGTGTTTGTTAATTGATATGGAGAGAGAGGGAGCAAAGGAATAAAAATTTTTGCATAGTAAAACGCTCTAAACAAAGTCTAAAGGCAGACAAGCCACGAAAAAATATCGTACTCCTATCACAAATGACTAGTTTCCTTAAGGTATAAAGAGCTCCTACACATCAGTAAGAAATGCCGATAACTAAAAAGTTTCTGCACAGCAAAGGAAAGCACCACCAAAATGAAAAGGCAACATACTGAATGGGAAAAAACATATTTACAGATTATATATCTGATAAGGGGTTAATATCCAAAACAAAGAACTCCACAACTCAATAGCAAAAAAGAAGCAAATAATCCAGTTTAAAAATGAGATCGTTTTCCAAAGAAGACCTACAGATGGCCAACAGGTACATGAAAAGGTGCTCAGTATCACTAATCTTCAGAGAAATGCAACTTAAAATTAGAATGAGATATGACCTCACACCTAGAAAATGGCTGTTATCTAAGGGACAAGAAATAAGTGTTGGCAAGGATGTAGAGAAAAGGAAACCCTGATGCACTGTTGGTAGGAATATAAGTTGGTGCAGCCACTATGGAAAACAGCATGGAAATTTGAAAATTTCAAAAAATTAAAAACAGAACTACCATATGATTCAGTAATGCCACTTCTGGATATTTCTCTGAAGAAAACAAATATTAATTGAAAATCGAGGTGCTAATAGAGTCCCCCATTTTAATTGCAGCATTATTTGCAATAGCCCAATATGAAAACAACCTAAGTGTCTATTGATGAACGAATAAAGAAAATGGGGTGTATACACAACGGAATATTATTCAGCCGTAAAAAAGAAGGAAATCTTAACATTTGTGACAACATGGATGGACCTTGAGGGCATTATGCTAAGTGAAGTAAGTCAGAAAGACAAATGCCAAATGATCTCACTTCCATATGAAATATTAAAAAACAAACAAACAAACAAAACAACCCACAGTGCCTAGGCAGCTCGGTCAATTAAGCGCGTCTGACTCTTAGTTTTTGGCTCAGGTCATGATCTCAGAGTTGAGATCAAGTACGACATTGGGCTTCACACTCAGCAGGGAGTCTGCTCCTCTCTCACCCTCTCCCCCTATTCACACAGGCATTCACACTCTTTATCTAAAAATAAATAAATCTTTAATAAATCTTTTTTTTTTTAATTTTTATTTATTTATGATAGTCACACACAGAGAGAGAGAGGCAGAGACATAGGCAGAGGGAGAAGCAGGCTCCATGCACCGGGAGCCCAACGTGGGATTCGATCCCAGGTCTCCAGGATCGCGCCCTGGGCCAAAGGCAGGCGCTAAACCACTGCGCCACCCAGGGATCCCTAAAAATAAATAAATCTTAAAACAAGCTCATAGAGACCAGATTGGTGATTGTCATAGGTGAGGGTGGGAGGTTGGTGAAATGGCTGAAAGGGGTCAAAAGGCACAAACTTCCAGTTATAAAATAAATAAGTCATGGGGATGTAACTAGTTAGCAATACTGTATCGCATATTGTAAAGTTGCTAAGAGATCTTAAAAGTTCTCATCACCGGAAAAAAAATTTTGTAACTGTGGTGACAGACTTACTGTGATGATCATTTTGCAGTATATACAAATATGGAATCATTATGTTGTACACCTGAAACTAATATGTCGGTTCTACCTCAATTTTTAAAAAGTCAATATGATAGAAAAAATAGCAAAGGAAAGACAGACAATCCATAAAAAGGGAGAAATGTCTCTTCTAAACTTAAAAAGATTGGTCAGCCTCAGTAGTAAAAATAGAATGCAAATTACTCTGAAATACCGTTTTTAACCTTTTTGGGTAACTGAGACCAAGGAGTTGATGCAGTAGGGAAACAGACATACAATGCCAGTAGGATTGTAAATTAATAGAACCTTTAAGAGTCATTTGCCATTCCTTCAAAGTTACAAATACATATATCCTTCGACCCAACAGTTGTACTTGCAGGAGTTTATCCTACCAATGTGCTGATTTTCCCGCAAGTATACTGAAATGATTTTGCACAGCAGACACATATAGCATTGTTTGTAAAAGAAAAAATGGAAATACTCAATGTACATCAAAGGGGACAGATTAATATCCATTAGGTGAGATCATCTGTAGCCATTAAAAGAATGAGACAGCTGTATGGTAGATACAGAATAGGCTTTTAGACATAAGCAAGATGTAGCGCAGTTTGTCGATAGTGTGATACCACTTGTTTTGGGGACGAGAAGAAATCACACATCTAAGTGTGATGTGTGCTGGTCTGTGGACAAATTATTTCTGGAAAGATACCAAATAAACCTAAAACTGATTGTCTCCAGGAAGAAACACTGGTGGGTGGGTGGGGCAGGAGTGAAAGGAGACATTTTTTTCATTATCTACGCTTTTCAGTCTTTTAATTTTTGAGCCTTTAATTTCTGTTTCAAAAGCAATTTCAAAGTTAAAAGCAGTGAAAGAAATCACAAAGAAAAATAAGGATCATTTTGACAATATAAAATTGTATTATTGTATTTTAAAATGTATCATAAAAAGAAAGTCACCAGCTGTATAAATATTGCATGTTTTTAATGTGCTAGATGCTTTACATTTATTACTTAATCCTCAGCCTCTGAGAAATACAGTTTTAACTATACTAAATAGAAACCAGATTGAGGGAGACTTAGGAGATATCAGCGTTAGCTAATAAGGGGCCAAGGTTGTATTTGAACTAAAGTGTTTCTGATTTCAAAGCGTTTTTCTCCCCCACCAAACCATGCTGCTTCGAGTTAGTGTTCATTTTATCAAAAGTACAACCATGGGACACGTGGGTGGCTCTGGTTGAGCGGCTGCCTTCGGCTCGGGGTGTGATTGGGGCCCCAGGATTGAGTCCCACATCGGACTTGATCCCTGTGAGGAGCCTGCTTCTTCCCCTGCCTGTGTGTCTGCCTCTCTCTCTTTCTTGAAAAAACAAAATCTTTAAAAAAAAGTACAACTGTGCTTTAATAGTCATCAGCAGCAGTTACCTGAAATGTCCACAAGATGGAAATGGTAGACAAAAGTAGGCATTTTTCTTTGTAAAACAAAATGCTGCACTGTCCAAGTGGGGTATTTAAATAGGTGTATTCTATTTTGCAGTAATGATATTGTCTTTAGTAATTTGTTATATAACAGGCTTAGAAGGTTAAATATCATTTAGTGTTCCTCTACCATAATGGTAGTTAGGATGGCTTTTTATGTACCTGACCATATTCTAGATACTTTATATACATTAATTCGTTTAAAATTTTTGAATAAAGTTTTACATATGAACTTCTTACATAAAAGTTTACAGGTCTGCTTTCCTAAGATGCTAGCTGGTCATTAATACCAGTAGGAATCATTCCACAAACACCAAGAAAGTAGAAAAACTCAACTAAGGGCACATTATCTCCCAGAATTTCTGCAAAACCATTAAAACTAGTTTGGGGGAAAGAAATAGGTTGCAAAATAAACTAAATGAGACAATTAAAACTAGAAGTTAGGGGCACCTGGGTAGCTCATTTGGCTAAACATTTACCTTTGGCTCGGGTCATGATCCCAGGATACTGGGATTGAGCTCTGCAGGAGCCCACATCCAGCTCCCTTGCTCAGTGGAGAGTCTACTTCTCCCCTGTCACCCCCCCTCCTACACCCCCGCTCCTTGTCTTGTGCTCTCTGGCTCACTCTCTCTGGCAAATAAATAAAATCTTAAAAAAAAAAAAAAATCAGATAAAACTTCAGAGAGCTGTACTGTAGGCCTATGTTGGGAGGTTTTAAATAAAACCAGAAGTTAAAATTTTTAAAAAATGTTTTTCACATAATATGAGGTGTTCATTATGTTCTCGTTATAATATGCATCATTATAATGGGAAGTGGGCATAGAAATAACAACAGTGGCACAGCTAGTAAATGGTACAGCTGGAATTTAAACCTAGGTGGTTACTGCTAATCTTTTTCTTAAAAAGGTAAGGGTTTGTTTTACTGGTGTGATTGTTTTTCTTTTTTTAACTAAGTTTTTTTTTTTTAAGATTTTTATTTATTTATGAGAGACAGAGAGAGAGAGAGAGGCAAACACAGGAAGAGGGAGAAGCAGGTTCCATGCAGCGAG
The DNA here is from genome assembly GCF_011100685.1 of Canis lupus familiaris. NCBI lineage: Eukaryota > Metazoa > Chordata > Mammalia > Carnivora > Canidae > Canis > Canis lupus. The sequence continues at coordinate 11,741,075 of NC_049231.1, forward strand.
CCCCATGTGGGACTCCATCCCAGGCCTCTAAGATCACACCCTGGGCCAAAGGCAGGTGCTCAACCGCTGAGCCACCCAGGGATCCTCTACTGGTGTGATTCTTTTTTTTTTTTTTTTTAAGAGGTTTGTTTGTTTGTTTGTTTTAATTCATTCATGAGAGAGACACAGAGAGAAGCAGGCTCCATTCAGGGAGCCCGATGTGGGACTTGATCCCAGGACTTCAGGATCATGCCCTGGGCTGAAGGCGGTGCTAAACTGCTGTGCCACCAGGGCTGCCCTACCGGTGTGATTCTATGTAAGTTTTACCTGTACATATATTGAAGAGCGCTATTTAGTTAGCTCTTATTGGCTGGGTGTCTCTTGGATTGTATGCCACCTTATTTCCAAATTAACATGGGTATGGGGAGAAAAACTAGGACATTATATCTTAACATCTTAATTGGGAAAGAAAATGTGAATGGCCATAATTTCAACCTTAGTTGTAGAAAACATCTTGGATTCTCTTGTGAGAGTTTAAACTTTCTACCCACTTCCCTGTGTTTAATGTGTCTTAAGTTTACATTTCATCATGGAAACTGACCTAAGGAAATGCCATATTTATTACTGTCTGACATACTTTAGATGTGAGAAAAATGAAATAGTTCAATAAAAATATGTTTTCCTTAGTTGCAGAACTTGAAGTGAAAACCAGAGAAAAATTAGAAGCTGCGAAGAAAAAAACAAGCTTTGAAATTGCAGAGCTTAAGGAGAGATTAAAGGCAAGTCGTGAAACTATAAATTGTTTAAAAAATGAAATCAGGAAACTTGAAGAAGATGATCAGACAAAAGAGATATAAACAGTTCTAAGAGAACTTGCTAGTAAGCTAAGCTGAAAATAAGATGGACTTTAAGGGAGAAATGGACTGCAGATGCTATGGTGTTTCTTAGAGAAACAGCACATGTAGTTGTTGGCCACAGATTTCCCAGCAAGGGGATCAAAGGATTTGTACTTTTCAAGCAATCTTTAAGGTAAAATATATGTATGTAATAAGAAAGAATGCTGTATAGGCATTTTATCAACCCATTTTAGGGTAATTCTCATGTTAAGCACAATTTTAAAAATTTTTTTGCATTGTATGTATAGCTTATCCTTTTGACAGGCATCACAATTTCATATTAATGTGTAAGTTGTACAAATTTTGTATTTTCCTGGTAGAATTAGTGGGTAAATTAACATGTATATTTAATTTTTAAAGTTCTTAACCTGTCCCCATCCTACCTCTTTTGTATGTTGTGCCCACTGCCCAGTAAGCACTCAATAAATGTAGTTTATAGATCTTGTGTCTGCCTCTTGATGTGTTTCTTCCTCTTTAAATAAGCACCTGTAACTCTCTCATTACAATTAATGTATCTCCATTGTATGGCAAAGATCATATTCTAAGTGTTGTTCTGCCTAAGTACTGCAGTGTCATTAGTTTTCACTTAGAAAATATATAATCCTTCATACATTTTCCAAAGATACATAGGAAGCAACTATGTATCAACTTCACATATGACCCCTGATTTCTCCATTTTCTCCTCAGCCTCCTGTTCAGGTCCACGTAGTGAGCCCTGTACTTTTGGACTCATCTAATTGGAACACTTAGTAGTACTTACATCCACATGGGCTGATCTGTCTGGGAAACCTAGGAACAACAATAGGTAGGAAAGTATTTTGGAAAACATGTAACATTAATATTAGTTAATGGCAACCATGCCTATATTTAATGTAAGAGTCTGTATTCTTTGTATAGTATTTAAGATCTACTCTAGCACTTAAAGTTAGTTTTTATCTATCTGCCCTATAGGTTAGTTACTTTGAATGTGTACTTTGTTGCTTTATTTTTAAGTTGGTGCTTATAGGCATTATGAGATTGTGCAAAGGTCTGTCTCCGTAGTCTTAAAATTTTTGCCAGGCGCTGTGGGATTGGAAGTGGCACTTCTAGTCGTGCCAGGCATCATTCATCTTTCCCCTACCTCCTATCCAGTGCCCACAGTATAGGGTGGGGTCTGGGGATTGACCAGAAATTCTAATGAGGGAAAAGTCCCATTCTACTTGAGGGACCCTGACACGGGAGATTATCCCTTCATTATTCTAGTTCGATTAAGCACCAAGAATGTTTTGGTTCATAGAGATAGGTCTGACTTTATGCATGGAGTCTGAGTCCAAAATAGATCATCATGGCTCAGTCTTGCCGCTCTTATTTCTGTGTGTCGTCTTTATGCAAACTTTCTAACTCAAGACCACCCAATTTTAAAATGGACAAAGGATTAAATAGACATTTTTCCAAGGAAATACAAATAGCCACTAAGCACATGAGATGCTCAATATCATTAGTCATTAGGAAAATGCAAATCAGAACCACAATGAGATCCCACTTTTATCCCAACCAGGCATCTATAATTATAAACAAAACAAAAAAATTAATGAGGATATGGAGAAATTGGAACCCTCATGCACTGCTGGTGGGAGTGTAAAAAAGTGCAGCCCAGTTAGGAAAATAGGCGGTTCCTCAAAACGTTAAGTTTGGTTATGCTAATGATCCAGTAATTCTGCTAGGTGTGTACCCGAGAGAAATGAAAACATGTTCGTGTAGAAACTTGTACATGAATGTTGATGACGGAATTGTGCACAGTAGCCAAATAGGAAACAACACCCAAATACCCATCAACTGATGAATGAATACATGTGGTGTAGCCACACAACGGAATATTATTTGGCCAGAAGGGAATAAGTACAGATTCGGCTGCATCATGAACAAACCTTAAGAACATGCTAAGTGATAGAAGTCAGACACAAAAGCCTCGTATTGTATGATTCCATTTGTATGAAATTGCCAGAATAGGCAAATCTGTAAAAACAGAAAGTTGATTAGTTGTCAGGGGATGGGAAGAAGGGGATTTCTGTTTGGGGTGATAAAATGTTCTGGAATTAGTGATGATTGCACAATCTTGTGAATATACAGAAACAGTTGTACATTTTAAAAATAGTTTAAATGAACACTATAAATTTGATCTAAAAAATGTTTAAGCCTTTAAGTGGCAAATTTTGTTGAGAATTATACAAATTTTAAAAATATTCTATAAGATCTTTTTATTTCCCCATTCTTCTACAAGTGAAAGAGAATATTTCTTTACCAAGGATTCATTCATTGAGCTAAAGGCTAAGAACAATTAAAAGAAGCACAATTGGGATCCCTGGGTGGCTCAGCGGTTTAGCGCCTGCCTTCGGCCCAGGGTGTGATCCTAGAATCCCCACAGGGAGCCTGCTTCTCCCTCTGCCTGTGTCTCTGCCTCTCTGTGTCTCATGAATAAATAAAAATAAATACAATCTTTAAAAAAAAAATAAAAAAAGAAGCACAACTGGTTAGGCAGCTCACTTTTTAAAAGAATATCAAAGCACAAGTTTCATTTTTCTAAATGGTGTGGTAGATAGTGTTGCTATCTAATTTTATACAGGAGACTAAGGGACTATAACTAGGTGTCAACCAAAAATGTGACTCAGGTTAGTAATAGGCTTTCTGCCTCTATAATACTTAATTTTTATGTTCAGAGCATTGGCACTTTTAATTATTGTTCATGCCTAAATCTTAAATTTCCTTTCTTTAACCAATTGGAGTAATTTAAGACAATCAGATAGGAACATCAGATGGCAAGAATGCAAAGCATTGAGATAAAAATCTTGCTAGCTATTAGTAATATTCAAGAAAATTCTGGTGTTAAGCTCTGTTGGATGGAATATTAAGAAATCTCTTGATCTGCTTAGAATCTGGGGAATGTGAGATGGTAGGGGGAATAGGGCATATAGATGAAACAAGATTGGCCTTATGTTGATAATTTTTGAAGTTGAGCAACAGGAATTATTCTTTCTACTTTTGTATATGTTTGAGATTTCCACAAAAATTTTTTAACATCAGATGGAAGAAACCACTAAAATTCCACTTTTCTTCTCCCAGAAGTCCATAACTGATAAAGAGTAAGTTATTTTAATCAGAATACACTCCCAGATGACAATAGCTTCCAATTGCATAGTTTACATGTTTACTTCTGTATTTTTTATTTTAATAATTCTAACAAATTCTTCACTGTTGATTGAATATGATGAAAGTCTGGAAGGATGAAGGTGCCTCACTGGCTCGGTCAGTTTAGTGTCTGCTTCCTGATTTTGGTTCATCTTGTGATCTCAGGGTTATGATTTCCAGGTCATGAGATTGAGCCCTATGAGGGGCTCCGCACTGAAGGTATAGCCTGCTTAAGATTCTCTCCCAAACCTTAAGAATATGCAAATTTAAATAGCAGCTATTTCTCATCCATTTAGGATAACATAAATGTTTCAGATAAGTATTGATAAAGATACCGCTAATGATACAAAAGGATAGACCAGAAACATAGGCCATCTGGTAGATGGAGATGGGTAATATTTATTTTTTGTGTATCTGAAATTCAAATTTTACTAGACGTCCTATATTTTTACTTACTATTATCTGACAATTCTACATCTATCTCAGATAGGAAAGGTTTTCAAAAAACAAAAAAATAAGACTGCCCAGTGCTAGCAAGAGAGTGGGGAAACAGCTTACTCATACACTGATGAGATCATGAATTGGTTCAACATTTTGGGAGGACAATTTGGCATTAACTACTAAAATAATCTGAGTCAGAAATTTTATTCCTAAAATTTACATTTGTTTAATTTTATTGAAGTAAGTGATTAGACTTTTAAGAATAAATATATTGCTTAGGAACATTTATCCAAATATGCAAGATACATACAAGGATCGTCACTGTAGCATGTTTGCAATATCAAAAAAAATTGTAAAGAAGGTAAATGGCATCAATAAGATCTGCATAAATTATGCTATAGTGATACAATGGATTCCTCTGTGGTTGTCAAAATGAATAAAGCAGACCTAGGGATGCCTGGCTGGCTCAGTCAGCATGCGACTCTTGATCTTGGGATTATGATCTTGAGCCCCATGTTGGGTTGTAGAGATTACTTAAATTTTAAAAATGAATAAAGCAAAAAAGAAAGCAGTTCTCTATTATCTGACATGAAAAGATACCTGGATTATATGTGTTAGGGAGATAAAAGGCAGTTTGCAAAACTTCCTAATTTTATTTTTTGTAAATAATATGTTAGAGTATGGAGAGAAAAATCGCTTGGAGGAGTTTTTACCAATGGTAACAATAGGAAGAGGAATTATAGGGACTGTTGCTATCTACATTGTATATGTGTATGTTCGAATTTTTGCATTAAGAAGTATGTATTTCCTTTAAGTGAAAGGGAATAACAAAATAGTTTAAATGAAAAGGAAAAAACAGATGTCTTGATTAACGGAACATTGCCTCCTGTGAGCCAGATCATTATGAAGTGTCACGTGGCAGTTCAGAGAAATGAAACATGACTTCTGAATGATTCGAGAAGCTGAAGGACCAAGACTTCAGAAACTACTGGAGAGACTCAGGTAAGATCCTTGTCCTCTGTGCATCAACTAGTGAACTGGGATAAATAACATCATGATCGTGATATAAAAATAGGTGATTAAAAGTAGGGGTTTTATCTGTCTTCTGTCCCAGCCTGGACTCTCTGGTCTGACTTTTTAATTATTTGTAGTTATTCTTAATTATTTGTAGCTATTTTTAAATTACTTTGTGTAATATGCCCCATGATATTCTTAATTCCGGGTAGCCTCTCCTCCCCACCCCAGCCTGTTTACTTTCCTACTTTTGCTGGCTACCCAGCCTGGCTTAACTGTTCTCTGTCCTCTACTAGGCTTCACTGCTCTTCAGTAATTCCTTAGTCTACCCTTAGTGAATTCATCATTGCTGTTTGAAAATTTCCAGTGAACTGAATCACTGCTCCCCTTATTCACTAAATAAGAGTCATAAAACTGGGAGTTTAGAGAACATCTAATTCAGTTCCCCCATTTGATGAGAGAATACGGTCTTGCAGAAATTAAATGACTTTCAAAGTCACACAACCTGTTGGGGCCAGGTAGAATTTGAATTCAGCATTTTCTAACTCAGCAATCATCGTACTAGAGCATCAGAGTACAGCTCCATCAAGGCTTAGACAAAATTGTATGAATTGGCAGTCACCTTGGAAACTAACTTTATAAGAATGAAGGAAGGATGTACTATTACTGATACTCAAAATCCCTATCATCAAAACTTTGGTTTATTCTCCTTCCAGCTAATCTGGTCAAATCATGATCTCAAAATTAATGAGAATTGTCATCCCTACTTGGTTTAATTACATGCATGAATTGAAACCACAAGTCTGTTTACTCTTATTGTGCACATCAGCAGATGACCTCAGTTCTTACATCACTGAGATCACTGATGCCATTCAAATTGACCCTGTTCATCTCCAGCCAGGCAAAGTTTTTCTTTGTTCCTACCAAATCGTGCTTTCTTTCATCGCCCTCATGTTCTTCCCATCTGTAGTTTTCATTCCAATCTATACTATCTACTATTGCAAATGTATAATTGGGGGAAATCATTTCACTTTCCTGAGCCTCAAGTTTGTTTTAGTGAATATGAATATACTGCCCACCTCATAGAATTCTGGTTAAGGGAAAACAAAATAGCATATGTCAAGGCACTCTGAATGGTAAGAATAAAGAATAATGATTCTGTCAAGCTGTTTGTAAAAATTTTCAGCAAAATACTCACAAACCGAATCCAGCAACATAAAGAAAGGATTAAGTGATCTCATGATAAAGTGGGCTTTATACCAGGAATACAAGGTTGGCTCAACATGTGAAAACCAATCTGTGTTACAGGCTGTTATAGGTTGAATGGTGTCTCCTCAAAATTCTTATGTTGAAGTCCTAACTCCCAGTACTTCAGAATATGACTATTGGAGATAGGGCCTAAATAGGATAATTAAGTTAAAAAGAGGTCATAGGGTGGGTCTTAATTCAATATGACTGGTTCCTTATAAAAATACTGGGAAGACCATATGAAGACACAGGGAGAAGATGGCCACCTGTCTACAAGTCAGAGAGAGAGGCCCCAGAAGAAACCAACCCTGCTGACACTTTGCGATTGGACTTCCAGGTTCTGGAATTGTGAGAAAGATTTCTGTTGTTCAAGTCACCCAGCCTATGGTATTTGTTATGGCAGCCCTAGCAAACTTTTAATAAATACACCACATTAAAAGGATAAAGGACAAAAGCTACATGATCAAATTTATAGATGCAGAAAAAAATTTTGACAAAATCCAACACCCTCTCATAATAGAAATCCTCAGCATACTAGGAATATAAGGGGAACTTCCTTAACCTGATAAAGGGTACTTCTGTGAAACTCATAGTGAACATTATACATAATTATGATGTTCCCCTGACATCAGGAACAAGACAAGTATGTTTGCTTTGACCACATCTATTCAACATTGTGCTGGAGATTCTCGCCAGGGCAACTAGGCAAGAAAAAAAAAAAGGCATCCAGATCACAAAGGAGGAATTAAATTATATCTGTTTGCAGATAATATGATCTTGTACTTAGAAAAAGCCTAAGAAACCTACACATACATAAACTATTAGAGCTAATAAATGGGTCTAGCAGGGTTGCAGGATGCAGGATCAGTATACAAAAGTCAGTTATATTTCTATACATGAGCAATGAACTTCAGTTCATTTGAAGATAAAGTTAAGAAAACAATTTTTTTATAACAGCATCAAAAAGATAAAATACTTAGGAATATGACACCTAAAGTTCAACCAAAGAAAAATAGTTAAATTGGGCTTCATCATTAGAAACTTTTATATTTCAAAGAACATTATCAAGAAAATGAAAAGACAGTTCACAGAATGGGGGAAAATATTTGCAATTCATACATTTGCTAGTATCCAGAACATAGAAGAACACTTACAACTCAATAATAAAAAGAACCAATTAAAAATTGGGCAAAAGATTTGAATAGACATTTCTCTCAAAGAAGAATTATAAGTAGACAATAAGCACATAAAGAAATATTCAGGGGAACCCTGGGTGGCGCAGCGGTTTAGCGCCTGCCTTTGGCCAGGGCGCGATCCTGGAGACCCAGGATCGAATCCCACATCGGGCTTCCGGTGCATGGAGCCTGCTTCTCCCTCTGCCTGTGTCTCTGCCTCTCTCTCTCTCTCTGTGTGTGTGACTATCATAAATAAATAAAAAATTTTAAAAAAAAAAGAAAAAAAATATTCAACATCATTTGTTGTTAGGGAAATGCAAATCAGAACCATAGGGAGCCACCACTTCACTGGAATGACTGGTATGAAAGAGGCAGACAATAGCAAGTGTTTACAAGGGTGTAGGGAAACTGAAGCTCTCATCATTGCTGGTGAGAATGTAAATCAGCAAGGCTGCCACTGAAAACAGTTTGGGAGTTCCATAAAAAATTACACCTAGGGGTTGCCTGCCTAGCTCAGTTGGTGGGCGTGTAGCTTTAGATTTCAGGGTCGTGAGTTCAAGCCCCCGCGGCTGGTGTAGAGATTGCTTAAATAAATAAACTTAAAAGAAAGTTAAACATAGAGTTACTATGTGACCCATCAATTCTACTTCTAGGTATATATCTAAGAGAATTGAAAACATATGTCCAAGCAAAAACTTGTACATGAATATTTGTAGCAGCGTTATTCACCGCAGCCAAAAGTAGGATCATGCCAAGTGTCCACCAGCTATTGAATGGGTAAATCAGGGGTGGTATGTCAGCACAGTGGATTATTCAGCAATAAAAGTGAATGAAATGCTATAATATATTACAGCATGAATAGACCTCCTAGACATGCTACGCGAACGATGCTGGGGCGCCTGGGTGCTCAGTCAGTTGAGCGTCCAATTCGATTTCGTCTTGGGTCATGGTCTCAGTGTTGTGGGATCAAGCCCCATGTTGAACTCTGTGCTCAGCACACACAGTCTGCTTGTCCCTCTCCCCCTGCTCCTGCCCCCTGCCCTCCCTGTCCCTCTCTCCATCTCTAAATAAGTAAACTCTTAAAAAAAAAAGATACCAGACACCAAAGGCCATACATTGTAGCATTCCACATATATGTCAGGATAGGCTTCGGCTTTTCCTCACTCCGGGCAGAAGAGGGGTTGTCAGTCTGGTTTACCTTGGTAATTGTATGTAAAGCCTGGGGTGGTCAGCAAACAGTCACTGGCACTTCAGTGTCCGGTGTCGCTTCGCTTTCAGTACCTGCCCGACTCTGTGCTATGCCAAGACATGATGCTGGTCGCAGATCTGGGCTCTTCCTTCGCCTACTGCAGCCTGTCCCAGCATCGGGCACACGGTCCTGCCCGGCTGTGTCCCCGGATATCACAAGCACAAGTCAGAAGTGCCAAAGGAAGTTTGGCCTAAAATGTGCAATTCCTGTGGGTCTAATTATGACCACTTTGTTCAGACTTAAGGCTTTAGGAAACTTAGGGGTGCCTGGCTGGGTTAGTCGGTGGAGCACGTGACTACCAACTTCATGGTCATGAGTTCGAGCCCTTACGTGGGCTGTAGAGATTACTGCAAAAAAATAAACTTAAAAAAAAATAAAGGTAAATAAATAAATAAATAAATAAATAAATAAATAAATAAGGGGCGCCTGGGTGGCTCAGTCAGTTGAGCATCTGACTCTTGATTTCAGCTCAGGTCATGATCTCAGGATCGATCATGGGATCGTATCGGTCTCCACTCAGTGGCAGGTCTTGAGATTCTTTGCCTCTACCCACCCAGCTCATGTGGGCTCTCTCTCTCTCTCTCTCTCTCTCAAATAAATAAATCAACCTTTAAAAATAATAAATGAGAGGTAAAAAGACTCCAGGAAATTTGATAAGTTCACAGTATGCTTTTATTGAGTTTGGTGATGAGAACTAAGCTATTTTTATATCTCTAAGAGCAACCTAAAGCCCTGGGACTGCCCTGTCTCATCTTGTAGGGTAGGAGCCTGCATTTGTTTTGCAAAAGGGCCGGACAGTATTTTCGGCCTCGTGAGGCTCTACGTCCTGTCCCCGCTCCTCACTTCTGCTCCTGCAGCGTGGGAGCAGTCACGCTAACACGGATGAGCGCTGGGCCCTAATGAACATGTGTGGAATGACACAGGTTTGAACATCATGTTATTTCCACATCACAAAATATTTTCCTTTTTTTTTTTTTTTTTTTAACCATTAAGAATGTAAAGAAACATCCTTAGGTCACAGGCCACCCTGAAAACCGGCCGAGGCCCGATGCAGCCGCAGAGCCACAGTCTGTGGGTTGTTTCCAGGAATGGCTGAGAACCGCCCACCCCAAGAGGGGACTCTGGGACCTGCCCTGTGAATTCAGAGCCCAGGCCTCAGCTCAGGCCTTTGACGTCCCCAGCGGACTAGCTGAGCCCGGTCTCCGCACCGAAGGATGAAGCACAGGGACACGGGCTCCTCCCTTCTCTTCCACCCCACGGAGGCTTGTCACCTCTGCTTCGTGAGTGGCCGCTGAACCTGAAATCACAAGGGCTTCATTTCCTCACCTCCTCGACTATTGCATTTGGTTTCTTCCTTGGCTCGGACGCCCATATCATCTGACCTTGGGGTCATATCCAACTGGGCATTTTCAGAGTTTATCTTCTCTAACTGAACCGATCACTTTCTTCTCCTTGAAACCTCTTCTCTCTTCTTTGCACTCCTCTCTCCACTGATTTTTTTCTGTTTGTTTTTTCACCGATCCTTTTGGCCAATTTCTCCTTATCTCCCTTAGCATTCCCTCTTCCCCTCTGTTTATCCTATAAATATATATATTTTTTAATTCTCCAGGGTTCTATCCTGAACCAGCATTTTTTTTTCTTACCTACCCATGGCTCCAAATACTGTTTTTATGTTAATTGTCCTAAGCCTAGATTTCCAGCCCAAATTCCCATGCTGAACTCCGGACTGCACATTTACCTCCAACACAAGGTAGAGGTAAATGTTTAGACTTTTGTGGGCATCTCAATTGAACGTGTCCAAAACCTAAGTTCTTGTCTTCTGTTCCAGTCTTTCCCCATCTTGAATCCCCTACCTTGGTTGATGGCATCAGTACCAACCCAGTTTGCCACGTTGTCAACACTACCCAGGACCTCCCCGGCCGAGGCTCCTCTGGTGACAACTCCAGTCTCTGTCCACAGAGGTAAATCATGTGGCACCTCCCCCTGGCCAAAGATGATTGGATTTGGGTGGATACTTAACCCAACGTGGATCAATCAGATTATGTCCTGGGATTATCCTCAGCCGTGTGGGTGCTTGAGCTAGAGCTGGTGTGGCTGTGTGCATGGAGCATAGAAAATTGGTCTACACACAGAGATAGAAGTAGATACTCAAGGAGAGGGGAGAGTAGAAGACGTGGCCCTGGAGGAAGTCATCTGGACTCTGCCTCCCCAACCCCCAGCTGCCTGAGCCTTGCCTGCAGGGCCTCCTGTGTCCTCGAATCACCACCCTCTGACCTAAAATAGCTTGCCTCTAAACATTCATAATCAATTACTATATTAAATTTTTTTTTCTATTGAGTTATCTAACATGAAATTTGGGTTCCTGGCTGGACCCTGAAATGTAAATTATCTTTGCAAATGAGCATAGAGGTTGACATCATTTATTTTAAGAGCTGCTTATGTTTCACTGTACAAATTTCCACCATTTATTTAATCATTTGGCTATTGATGAAAACTTGTTTCCAAGTTCTTTGCTACTACAGTTAGTGCTGTGATGAACATGTCCATGAACACGTCCAATGTGTTCCTATAGGACAAAGCAAAATTGCTGGAAGTAATATTGCTAGGTCCTAAAGGGGGAAGTATGGCTTTTTTGTATTTTAATGATACTCCCCAAATTTCTCCCAAAAGTTTGCACCAATTTATACTATCAACTGTTGTGTGTTGGAATGCCTGTTTGCCCCCCTGGCCAACTCTTGGCTGATCTCATAGGTGAAAAGTAGTCCATTATTTCCATTGGCATTTCTTTGCATTCTGAATGAGGATAAGTATCTTTTCATACATTTACTGGCCCTTTGTATTTCTTTTTCTGTGAACTGTCATATAACTGGTTTTATTTTTTGCTTTCCTTTCACTAAATATTGTATAACACGAACTTTATCTAGAATAATAATAAAACAACATCATCAATAAAGAATGCATGTTATTCCATTCTGACTATGCCATAATTATTCTTTTATTATTGGCTATTTAGATCGTTTCAATTTTTTTATAACACTTATAAATTTTTAAAGGTTATTTTTTTTTAATTAATTAATTAATTAATTAATTTATGATAGTCACAGAGAGAGAGAGAGAGAGGCAGAGACACAGGCAGAGGGAGAAGCAGGCTCCATGCACCGGGAGCCCGATGTGGGACTCGAGCCCGGGTCTCCAGGATCGCGCCCTGGGCCAAAGGCAGGCACCAAACCGCTGCGCCACCCAGGGATCCCCACACTTATAAATTTTTAGATAAGGAATTATCAGGACGTGTGTGTGTGTGTGTGTGTGTGTGTGTGTATGTGTGTTTAAGGCTTTTGATACACATCCCCAGGTTGCCCAATGAAAAGCTCATCCTAGTTTGTGTTCCCACCAGCAGACTATGAAGGTGTCCGCGTCCCCATACGGAAGTGTTCAGCCAAGAGGTAACTTCTGGAGTTTGTGTCATGAACCGCGCATGCAAGATACTTGATCCCCTGACCTGCGGCCCAACTAGTCAGTCTCTAGAATTGCAGGTTTGAGGCTTCTCAGGTCTCCACCATGAGCAGTTTCCTTTATCCATCACCCTGGACTTGAAACTACAGACCAGGCATTTTCAATATGTTCTCATTCATCCCACAACTATTTACTGAGCATGTATTGTGCTGCGAGGCTTTTTCTTGTCCTGGAGGTCTCCCATCAAAAAGGGTGAGAGCCACCATTATGCATAATTAGAAATACCATGTGTTTAGAAAATGCTTGGGTTTTAGAGAAAGCCCAGTCATTGACTTGTGTGGATTTGGGCAGGATGCTTAATTTCTCTGAGCTTCAGTTTTTTCTTACATATAACTGAGATTATGAAACCAGTATCAGAGGATTGCTTTAAAAGGTCCTGAGTCCCTGGCACATGAAGATGTTAGCATAGGAATTAAAAGTGTGGGCTCTTGGGATCCCTGGGTGGCTCAGTGGTTTAGCGCTTGCCTTCAGCCCAGGGCATGATTCTGGAGTCCCGGGATCGAGTCCCGCATCGGGCTCCCTGCATGGAGCCTGCTTCTCCCTCTGCCTGTGTCTCTGCCTCTCTGTCTCTCTGTGTCTCTCATGAATAAATAAAATCTAAATAAATAAAATAAAAGTGTGGGCTCTGGAGTCGGGCTACATGGATTCAGTCGTGGCTCCATTGCTGACTGGCTTTGTGACCACAGGCAAGTTATATCACCTCTCTGTGCTTCTTTCCCCAATTTAATATGGGTATAAACATACCTCATACTGTTATTGAGAAGATCGAATGAGATGATACAGGTAAAGTACTTAGCCTAGTACCTAGGACCTAGCAAATACTCAAGTAATACAAGTTATTTTAAAACAGTTTTATTGAAGTGCCTGGGTAACTCCACAGGCATACTTCATTTTATTGTGCTTCAGTTTATTGCATTTCACAGTACTACGTTCTTATAAATTGAAAGTTTAAGACGTTAGTGGGAGGAAGAAGCTGTAGATGTGGTGGAAATAGCAAGGGACTTAAGATTAGAACTGGAGCTTGGGGGCGCCTTGGTGGCTCATCGGCTGAGTGTCCATATCTTGATTTCCGCTCAGGTCAGGATCTCAGGGTCATGAGATCGAGCCCAGCCCAGCGTCGGGCTCCATGCTCAGTAGGGAGTCTGCTTGGAATGCTCTCTCTTCCTCTCCCTCTGCCCCTCCCCCCACTCAAATAAATAAATAAATCCTTAAAAAAAAAAGAAGTGGAGCCTGAAGATGGGATTGAGCTGCTGCAACCTCGTGGTAAAATTGAACAAATGAAGAATCACTTTTTATGGGTGAGCGAAGAAAGCGGTCTCTTGAAGGGGAATGAATCTACTCCTGGTAAAGGTGCCCTGAAGGTGGTTGAAATGACAACAAAGGATATAGATTATTAAATAAACCTGTTGATAAGGCAGAGGCAAGTTTTGAGAGGATGACTCCAATTCCAAAGAAGTTCTTTCAGCAAAATGCCATCAAATGGCCTCACGTGCTACAGAGAAATCATTCATGGAAGGAAAAGTTGATTGACGCAGCAAACTTTGTTTTGATCTTATTTTAAGAAATTGCCACATCCACCTCAACCTTCAGCAACCGCCACCCTCATCAGTCAGCAGCCACCACCGTGGAGGCAAGACCCTGTGCAAGTAAAAAGACTGCAACTCACTAGGAGCTCAGATGATGCTTAGTATTTTTTAGCAATATTTTAAAATTAAGGGAAAAAATAAATAAAATAAAATTAAGGTAGATACATTGATTTTCTTTAGACATAATGCTCTTGCACACTTGACAGTCTACAGTATAGTGTAAACATGACTTTTACATGCACTGGAAAACTAAAAAATTCATTTGACGTGCTTTATCGTGATAGTCACTTCATTGCAGTGGTCCGGAACCAAACCCACAGTATCCCCAAGCTTTGCCTGTAGTGTTGTGGCCTGAATTGTGTCCCCTCCCAAATTCCTGTGTCACAGTTGTAGCCCCTGGTATCTCAGAATAGAACCTGCATTTAGAGATTAGATCTTTCAAGTTGTAATTAAATTAAAAAGAGGCCATTCGAGTAGACCCTAATCCACTAATGACTGTTGTTCTTAATAACTAGAGGACGTTTGGACACACGCATGGATGGAGGGAAGATGATGTGAAGATGAAGGGAGAAGATGACCACTTAGAGGCCATGGAGAGAGGCCGAGAGCAGATCCTTCCCTCACAGCCCTCAAAAGGGACCGACCCTGCCCACATCTTGCTCTCAGACTTCCAGGCTCCGAAACTGCGAGACGGTATGTGGGTGTCGTGTGTGTCGTTGCAGCCGCCCGGTCTGTGGTGTTTTGTTACAGGGCCCCTAACAAACGAAAACACGTGCTGTAAAACTCACCCATTTGCCTGTAGAGTTCAATGATTTCTAGTAAATTAACAGAGTTCTGCAATCTAATTCTAGAACATTTTCTTCGCTCCTGGAAACCTTGCTGCCATGTGCATTCACTCCCCCTTCCCACCCCAGCCCCAGAAGACCACTGATTGTCTGTCTGTCTGACTTGTCCCTTCTGGTCATATACGTCATCTCCAACGATTAGGACATCTCCCATGCCACGAGTCCGCACTTCCCTTATCCAGGTTTTCTATCTGTTGAAACATCTTACATTGAGTTGGCACGAATGGCTCTATAACTTGCGCATGGTAACGTTCCTGTTATAGTTCATCTGAAACGTAAGCAAGACAAAAAATATCACATGTTCTGCAGAAGAGTTGGAATGGAATTGAAATATTCAGTCAAAACGACCATCATGATCGTACATGACGAAAATAGGGCTTGTTTTTAGCAGTCGATGAGGAAAAAAAACAGACGCTGAGGGAAAAATGCTCTCTTGAGGATGGGGAGCAGAGAGAGAGCCCAAGATGGGCTGCTGCTGAGACCTGGATTAACACGCTACTCCGCAGAGCGGCTCAGGCCCATCTGGGAGCCGAGGGGGCCATCGCCCAGGCCTACACGCGCGGGGCCAGGCCTAAATGCGCAGCCCCCCATGGCCCAGACACAGACCTTTGTGCAGCACCCCCGTGCTAGAAAGATTGGCTGGGATGAAATACATCTAGGCCATTAGGTGGAAACCACATACATGGAGAAGTCTTTGCTTTTCTCGCCTAGAGGAGTTGGCCCTTCTGCTCACCCTACCAACCCACGGTAACAACTGAAACTACATGGTAAGTGCACATCTGGGTGCCTATGAAACCGTTTATCCAAGACTATTTATTAAGTGCCTTCTGTGCGCCAGGTACCTTTCTAAGGGAATATGTCCATGAACAAAGGGCCCTGTGCTGGTGGCGCTGCCATTCTAGAGGACAAAGTCGGAAAATAAACACTGAACATAGTAATAAGATAACGAAAGTGTGAAGTCGAAAGGTGTCAAGGTAAAAAGAGATTAAAGCGAGGGAAAAGGATTGGGAGCAGGAGGGGTGAGCATGGACAGGGTCGCAACTTTGTTTTTAAATTATTTTTCAAGCCCCTTGACCCATGTGTGATTGATATACAAAAAGCTGGACGTATTAGATACCAACCTGATGAGTCTGGAGATGCATGTACGTCACCACTCTGTGTGCCTTAAACAGATCCATCACCTCCCAAAGTGGCCTCCTGCCCTCTTTATTAGTCTTTGCTTTTGTCATGAGGTCGCAATTTTAAATAGGGTCATCTACGCAGACTTATTGAGAAGGTGGCATTAGAGCAAGACAGAAAGGAGGGGATAGAGTTGGTTAGCAATTAGCTCTGGAAAACTCGGTGTGGGCAGCAGGAACGGCCAGGGTACACTCTCCAAGCAAAAGCGATTCCTGGCATGTTCAAGGAGCACCGAGAGGCCACCGTGGCTGGAACCGAGTGATCAAGGGAGGAGCAGCCGGAGGTGAGGGACTCCAGCTTGTGCAAGGACTCCAGCTGTTATTCCAGGTGAGATGGGAAACCAGAAAAGCAGTGTGATCGGACGTAAGTTGGGAAAGATCCCGGTGGATGGACTGGAGGAGAGCAAAGAGACGCTTTTAGGAGCATCGGTTAGGCGCCTATTTCAGAATCCAGGTAAGACATGATGGTGATTGAGGTCAGGGGCGGTGGACGCTACGTTTGTGCAACTGGAGGTTCATTTATCCAGCAAATATTCATAGGCCCCGGGATCTGTGCTGGGATGCTGTGGCGACCAGCCTGGTGACAGTCCCTCCCCGGTTACTGCAGACGATGGTAACAGTTAACACGGAGAGGGGGCTTGCTGCAAGTCAGGTTGGCTTTAAAAGGTTACAGGGTATTTTCTCAGTGAGCCTGGAGCTCCTCGTGAAACTCAGGTCCGCTCTTGTTCCCATTAAAGGCCAGGAAAGTCCAGGTCTGAGGGCGCTGGTGAGTAGCACAACAGGCAAAGGCAAAGGTCCAGCGCAGCAGGTTGTGTTCCAGAATGCTGCCCTTAAAGGGGGCAGCTGCGACAGGGCTCTACTAGGATGATATGGGAGGGAGGGGGGACACCGAAGCTGAGGTTTAACAGTTTGCCAGGGTAAGGGTGGGTGTAGGGAGAGGAGAAGGCAGGGGAGTGATCCCGGTATAGGGAAGATCATGTACAAAGACAGATCTAGAAGTGAGAGAGCAGGGCCTTGGAAGGGCTGAAAAAAAAAAAAAAAAAAAAAAACCAACATGTTGTTGGATCCCCAAATGCATGAGGAACAGGATATAGAACAAATCAGAAAAACAGGCAGGGAAGGCAACTTTGGGTTAATACCTTTAGGGGTCAATAATCCACTAATTACATATTCGTCTTTAATATTTTCTTCCTGGGATCTCACGTTGCAAATATATTAATTGAAAGGGAGAGGATCTGGGAGTCAGAGAGCAACGGCAGCCCAAGAAGCAGCTTGCCATGGGGAGGCTAAGGGCCCCAGGCCCTCCTCTCCCCTCCGTCTAACCCAAATAAATGTACTAAGTAAGGCAACTAGCTAGTCATGCAAACACAGCTTCGGGAAAAGTCCTCTGCCTGCATTTCCATCTGACCCTTTCGGAGCCCCTGGTACAGACAAGCCTAACCCAAGGAACCCTGCTCGACCTTTTATCAGCTTTAACACGAGTGATTTCACATCAATAAGCTTCGTTGTATCTATTCTATAAAACTGACATAATAGGGACGCCTGGGTGGCTCAGTGGTTGAGCATCTGCCTTTGGCTCAGGGCGTGATCCCGGAGTCCTGGGATCGAGTTCCGCATCGGAACTGCCTCTCTATCTCTATATATATATCTTTCATGAATAAATAAATAAAATCTTAAAAAAAAACTGACATAATATTACCCATCTCGGGATTATCATCACTCTGAGCTCATGCATACAGATTGCATGTTTGACGCTTCCTGTTCATTTGCAAAGTTCACATATCTAAATAACAATTCCACTTTTTTGTTTTTGTTTTTTAAGATTTTATTTATTTATTCCTGAGAGACGCAGAGGGAGAGAAGCAGAGACACAGGCAGAGGGAGAAGCAGGCTCCCTGCAGGGAGCCCAATGCGGCACTTGATCCCAGGACCGCGGGGTCACACCGTGAGCCGAAGGCAGAGGCTCAACCACTGGGCCTCCCCGGTGCCCCCAATTCCCCGTTCTGATACAGAGTGCGTTTTGATTATCCCACAAATTGGGTAAATGACTTAGCCTTGATACAGGAATAAATGTTTAAGTTCCACAAATTCTTTCCACTTTAATCCAGATCTTTCTATGTATTTCAAAGTAAGATGAGAATTTCTTGGCATGCAATGTCTAGAAGTAGGGGGATGCACTGATTTGTCAAGCAGAGAATCCCCGGGACTCCAGGGTAGGAGTTGGTCGAGCCCCCCGAAAAGTGCCCAGACTTTGTAACCAGACTAATGTGGGACGAACTGGGGCGCCGTGGTCGACTGTCCATCAGCGGCATCGGGAATGCATCCTCACTGCCTTGCCCCTACATGGCTTCTTTCTTGGGAGAAACGTTGCCATCAGTTGTTTCCTGAGACATCGACAACTTGGCGAGGAAGAAAGTCTTCCACAAGCCAGTGCAGTCATCGGGAGGCCACAACTCTGGGAAATCCCACCCAGATTCTCGTGGGACGCGGCCAGACATCTGCAGAGAGCATAAGCAGGGCGATGGGGAGGCCACGGTACGGGGCATGGGGGGAGGCCACATGCATGGGGGGCCACATGCATGGGGAGCAGTGAGCCCTCCAACTTGCTCCCCCACTTGGCCTTTGTGCCCCTCTGTTCTAGTATTTCTTTCTTCTTCTTTTTTAAAGATTCCTTTGTCCATGAGGGAGACAGAGAGAGAGAGCAGGGAGGGGCAGAGGGAGAGGGAGAGAGAAATGTCAGCAGACCCCTCAGTGAGGTGGGAGCCTGACGCAGGGCTCGTGCCACGGCCCGGGATCCTGAGCTGAGCTGAAACCGAGGCTCAGACGCTCAACCGGCTCCGCCACCCGGGGCCCCTCTAGTGTTTCTAACTTAAGCTGTCAAGCGGGCGAGGTCCAGTGTCCTCGGTGGCTCCAAATCAATATTTAGTCTCACGACAGCATTTGGGGTTGGTCGCGGGCCTGCAGACAGTGACAATATCAAAGCAAGTATGGTCCTCGCAACGGGAGGGCGTGCGCCCGGCGCTTGGCCCGTGTGCAGAAGCCGAGCGGCTGTGGGGTGGGGACCTGGGGCAGGAGTCGCGCGGGGGAGGGCCCCCTGGGGCACAGGCGCTGGGCAGGCCGGCGGCGGGGCTCCCCGGGGCCCAGGCCCACGCAGCAGCACCCCAGGGTCCCGTGCGCCGCCTGGAGGTGGCCTCTCGCAGTCTGGAGGGTCCCCGTGAGGATGGAGAAGCCTTGAAGAACACTTCTGGGAGTCAGGTCACATGTGTTCTCTAGCTGTCGTCGTCCGTCGGCCTGGGCCTCAGCACGCGGGGGCCTCGCCTCTGGCCGGCAGCACAGAGAAGCTCTCCCGAGTTGGTTGTTTTTTTAAGATTTATTTATTTATTATTCATAGAGACAGGGGGTGGGGGGGGCGGGCAGAGAGGACGGCCGAGGGAGCAGCAGGCCCCCCCGCAGGGAGCCCGATGCGGCCTGGGCCCAAGGCGGCGCTGAGCCGCTGCAGCTTGCGGGCGAGTCGCGGGCGCCGCGGGCCCAGAGCCTGGCCGGGCGGGAGGGCGAAGGTCAGGCCAGGCTGGGCGTGGAGGCCCCGCGGCCAGGGCCACCGGGCAGGGCAGGGGGCCGGGGTGCCGCCGAGCCCATGGCAAAGGGTGGCCGTGCCCGGAGGCTGACCCCCGCGACAGAACCCTGCTTCCCCAGCCCGGCCGCAGCACGCTCCCTCCGGCCCGAGCCTCCCGGGATCCACCTCAGGATGAGGGTACGGTCACCTTGTGGGTCACCTTGGGTCACCTTGTGGGTCACCGTCCCCGTGCGGGGTGGTGGCACGAGCTGCGGGGTCCCTGTGGGGCGGCAGCCCCCGGGGAGGGCCGCGGGCCTCGTGTGACGGGGCCTGGTCGCTGGTCGCTGGCCGCCCCCCGCAAGGCGCGACCCCGGATTGTCACAAGAGGAAGGAAAGGCCATGACAGCCTTTGAAGCCACATGTCTCTTTAAAAAAACCAGTCATATTTAACGTTTCTGGCTTTTTTTGTTGTTTATCTCAGTCAAATAAAGCTGCATGTTCTAGTGAAGAAGCCAAAGGTCAAAGGCCAAAGATGGCGTCCGGGACCGCGTGGCATCAGGGAGGCCCGTGGCGCCGTGACTCCAGCCGCGGCAGGTGGCAGTGCTGTTCGAGGCGTGTCCGGGGCACGGAAGGGCCCCAAACCCGAGTCGGTCCGGGACGGCAGGTAGCGTGCTTGCGATTTGGAGAAGGCACTTTTGACCAGTGCCCTGGCCTGGCCTCCACCCTGATCGCCAGCCGCCCCCCCTTTGTTGAATGTCAGTAATGAATAACGCTGGCCCCAAACACTTACCTGTCAACAGGGTATGTTCTGGAGAGAGTCAACTCCCAAGAATTAAGGGGACGCCAGCTAGTTTCCCCACTGGTAAAGTCCATCCTTATGTGGGAGTCGACGCTCGCTTATTTGTTTCACGCCAAACTAAAACCCGCCTAACCTGGACACATTTGGGCTCATCCCTCAGCCTGGCCACTCGACCACCGTCATCACCGCCAGTAAATTTGACGTACAGTTGACTTACACCGCACTCCCGGCATTTCTCCTGCCCCCCTCCGGCCTTTCTTCCTTTAGTGCCCGATTCAAGTGCCGCATCCGCTGAGCCGTCGCTTTCCTATTCCCAGTCGTCCCTCCATGAATGAACTCTTCCCCCACTTGGCATATTCCTCCGCTGCTCCTCCTACTTCACAGCCATGAGTTCGTGTGTCATTCTCGCCTGCTCCAGGGAGCACCCCGTTAGGACAGGGGCTGTGCCTCATCCGTCTGCGGGTGCCAGCATACAAGGCTTGTCCAGATGCTTGTCGATCGCAAGGATGCCATGTGCTGGGCACTCTGCTGGAGCAAAAGATGGAGAAGGAGTCAGTCCCTTTTCTCAGGGAGCGTACAACGCAGTGGGCCAGAGAAGACCTGGCCATAAATACAAGATTACGTGTCACGGGTGGCATTAGCAGTGAGATATCTGAGATGGGACTCAAAGGATGTTGGGAGGACCTTCCAGACAATAGACCTGCGTCTGCAAGGGGAGAGAGCACGAGGTGTCTAAGTTGCCTGGTGCATTTCAGGTTGTCCAGGTGACATTCGGAAGGTGTCAGGAAATGATGGGAGGTCGGGTTGGAAGCCTTCAGATGGCTGAAGGTCCTAAGTTTGGGATTTTCTTCTTCCAGTGATAGAGGACTACTAAAAGTCCCTGAAGCAGCGAGAATGGTGTGGGAAGGTGGACTGTCATTGTTTTGAGGCTTCAGTATGACTGGGTTGCTGAGAAGAATGTGGACAGGAATCTTGACCAATTTTAGGTCTCATTCTTTTAGCTACTGAATGTAGCGTAGTAGAAAGACAATATCAGAGCATTGGTTTAGGAGGAGGATTATGTCAAGGTGCAAACAATGGGATCTGGATGAGGGGAAGTTGGTCAGTGAGGCCAGTTGGGAGGCCAGGGGTTTTGAGGGCCTAAAGAAATGCCTTAGAGGTCAAAGAAAGGAGTAAATTGATTTGCAGCCTGGACCACTGTGAGAATGCCATCAACAGTTAGCCGGTCAAGAGGGACCTGTTTTGGTCAGGGGGAGGAGGCCAGAGGCAACACGACGAATTGCATTTCAGATGTATTCAGCCTCGAGGTGCTGGAAGCACATCCTGGAGGGTATTTCCAGCAGATCATGGGAGATGTGTGAAAAGGACAGGGGGAAGACAGGAAGATACATTTAGAGCCAGAGAAATCTGGAAGCTCTTCACGTGAAGGGATGAGTGGCAAAAACCACATGACTCAGTGAGTCCATGTTGGTGAGTGGGGTCTTAGATAGAAAATTCCAGGGAAAGGTCTCATTTAGGGGCAGGAGGAAAACAGCCCGAAAAACCCTCCAGTATTAGGGATCTAAGAGAACAGGAAGGTAAGGGGCTAAGGAAGCCAAGCTGGGTGTGGTTTCTAGAGCGGCGATAGATGCAGAGAGTTCACTCACAATGAGGAGGGAGGAAGCACCCGTGGACCTGATAGCTGGAAAATTATTGGCAACTCTCAAGAGGGCACCTCCAGGTGAAAGATAGGAAGAAAACCAAAAGTCTAGCAGGGTATTGTAACTCCAAGTGTTTATAAGGACCAGAGAGGGAACAGAAGTAAGCAAAGAGATGCGATGACCTGGTGACCACATGTCCCACCCGAGGTAGTGGCCATGCCCAGACCATTGTTGCTGTGGGGAAAGGGTGGCCCGGGACAGCCAGCTATCTGACCTTCAGAGAGAAAACTGAAATTCTTATATTTAAGTGAAATTTTCTGATCTTAATAATATTGTGAGAGTCAAATGAAGCACGTCTCTATGGTGTACCTGGTATTTGAGTCACTAGTACTAGCGCCCTCCACTAGGTTTGATGAGAGGAGAGCAATCTTCTGAGATATAACCAGTCTGCTCAGTGTTTTTCTTTTTCTTTTTTTAAGATTTTATTTATTCATTCATGAGAGACCCAGGGAGAGAGGCAGAGACACAGGCAGAGGGAGAAGCGGGCTCCCTGCAGGGAGAGCCCGATGCAGGACTTGATCCCACAACCCTGGGATCTCGACCTGGGCCAAGGCAGATGCTCAGCCAACTGAGCCACCCAGGTGCCCTGGTCTGCTGGGTGTTTTAGAGCCTGGAGTGGTAGCAGGTATCAGAGAGTGGATGGAAAATTCCAGAAGGAGAGGTCCAAGGGAGGAGGGGGAGGTCATGAGATCCATAGGAAGAAGAGATACCTTTTCCTTTCACAGATGAGGATGAAGAGGGTAAGAGAGAAGTGTTAAATACCAGGAATGAGATTTGGGGTAAATAAGGGAAGATTAAGGACTTTGAACTGAATGTCATCAGTGAACTCCAAGAGGTAGGCATTGAGATTTCCTGCTGAGGAAGAGGGAGGCGAGGACAGCCCCTGGGCCGTGGGAGGGTGGGAGTGTTTGCAGTCGTCCCCAGGGTTAGGGTTCAACAAGTGACAAATCAAACAAAGATGTGATTGAGGTTGATAGCATACATCTATAGGGATTTTAATTAATTAATTAAATTAATTAATCAATTAATTTAATTAATTAATTTATTTATTTATTTTTGGATTTTACCTTTAATCGGTACTTTTTAAGTGGCTCCTGCGTTCTGGGCAGCCAGGGACTTGCAGTCAAGTTAAGGGGCTAGATGAAGAAATAAGTAATCATCACAGACTGTAAATGTCACAGGGGGGTGCAAACAGGGTGCTTTGGGAAAAAGAGAAAAATCCCAGAAGGCTTTCTGAGGAGAGAGGATTTACGTTTATGTTTGAAAAATAAGTTGTAATAGAGAATGAACTGGTGGTTACCAGAGGGTAGGTGGGTGGGAGGCATGGGTGAAACAGGTGATGGGGACTAAGGGGAGCACTTGTTTTTTGTTCTTTAAAGATTTTATTTATTCACGAGAGAGAGGCACAGACACAGGCAGAGGGAGAAGCAGGCTCCATGCAGGGAGCCCAACATGGGACTCGATCCCGGGTCTGCAGGATCAGGGCCTGGGCCGAAGGTGGACGCTCAACCGCTGAGCCACCCCGGCATCCCTAAGGTGCCCTGTGCTAAGCCCTGGGTGAGGTATGGGTTGTTAGATCACTACGGCGGCACCCGGAACTGCTATAGCACTCTGTGCTAACAACACTGGAATTAAAATAAACACTTAATAAAGAAAAAGAAATTGCAGTCGCTACGAAGGCAATGGTGAAAGTCAGAAGAGACACTACATCCAAGACATTAGAGGCAACGGCAGGCGTGGTGCAGTCTGGGATTCCAGCTAATTCCCTGCGTCTGAAACGGAGTGCCCTTGGCAGAGAGGGTGAAATGGAAGAGTTAACATGAAGAAACACGAACGCTCATGGGACTGGGACTTGCCCTACGGACAAGGAAAACCCATAGAAAGAGTTCAAGCCTGGAGTGACCTCATCAGTTTGTTAGAAAGAACACACCGACTAGAACCAAGAGGGTGGAGGAGGAGGCCGGATTTGCTGGGCAGTTACGTACCCAGCCACAGACGACTGTCTCCGCTGAGTGGAGTTAATGGCGACAATCTTAATCTGTTTATCCACTGATTGATCCAGGGCTGGGACGTGCGGCCCACTTCAGGGTCCTGGGGTAGAAGAGGCTGCACCCGTAGCCTCTGGGAAAGTAGGCTGTGGTCAGCCGGCAGTACCTGAGAGGAGGGCCTCCCTTGTCCCCTTTCTTCCTGTCCTTCTGAACGTCCTGGGAAGCTGTAGAAATCGTTTGGAGGTTATGAGGCAAGGAGTCTAAGGATGAAGGCAACAGGTTGAAGATGGAAGAACCCAAGGGAGACCCTGGGCTCTTGGTGTTGGAAGAGCTCGTCGAGAGGATGTGACCCCCGGCTAGCCCACGCACCAGGGCCACGCGGTCAGGTCTTCTCGCCGTCTTCCCCGTCCTTGGAGCATACCTTTGTGCTCGCCATTCCAAGGGCACGACTCGAGAAAGTAATGTGGTGTTGAGACCACCTGTGGACCATGTAGAGATGACTTACGTAAATAAATTAATTAAAAGAAAAATCAAGTCCCGGTGTCTTGGCATTATATGAAGCTATAGTTAATCATGACGCCAAGGGTCTTGTTTTCTTCATCTGTGTGACCCTGGCACAAAGGCTGGCAAATAGAAGATGCTCAAGAAATGTGTTGGAAGCGGAACTTTGAGGTACAGGCTCTAAATACCAGTAGAGAGGGCAGCCCCGGTGGCGCAGCGGTTTGGCGCCGCCTGCAGCCTGGAGACACGGGATCGAGTCCCACATCGGGCTCCCTGCATGGAGGCTGCTTCTCCCTCTGCCTGGGTCTCTGTCTTTCTCTGTGTTGCACATGGATAAATAAATAAATTTTATAAATACATACATACATACATACATACATACATACATACATACATACATACCAGTAGAGAGTCCTGGCCCTCTTTCCTATGTTTCCCCGGATTTGCCTCACTGACCTCACGCCGCTCACTGGCACAGAGCCCTGACGGTGCTTACGTCCCTGCGTGGGAGCGTCCCAGGCACGGCCTCCATCAACCCAGCAAGAGCGTCCAGCCAGCCCACCCTGACCCTGGAGCCCCAACTGCTCCCACCACCTCCAGACGCAGGGTAATGCTGGGCCTCACGCAGGCTCTGGCTCCCCAGGGGCTGCCCAGCAGGGCCTTGGGTTACGTGGCCCAGGACTGCAAGGGGCTCCGAACCCCGTCGGGTCCACTCTGACCAAAGAAAGCCAGGAGGTGAAGAGGAGCCGGGACATTAACCCTTCTCCCTTCCTCCCTGATGGAGCACCCTGGGCGCCAGGATCGCACATGGCACAACCAGCAACTCACCACGATTCTCATGGAGCCATAGCCAATCCCCCGATGTACCCACTTTGTAGGTCCTGTTCCTCTGTCCCTGACTCTCTGCTCACTCCTCCTGCTCCGGGATTTCATCTCCTTCTTTCTGGTTGTATTAGCATATACCCTTGCCTCGACTGTTGTTTTTTAGCCTAAGACAAAGATTCTATTATTCAGTATAATTTTCATATCGCATCTCTAAACCATACTGTGTATGTGTGAATGCCACATCGGCGGATCCTCCTGCACACCCAGGCAGCCAGGGGCGCCAAACAGCACAGGAGTCTTAAAACCCCTTTTTAAGGAAACCATTATCCGTGAGAGGCATTTCTTAAAAATTAGTCTGTCCGTTTTGTAGACATTTTTTTTTTTTTTTTTTTGTAGACATTCTTAAAAGGACGGGAAACAAAGCCTACAGGGCATCACGTTAATGCCTGTGATAAACAAATATTTAATTGTCCTTGATTTTAAACACAGAGTTGTCAGTTTGAGCTTGATAATCACTCCTTTAAAGTGGCATTTATGTCTCAAGGCATCAAGCTTGTGTTGACAAGTTTCTTGAAAGTTGGAAGAATAATTGAAAGATACATAATTAACTTTTGCTTAATGTAAAAAAAAAAAAACAAAAAAAACAAAAAACTTTTGCTTAATGTTTACCTTAATGCCGTCCACTATCAACAAAAACTACAGCAAGTGATCAGAGTATCTGAGCTATTTTCTTTTGACAAATGTGGAAGACTAGATTATTTTTTAATCATTATTCTGTTTATCACAGACATCTTTTTTGACACAGTTTAATGTGTTTTATACTGAATACACGGAGGAGTTATGTATAATTAATGGCAATATCCTCAGGGGAAAAATGAGGCTTCAATCTCAGTGGCAGCATAATCATCCTGAATTTATGGATGTAACTGTAGGGGTCTGGAATCATTAGCCAAAGTAAATGGAAAACATAATTTACAATAAAAGATATTAACCTACGTAATTTTATCTGAGATAACAAAGTCTGAAAATTTTAGCATATTGCTAAGCCACCCAGAACAGAAACACAGATACAAAGGAAAAAAGAATAAACACTGGGTCGGCTCCGGAAGAACCCGACAAAGGAATTATACATAAGTTGAAAGAGACCTATCGAGAAAAAAAAAAAAAAGGAATACAATAAATCTGGCAAAGATTACATTCTTGGTAATTTGAATTTCAAATCACTCAAGCATTCATTCTTTTTTTTTTTTCCCCTAAGCATACATTCTTAAGAATAGAAAAGCCTTCAGAACTCCCCTAGCTGAGATTGGAAAATAATAGCATTAATACTAAAATATGTACATATTAAACACACTCAACTCTCAGCCACCCAACTAATGGATGAGGGCACAGAGGGCCCAAAATCAAGCAGCAAATGTTTGTCAAATGCTAACTGCGCTGACCTGTCCAGAGACGGCCACCTGCCCACTCCCAGCTGCGTTCCCTGGTCAAACTGGAAATTGCCGGCCTCGACTCCCACCTGCTTTATCACTGAGCTCAGCTAATCACCGGGCCCTCTGGAGGGGAGCAGGTGAGGGCAGACAGGCAGGGCACGGCCTAAGGTGCCCCCCGAATGTTGCCACCACCTCAGGACACTAAGGAAAGGCCCTCGCAATGACTTGGAAGCAATCACCGCTCTCCTTCAAAAAAGCAGTTTCCGACCCTCCATCTCCTGACCACGATTGAATAACTGCACCTGGGATTAACCTTGAACAACTGGGAAACTGGACAACATACAGGAGACAACTGTTTTTTGGACTTTGGCCGACAGGTAGCGTGGGACTGGGACTGCAATCCCTTGAAGAGGGCCTCCCTCTAAGAGGCCATGACTTTCTGCCTGGAGGCCTCTGCCCTGCGTGGACGAGCAAGGGGGGGTCCCACGTAAAACACAATAGTCTTACTAAGTGGAGGTGACAAAGATCTGAATCCAGGAGGGTTGAAGCTGCTGGAAGTTTGCAGGCCAGAGCTGCAGAGAGAAGGACGCCACCTAGGAAAGGAGTTCCAGAAGTCCGCATGGGCTTCTTTGGAGTCCTGGCTGGGTGCAGTGAAGTTCCACGGTTTGGGTAGAGAGAGGCTGGGGAGCTGCGAACTATACAGCTCGTGGGCTTGCACGGGGCCTGCTCAGGTTGTGATGGGGCGAGGTGGGAGTGGGGGTGTCCTCCTTGACCACCAGCAGTATTCTACAGAACCCTGGAAAAGCCATGCTTCGGTAATGGTACTGAACTATTACTGGAATATGAAGCTGACTTTATGTCCATCCTAAAAAGGCTGCAAAGCAAAGCCCCCAAAGGATCAAGGGCCCTTACTGCCCAGCATCCCAAAACATAGTTCTTAAAGGAAGACAGCAAAACCCACACAGACACTCAACAATGTAAAACCCACAATGTCCCAGCATCCAAGAAAATTTTACTAACTGTGTCAGGAAGCAGGAACATGTAACCTGTAACCAGAAGAAGAATCACCCAGAGAGGACCCGGAAATGATGAAGGTGGCGAGGATGAGCAGGCGAGAGCTTGAAGCGGCTCTCCTAACGGGGCTTGGCTACTTAAATGAAAACATGAACAAAGTGAGGCGAGGAATGGCAGGTGTTTTCAAAAAGTGCAGTTTCAACAGAGGAGTGGAGAGGGGTGCCAGGGACAGGGGACGGATGGGGAGCACGACACAAACGTGGTGTTTATTCCAGAAGGGGGGGCTGCAAAGACAGAAGACGGCAGCAAGGCCTATCAAAGGTTTGGATTCTTGTCTTTCCCTGGGGAAAAGAAAAAGAGAAGCTACAAATGAAAGCTAAAGAGAATTGTCAGAAAGAAGGAATTGTGTGAGGCTAATGGTTCCAGGCAGCTTTGGGGAGAAAACTTTAATTTCTAAGGAGAAGAGGAATGATTTTTCCCTGAGATAATGGAAAGAAGCTGAATATAAGATAGAGACAGAAAGTTCAAGGGAATTAAGCAAAGCCTGGGTAATTAATGGAGTTTCGGTAAAGAGGAGGCAAAGTCATTTATGAGAGGTCATGGGCTTGAGGAATCCAATGAGTAAAAAAAGAAAAAGAAAAAATGAGAAGGAGGAGCCTGAATCAGAGAAAACGTAAGAAAGGAATAAAAGGACTACAAAGGGGGAGCCCCAAACAGCCCCATCTCCCCAAACGCTGTGAACTGAGTGGCCGCCAGAGTTGGTAAGAAGGAAATAATAAAATGTGAAGGAGGAGGGTTTGAGTTCAAATATGTAAAAGGAAAATGATGTCCTGTTTTATTGTAGTATATCCTGACCCCAGTGAAAACTTTCTGGGAGGAAACGTTAAGGGGTCAGGATAGTGCAGACACTGCACTGGACGAGAAGGGTGATGCGAGGTGGGAAGAAGGGTACGGGTAGGGGCGCCCGGGGGCTCAGCAGTTGAGGGTCCGCCTTGGGCCCAGGGCGGGACCCCAGGGTCCTGGGATAGTGTCCCGCATCAGGCTCCTGCAGGGAACCTGCTTCTCCCTCTGTCTCTCTCTGTGTGTGTGTGTGTCTCTCGTGAATAAGTAAATAAAATCTTTATTTTTTTAAAAATGAAACAAGAAAAAATAAGTAAAATAAAAATGAGACAAGAGTAGAATGGCTGTAATCTTCAGGCCACGAAACGTTACCGTGGAAAGTAGGTTCGTAAACTGGGATAATAAAAGCAAACCTAAGTGACGCTGGGCAGCAAGACAAGCCCCAGAGCTGCTACGTTTCTGAGCTGCGTGTCGAGGTGGAAGCGTCAGGCTGGGAGTCAGAGGACGTGATGTTGGGTCTGGTCTCGCAGTGACCGTCTTCCTGGGCTACTTACCTCCTCTCGCCGGGTCTGGTTCCACGTCTGTCAAATGGGCACAAGGCCAGAGACGCCTACTGTGGGTGAATCTGCACAAATCAGACGAGATCATCCGCAGAAACACTGTGTTCCCTGTTCAGTGCTGTGAAACCCAAGACACGTGTAGGCCTTTTTGGGGTCACCCGCGCAGCTCACAGTGATGCATCTTACTCTGAGGTGCCTCCCCGTCCCGCAGGTGGATTTCCTGCATCACCCCCCCCACTGACCCTCGACGGTTGGACCAGGATTCGAGCAAGTCATGTGAGGTAGGCCAATCGGATTATCCCGGGAACTCAGAATTGGGACCAAATCTATCCAATCTGAACTGATTATTTGAACAGAAGTGTAAACTGTGGAGCAATGGGTGGGTCATCTGCTGCCTGCTGAGAGCAGGGAGATGGGAAGAAAGCCTGTCTAGAGAGAGAATGAAACTGATGGGCAGCGGGGAGCAGAGATAAGAGTGAGAGAGCGAGAGAGCGAGAGAGAGAGAGAGAGCACTTCGGATAGCTGCACAGTTCTGGGTTCTTCTCTCCACCTGTCTGCTTCACTGGCCTGGGATTCTATATGTAAAACACTCCTGTGTCCTAGAAATAAAATCCTTTTTTTTTTTTTTTTTTTTTTTGTAAATATGGCTTGTGTGTTTTTCTGTACTTTTCAACTAAAGAATCTTAACTAAGGCAATATGGTAGGTTCGATAGTGTCTGTCCCTCGATCCTACCCAAAATTCATGTCTACCCAGAACCTCCGAACATGACCTTATTTGGAAATAGGATCTTTGCGTATGTAGCTAAGGTGAGGTTATCCTAGATTCCAATGGCTTTTAATCCAGTGGCTGGTGGTGTTCTTATAAGAAATGCACAGAGAGGAAGCCCTAAGAAGACGAAGGGTAGGCAGACATTGGTGCTGTGCTGACAGAGGCAAAGGGATGCTTGAAGCCACTAGAAGTTTGAAGAGCCAAGAAGTCTTCCTTAGATCCTTTAGAGGGAGCGTGGCTCTCGTGACACCTTGATCTTGGGCTTCTGGCTTCCCAAGCAGAGAGAGAATCCATTTGTGTTGTTTTAAGCCGCCTAGCTCGTGGTGCTTCATTACAGCAGCCCTAGAAAACCAACACAAGGAGCATTATAGGACAATCCACCCCAAAACTGCTGTTTTCAGGCTGTGCTGTCATGGAAAGGGTGAGACTCTGTACCAGGGAGGGACCCTTGAAGCTCTCAAGGTCTTCTGGGCCCGCAGCCCCTTTCTGAGAAATAAGCCCTTCGTGGTTTGTTCTGCACAAAGTTGTTATATTTTTTATCATGTGAAACCACTGCTACTCCTCCAGCCACACCTGATTGGAACCAAACTTTCCCAGGAATGAGCTAGTCAGAAGGAGGCCAAGAAGAGTTTGGTGTCAAACTACCGGATGGGGCTCACTCTGCATCAGACGGTGACAAGTCAACTCAACCAGGAAATACAAACCCTAACTAAACAAAGAGTAGGCA
This sequence comes from Canis lupus familiaris, assembly GCF_011100685.1. Classification (NCBI taxonomy): domain Eukaryota; kingdom Metazoa; phylum Chordata; class Mammalia; order Carnivora; family Canidae; genus Canis; species Canis lupus. The sequence goes on from NC_049231.1 coordinate 11,772,073, forward strand.
ATATCCCAATCTATGCTGAGTTTTTGATATCTCCCCGAGCCTAGCGATACTCCTGTCTGGGAAGCTCTGTGACCAAGAAGGCTGCCACGGAGCAGAGGACACCCCACGGTGCCCCAGGACTCCTAGCAACAAACTCCCATTATTAGAGAGCATCTGGGCGCGCATCCTGTTTCAACTTGTTCTACTCTGCTCGGGCTTCCATAATAAAGTACTATAGGCTGGGTGGCTTAAACAACAAAACTTTATTTCTAACGCTTCTGGAGGCTGGGAAACCTAAGGTCAAGGTGCTGGCCAATTCAGTTCTTGATGAGAGTTCTCTTCCTGGCTTTCAGATGGCTGCCTTCTTGCTGTGTCATCAAATAGTCTCTCCTCGGTGGGTGCACAGAGGGGAGTGGGAGAGGGAGAAGGAGAGGGAGATCTGTCTCTTCCTCTTATTATAAAGCCACCGATCCAATCAGATTAGGACCCCAACCTTACGACCTCGGTTTAATCTTATTAACTCCTAAAAGCCCTATCTCCAAATATAATCACATTGGGGGTTAGCCTTCAACCCTTCTCCCTAATACCCTGTTAGGATCTTTTCAGCAAACAACTGGCTCATTCGTGATTCTAATGCAGGGGTTACACTGAAAGATAATCTCGGATGATTTCTGTTGCCTCACCAAGATACAACGTACTTCTAATTACATAAATGAGAACACACACACACATACATATATACACACATATGAGTATACATTTATAGTATATATATTCATAACGTCCCACATGCCAGATGTTGTGCTAAGTGGTGTATGTAAAATATATATATATTTCATTTCATCCTCACAACAGTCTCATGAGGCAGGTCGTGTTATTATGTTCATTTAACAGTCTAGAAGATCAAGGCACAGGAAGGTTAAATAACTTGTCCAAGCTCATACAACTGGTATGTGCTAATCCTGGGACTCAACCCACACAATCTGGCTTCAGAGTTCATGAATTAATAAGCCATAGGTCCCAGCTATGAGAGACTGCTAGTATAGTGGCTGGAGTAAGGGAAGATTGAAATCAGAAAATTATGGGCAGCGTACTCCTTTGGGTGAATCGTCTCTCGGCCTACTAGTCCCTATGGACTTTGATGGCCATAGGTTAACTGGCCATCCCAGAGGTAAACACAACTTGCCTTGGAATAAGACGTGCATGGCTCCACATGTTTACTTTATCTATCTCTGCACATTGGGCAAGCCATCCAGTGTATGTGGAAAGGGATGCAAGATTTTTCTCATCACATTCTGTATGTACTGAGCAAAGAGCTGGTCGCTCTCAAGTTTTGTCCCCTGGGCAGAAAAGGAAGAAGATTGTGTTCCTTCCCCTTGCTCTTACTGATCAAGTGCTCCTGTGTGCTCCAACAAGACGTTCTTCTTAGTTGGATGAATGGATGTGTAGAGAGGCAAGAGGCCAGGACTTATGGGCTCAAGAATGTGTAAGATTTATTGGAGCTGCTGGTTAGAACACTGCTGTTTTCGTGAACTGGACCAAAATGCTCTCACACCAAGCTTGCACCAATAAAATAAATAGCCTCAGGTGTCTATCGACCTAAGAGGACCTGCCTGGAGTTGATATAATTGCCAAACCACTCACTGGGAACTTGACAGATGAGTCCTTTAGCTTTCAGTTCACGATGAGAATCTGCACCAGAAAATAAGACTAATCCTTTTTAAGGAGAAATACAAATTCCTATTTTCTTAATCTTTCATTCATTCAACAAATGTTTATTGAATGCCTACTAGTGATAGGCACTGTTCTTGGAGATTGAAGTAGATTGAGCAAAACAAAGATTCGTGCCCTCATGAAACAGGTATTCTAGTAGGGAGAGATAGATAATTAGCAATAGACATCATGAATAAGTAAGTTATATAGGGTATGCTAGGTTATCAGTGGAATGGGAAAAGAATGAAGAGCAAAAATAAGAGGACTTGAAACTGTTGGGGGCTGGTTGCAATTTTAAATAGAATAGTCAGGGTAGGCCGTGTTGAGAAGGCAACACTTGAGGAAGGACTTGAAGGAGGTGAAAGGACTGGCCAAGTAGATATCTGGGGTCAGAGCACACCAGACAAGGGAAACAGCAACACTGGAGTGCTTGGTATGTTTGAAGAATCTCGGGAAGACAGGGTGGCTGGAGCAGTGGGGTGGGGTGGGGGGGGATTGTGGAAGTCTGGAAAGGTAACAGGAACCTGCAGACCACTGGAGCGACCTCTACTTTTACACTGTAGGATTCCTATTCTGAATGATATGGGACCCTATTAGAGGGTTTTGAGCAAGGAGTGACATGTTCTTTCTTCTGTTGTAACCAGGTCTCCTTGACTGCTGTGCCGCAAGCTGGGCGTGTGAGAGCAAGAGTAGAAAGATGGAAACCAGATAGAATGCAACTTCTGTTATCAAGACAAGAGACAATGTCGGCATAAAGTAGGTCGTAATAGCAGAAGTGATGAAGAAGTAATCAGATTTGGGGTCGCATTTGTGGGTAGAGCCAATTGGAATTGCTATGGATTGGATATGGTGTGTAAGAAAGGAAAAAAAAAAAAAACAACCATATGAGTTAGATGAGTTAGATACCTATGACCATCAAGATGGAGAAAGGCTGCAAGTTGTTGGCCGTACAGATCTGAAGGGCAGGGGGAAGAACGTCTGGGCTGGAGTTATGGATGTGGGAGTTGTTGGCCTACAGATGGGGTGCAAAGCCAAAGGCTGAATGAGATCACTAAGGAAGCGTGTGTGGATAGAGAAGAGGTCCGGGCCTGAGCCTCTGAGCGTGCCAAAGGAACAAGTTGGGGTGGGGTGGGGACGAGGACTCAGCACAGGAAGGGCATCAAGATAGAGTAGTCAGGAAAGGGGAGAAGGCTGGAGCGACGTTCTTGACCAGGCAAGAAGGGGTGCGGGCTGGTATGGGGGGCGGCTGGCCCTGGCCAGGAGCTTGGGAGCCCCTCTGTCCTGACCCCACTCTCTGGCCCACCGAAGGCCCCTCCATATCCGGCGCTGTCTTCACACAGTGCAGGTTGTTCTTGCTGATGGCCTCCCCAAAGCAGTTGCCCGTTGGCCACTTGGTGAAGGGCAGTTCCATGAGCGGTCAGTGCTCCCCGGGCACGTCACGCAGATCTCATTGTTGAACACGACGTATTTTCTGTCCTTCTGCTGAGATGGCCCAGGTCGGAGGAGCTAGAGTGGGAGCCCAAGGGCCCCACGGCTGTGCCGGGAACACAACCAAGGTCTCTGGGGCCTGGTGGCCGTGCTGAGATTCCACAGACCGAGTGCCCTAAGAACAGAAACGTGTGGCCTCCCGTGCTGGAAGCTAGAAGAGAGAAGTCAGGGTGTCGGCAGTGTGGGCTCCTCCCGAGGCCGGGAGAGAGAATCGTTCCGGCTTCTCCTCGGGCATCTGGTGACTGGTTGGTGGTCTCCAGCATTCTTCCCTCACAGATGCGTCACCTTAGGCTTTATGTCCACACGGTGTCTTCCTGTGAGCTCATCTCTCTGTGTCTAGGGTTCCCCTTTTCATAGACACCAGTCGTATTGGATTAGAGGCTCACCCTACACCTGTATGAGCTCATCTTAACAAATTGTATCTGTAAGGACCCTATTTCCAAATAAGGTCACATGCTGAGGTATTGGCAGTGAGGACTTGGCCATGCGAGTTTGGGGGGGAACACTCAATTCTACCTATGACAGTCTTCCAACGTCACATTTAGTGCCAGCCTCAATGGTAGAGATCAGGCCGGTCGCAGATGAGGAGGGACTGGGAACAGGGGGATCGAGGGCTTCTTCCTTGCACGGCTCTCCGATGCCAGTCCTGTCATTTGAGTCTGTCGTCTGTGATGCGACTCTGACGTGACTGCCTTGGCCTGTTTTAGAAAGCAGGACCTTGAAGAGTAAGAGGTAACAACTGGGAAGGTGAAGAGCATGGGGATTTGTAGGAGTGGGTGTTCCTCTGAAGCAGTGGCCACGTGCGTCGAGTACACATTTGCCTTTTACCCAAACAACCAGAAGTGCCCAGCATCCTCAGGCATCCCTCCTGAGATTCTGATTCTGTGGGCCCCGAGCCAGGAACAGGCATTGTAGCACGCTGGAGGGTGATCCCGGTGCCCCCCACCCCGACACACCAGGGGGTCATGGTGTGACAATAGTGACAATACTGGGGCACCAAGACCCTCAGGTTGGAGCCAGACCAGGCCTTGCCATCCAGACAGTGGGCAGCACTGGGGAACGCCTGCTCCCAGGGCCGCGAAGGGCCAGAGGAGACCATCAAGGCCACCTCTACAGGCGGCACACCCGCCCCGAGGGGGGGAAGCCAGGGCACCTGGAGGGCTATGGGCAGAGGGAGAAGCAAAAGCAGGACTTCGGTATAAGAGGATTGCAATGGATAAAATGAAGAGAGCAGAGAAATGTGAGCAGCTGCCCCTAAGCCAGGGTCTAGACCAGTCAATGTCTCCTTTCTTTTATCTTTTTAAAGATTTTAATTTATTTATTCATGAGAGACACAGAGAGAGAGAGAGAAAGAGAGAGAGAAGAAGAGACACAGGCAGAGGGAGCCCGACGTGGGCCTCGATCCCGGGGCTCCAGGATCAGGCCCTGGGCTGAAGGCAGCCCTAAACTGCTGGGCCACCCCAGCTGCCCAGTGTCTCCTTTCTCTTCACCAAGTCACCGAAGCTGTCACGCTTCAGAGCAGGCCACCTTCCTGCTTCTGGGGTTGCTCTGGGTTCCCCAAACAGGTACTTTGCCACGAGACCAAGGGCACGTCTGTTTTTGGTGGGTGGTTGTTGGGGTCCTCTGCTTCTCGCGGCACTGCCTTGTCCTCCGCATCCGGACACAGAATAAGAGCCCGAGGAAAACCCCGGAGTGTGTGATTGTGCGGGGAAAGCCACCGGGGTCTGTAGTGAAGTAGGGTTAGACTCTGCTAAGTGCGCTTCTTGAGAACCCTGAGTAGAAAGATCCGTGTCTGCATCATTTCTTTACTCTTCTTTCACCTTCTTGACCTCACTGAGTGTTCACAAGAACCCCAGAATACATATTACCCTCACTGGACAGATATTTTAAAGATGAAAATATGGGGCACTTGGGTGGCTCTGTCGTTGAGCATCTGCCTCCGGCCCAGGCAGTGACCCCAGGGTCCCGGGATTGAGTCCCGCATCCGGCTCCCTGCATGGAGCCTGCTTCTCCCTCCGCCTGTGTCTCTGCCTCTCTTTCTGGGTCTGTCATGAATAAATAAATAAAATTTTTACAAAGAATAAAGATGGAAATATGACATGCCCTTTTTCTGCTTATAATCCTAAGTGATTCCTCATTGTTCACCCATTGGCTCCATCCTGGGGGAAATATGTTCCAAGGAAGTAACCTAAAAAAGGGGGGAAGCCAATTCGTACAAGGGTGTCTGTAACAGCTTTATCCACGACATTAAAAACTGAGAACAAACCAAAACCCAGTCATGAAGGGCAAGGCTAAGCCAATCCTGTCTCCCAACCCGCTGGACCACTCTGTACCTGCTCTAGGCGCTAGGGCTGCGGCCTACCCGGGCTCGAGGCACGGGTGGGGCTCAGGGTCTGTGTCTACAGGTGCCCAATGCGCAACAGGTTTAATGAACAGCAAGAGGAACAGCCTGATTTCAGGTCTGTGCACACGCTCTGGCGCCAAGAGCAGGTGCCAAGAGCAGGCCGGGGAGGTCATGAAAGGTGGGGCGCCCCATGTGCCTCCCAGCTGCTGCTTAGGCCTGACCCGCACAGTTCTTTTTTCTTCCTTTTGTTTTTTTGGTTTATTTTTTTAAAGATCGTATTTAATTATTCACACAGAGAGACACAGAGAGACACAGAGAGAGAGAGAGAGCGAGAGGCAGAGACCCAGGCAGAGGGAGAAGCAGGCTCCGTGCAGGGAGCCCGGTGTGGGACTCGATCCCAGGACCCGGGGTCACGCCCTGGGCAGAAGGCAGATGCTCACCCGCTGAGCCCCCAGGCGCCCCGACATACACATTATTTCGGTGGGAAAACCCATTTGTCCCCCGAGGACCGTCACAGCATTTCATCCTGAGAAGAGAAAACGAGACGCGGCGGGTAAAACCTCAAGGCCTCCCTGTGCAGGGGGCGCGCGGGGCAGGTGCGGCCCAGTTTGGGGGTCGGCGGCCCCGACTTCGGGGACCCCCCGGGCGGGCTGCGTGTGCCCCACGCACACCGGAGCACTCGGCCGTGCTCACCCCGCGTCTGGCCAGTCGGGGGGGGGGGGGCGAAGAGGGGGGGGCGGGGGTGGCACAGGGCGGGGCAAGCGCAGGTCCTCCTCCCCGCTACCCAGGGGAGACCCGCTGGGGCCGGATGACGCCGAGGCCCGGGAGGGGCGGGGCAGGTCGGGGGGGGGGGGGGGGGGGGGGGACCCGCTCAGACTCGATGACCCCGAGGGCGGGTGGGGGTGGGGGAGTGACGGGGGGGGGGGGGAGTGACGGGGAGGGGGACCCGCTCGGACTCGATGACCCCGAGGGCGGTGGGGGGGGACGGGGGGTTTGAGCGCTCCTGCCCCCGTGGCCGCTACGGGCCTCGCACATGGGCCTCGCTCAATCCCGCCTTCTCCTGGCCTGACCCCGCCCTGGAAACACTGGCCGCCGCGCCCCAAACTCATGTGACCCTGGTTTGTGTCCGAAGATCAAGGTCATCACTTACAAGGAGGAATATGGGGGGGCGGGGGGCAATATTCCTGTTGGACAGTCTGCAAGTTCTGCTCCCGCAGGTGAGACCAAGCCCAGGTCGGAGGCCGAGCGCCGGGGTCCTGGGAGCCTCCCCACCCCCATCCGCCCAGAGACCCCCAAGGCCTTTCGGCGTGTGCCCCCCTGCGGGCCCCAGCGCACGACCCCTTTCTCTACCCCCCCCCCCCCCCCCCCCCCCAGTCCTTGCGACAAACCACGGCCTCCGGGCGGGCTACCTTTACTTTCCAGCTGTCACAGCCCCCTCGGCCCTGGTGGCTCTGGGCCGCGCCTGTGTCGCCCGCTGTCCCCATCAGGCCCGGGGACTCACTCCTCCGCGGGGCTGCTCACCGCCCAGCACCTGGGGGTGCCCCAACAGGGCCGCTGACCCAACCGGCTCTTTCTCCACCTGCTCTAACCGCCTGGCCTGGCCTGCCAGGGTCAGTTTTTGTTAAATAGAGGCAGGGAGACATCCATCAATCCAGAGATAGAGAGAAAGAGAGAGAGAGAGAGAATCCTATTCCCGGACTATGACCTGTCCAAACGTTATACCCCCAAAAGCCAGCCTTAGGAACACTCGGGCCTTGGTGCTCTCACCCCCACCCACCTGCTCATCTGATCCTTCCATCCTGATTCCCTAGCCTCACCCTGCACCCGGCTTATGCCCGCCTTACTCTGCCTCCTTACTTTGCTGACCAATGTGACCCCTTCCACAAGCACATTGATTTGGATTCTCTGAACCGCCCCCTCCCCCCACTTTACCCACCTCAAGGCCCAGAAATGCTGAATCAGTCTGAATTCTAACATGGACCGCAAGTGACTTGTATGCATGCCAGCCCTGGAGAAGCTCTGCTGTATTATTTTTATTTTTTTTAAAGATTTTATTTTTTTTATTTGTTCATGAGAGACCCACAGAGACAGAAGCTCCGCTTTAAATCTGTAGGTTCCTTGCTCTCTTGTCTCCTGTCACTCTTAAGATATCAGCATCCACCGTACTAGTTCTCTATGGTTGCATATAAAATCACCTCAATTTATCGGCTTGAAGCAATGCTTACTCTCTCACAGTTACTGGGCATCAGGAATCTGGGCAAGAATTTTTAATTTTCTTTTCTTTCTTTTAAGAGAGAGAGCTGGGTAAAGAGAGAATCTCTGGGGTAGAGGAGGAGGAGCAGAGGCAGAGGGGAGAGAATCCCAAGCAAGCTTCTTGCCCGGCACAAAGCCAGACGTGGGCCTGGATCTTATGACCCTGACATCATGACCCGGGGGGGAAACCTAAAGTGGGATGCTTAACTGGCTGAGCCACCCGAGCACCCCTGGGCAAGACTCATTCTGGACGCTCTGCTCAGGAACTCACATGGGGTGCAATGATGTGTCAGCTGGACTTCAGTCCTCCCAGGCTTGGCTGCGGAGGAGTCACTCCAAGCTCACTCATGTGGCCGTCGGGGGACTCATGTCTCCACGGGCCGTTGGATAGAGGCCTTCCTGAGTTCCTTGCCTGGTTGACCTCTCCACCGGGCCGCTCACAGCACAGGCAGCTGGCTTCACATACAACAAACAAATGAAAAAGCAAGGGAGGGCAAGTAGGACGGAAGCCAGAGTCTTTGTGACCAAATCTCAGAAGGGATAGCCCATTATTTTTTGCCTTACTTTATTTGTTAAAAGTAAGTCCGTAGGTCCAGGCTACAGTCAAAGGGAGAGAGTTAGACCAAGGCATGAGCAACAGGCGGGGGTCTTCAGGGGCTGTCTCAGGGGCCGCCTACTACACCCACGTTCATTGTCATCTACTACCTTGGCTGACTAATTTTCTACTCAGTTACACGTCTGGGTGGCCATACATGGAACCTCAACACCACTGGGAGTTTGAGAATCTCCAAACTTCTCCCCACTGTGCTCTCTGTCTTGACTACAACTTTTAATTCCCTCTACTTGCCCCACATCTTTACTCCTCTTACACCATCCTTGACGGCAAACATGATTTCCTATCCCTTTCCACCTTTCTCGTCCTCACATACTAACACTCTTCCAGTCTCACTCAAAGCTCCATACGAGGTGGGGGGGGGCTTCCAATGCAGCCAGTTATGTTTGGCCTTACTAAAAACCTAAAAGCACCCACACTCACCTATTTGACTTGTGGGATTGTCACACTTTCCCTTCCTCCACTTTAGGGCAAATCTAGGATTCTCTGCTTTTTCTTCCATTCCCAGGTTGATGAGCATGCCTGAGGGAAATCATAAAACCACGCCAATTTGTCTCATTTATAAATGGATACTGTCTAACTTCATCTGGGTAACAACTCTCTTCAGGGCTGCATCTCTACAGAATTTACCCAGCATCACCTCCAGAACTTTCTCATTCTCCTCAAGTCCCCACACCCTCATTGACCAGCCTTGGTCTATCCTGAGCCTTCCTCCAGTGGAAGCCTATTCCCATTGGCTGTCTCCACTTTAGAACGCTTTCATCTCGTTACTCATTATTTTTTGTCCTCGTCTCAGAGGAATAGGTGCTGGTCTTCCCTTGTGGGCCTAAACTCTTCACATACCCTACAATCCATTCTATCCCCCTTCTTGACTTCACTCCATCAGTTCCTCCCTCTGTCTGGATTGCCTCCTCCCCTTCAGCTTACAAACATGTCCACAGTAAAAGCGACCTTGACTCAGTTACTCCCCCAAGCTACAACTTCATCATTTTCTTTATTTCTACCTCTAATTTATTTTTAGTTTTATTATGATTTTCAAATATAAAGAAAGGTAGAGGGGTGCTCGGCTGACTCAGTCAGAAGAAAATGTGACTCTTGATCTCAGGGTTGTAAGTTCAAGCCCCATGTTGGGTGTAGATATTACCTAAAAATAAAATCTTAAAATATAAAAAAGAAGAGTATCATAATAGCTACCAATATACTTGCACCTCGATTGAACAATTGGCCATGTCTTCTTCATCTTTCTTTTCATGAAATATTTTAAATTAAATTATAGACATCATGACATTTCATTCCTACATACTTTAAAATGCATCCCTTAAAAACAATATCAGGGATGCCTGGGGGCTCAGTGGTTGAGCGCCTGCCTTCAGCTCAGGGTGTGACCCCAGAGTCCTGGGATCGAGTCCCGCGTCAGGGTCCCTGCATGGAGCCTGCTTCTCCCTCTGCCTGTGTCTCTGCCTCTCTTTGTGTCTCTCATGAATAAATAAATAAAATATTTTTAAAAACCCAATATCATTATCATAATTAGCAAAACTAATAATAATGCCTTCATATTATATAACAGACCATATTCATATTTTCCCAATGGTTTCAAAAAATGTGTTTTACAGCCTTTTTTTCAAGCCAGGATTCAAATAAAAACCACACATTGCTCAGGTTGTTGTATGGCTTAATTATCTTTTGATTTCAGTAGTACTCCCCACCCTCTTTTTTATGCCATTGAATTGTTGGGTTGGGCCCCTTGTCCCTAGCTTTGTCCCACCTTCTGGATTTGTCTTGTTTCCTTTTTGGTGTCATTTAACATGTTCATCTACCCCTTTATTTCCTGTAAACTGGAGATGGAATATAAAGGCTGATTTCAATTTAAGTTAAACATTTTTGTCAGGAATATTCGTAGCTTATGTTATGTACTTTATTTTTTTTAAGATTTTATTTATTTATTTATGATATACACAGAGAAAGAGGCAGAGACACAGCAGAGGGAAAAGCAGGCTCCATACAGGGAGCCGAATGTGGGACTCGATCCCGGGTCTCCAGGACCACACCCTGGGCTGAAGGCAGCGCTAAACCGCTGAGCCACCCGGGCTGCCCTGTTATGTACTTTATATTGCGTCACATTTTAGACACACTACTTCTGACTGTCTCACTTTTAGTGATGCTAACATTTATTACTGAGTTAAGGAGGCCACAGCCAGATCTCCCCACTGTTAAATTACACTTGCAATCAGCAAATAATCCATAGAGTGATATTTTAGTACTATTTTTGGCAAATCTGCCGATTGTAAACATCCTTTATTCTGTAAGAATGAGTAGTGTATCAGTCATGGTTCATTAGATAAAACCGAAACCAATCTAGATTTTTTTTTTTCATCAGAAAGATTTAATTCAACTAATGAGCTCCCAAATTCATTGGAAGAGCTTGGAAAGAAGGCGAGGCTAGGCCTCCAGGGGCTGAAACAGAATAAATTTAGTGCCTGTGTCCCAAGGCTCATGAAGCCGCCATTGCCATGCTGCAGCTATATCTCTTGAATCTAGGACCTAGAATTTAGCAGAAAACCTCATTGTCTCCACACCCATGCTGGCCAGAAGCAACGGTCAAAGGAGCAAGAAGATGGCTTGCACCTAATTTCTACTTTCCAGGTCTAATGGAAGCGCATTTCATTTTTGGAACCTAATTCATATCCTGAAGACTAGATATAAAAGAGTCTGCTTTTTTTTTTTTTAACTTTCCCACCAGCCTCTGCACACCAGTAGATATCATGGATTATCATGACACCTATCACCATAGGGCAACGGCAGAAAAGGGGGTATACCTGAGACTTCTCAGGTTCTGCGGCAGCAACGAGAATCGTTCTCATAGGCTCCCCTCCCTGGGCACGTTGCAGAGAAGGTAAAGGCCAACAGTCACTGCTTCTCCATATGCCTTTCATCTGTGAAGATTCTGTTAATACCTCTCATCTTCTCTTGCCTCATTTTACATTCTGTTGTACTTAATGGTTGTAATTTTCAAATTCTCATTTTTATTAGAGTTTTGGGAGAAAAAGAAATAGCAACCTTTTCAGATCTACTAGATGATTCTCAAACTGTTCCATAGACACGTCTGAGTGATAGGCTAGGCTATGTCCTCACGTGGAGGATTTGTGAGATGTACCAGCCTACCAGAGTGCAAGTATTAATCACTTTAATTTAATGTAAGCCCTGCCGATACTACCATTTTTGTATTACCTCCTCATTTCTGTATACCACGTCACTCTAAACTTAATGGCGGGTAACAATGAACATCTCACAAACAACAAATATTATCTCACAGTTTCTGTGGGTCAGGAATCTGGTCTTCATGTTCTTGTTTGGCTCTAGTTCACTCATTTTCATTGCTATAAACTGCTCCATGGCTTGTGTGTACCAAATTTATGTATTTATCCTTCTATTAATGGACATTTGAGTCTCTAGTTTAGGGCCATTGTTAACAATGCTGACATGAAAAATCTCTTACATGTCACTCATAAAAAGACTTGTTAGCACAGACTTCTTGGCTTTATATCTAGGACTGCAACTGCTGGCTAATGGGTATGTGTGTTTCCAGTATTTACTAGGTATTTTCAAATCTCCGAAGTTGTACTAGCAGGTGCGTGAGAGTTTCTGATGCTCCTCATCCTTACCAATGCTTGGTATTGTAAGGCTTATAAAATTTTTGGCAGTCTGATGGTTAGGAAAAGATATCTGACCCTGTTTAACTCACTGATCCCTTGAGGTTGGGTCCCTTTTCTTATGTTTATTGATTATGTGTTCTTCTGTGAGGTCATTGTTCATATCATTGGTCAACATTTCAGTTGGTTGTTTTTTGTGGGATTTCTTTTTTTTGAGAGAGAGAGAGAGTGCCCGAGAGAGAGAGTGGAGAGGAGGGACAGAGGGAGAGGGAGAGAGAGAGAGAACTCTAAGCAGGCTCCACACCCAGCACAGAGCCCCATGCGGGGCTCAATCTCATGTCCCTAAGATCACAACCTGAGCTGAAATCCAGAGTCAGATGCCCAACTGACTGAGCCACCCAGATGTCCCTCAGTTGGTCGTTTTTATATTTCCTCTGACATGTGAGAGCACTTTATACATTCTGGATATTACCCATTGTTAGTTACACTGATTCTATCAATGAATATTTATTGAGCACATGGTGCACTTAGAGGATAGAGCAGTGAACAAGACAGATCCAAAAAAAAAAAAAAAAGGCAGATCCAAAAAACCTCATAATTCACAAGGCACACATTGTAGTGTAGGGAGAGAAACAATAAACACAATAAAAAAGCCAAGTTTATGTATGTTAGATTTTACATACCCTGTTATAAATGCTATAGGCAGAAATGAAGCAGGGAAGAGGGATGGGGGTTGTGGGGAAAGGCTACAGCTTAAAATAGGGTGGTCAAGGAAGGCTTCACTGAGAGACTGACATTTGAGTAAAACCTGAGGAGGGTAGGGAAAGTGACCTCTGAGGTATTTGGTGGAAGAGCATCTTAGAGAGAAGAGCAAATGCAAGGGCCTTGAAGTTGGAGCATCAGTGGTCTGGGCAGGGAACAGCAAGGCGGCCAGCGTGGCCAAAGGCGAATGAGGAATATGAGTCACAAGAGATGAGGTTTGAGCTGTAAGGTGGGAAAGGTGCGTGTGCAGAATGTAAAAGATGTCATAGACCATTGCAAGGACTTGACTTTTTCCTCTTAGTGAGGTGATAAGCCATTTGAGAAAGGGAAAGATTTGAGCAAAGAAGTGACACAATCTGACCGTTTATTTAAAGATTTTATTTCTTTCGAGTACTCTACACCCAATGTGGGGCTCAAACTCACAAACCCGAGGTCAAGGGTTGTGTGCTCAGCCAGTCAAGTACCCCGACTGACTGTTTTTTAAAAGGCCCACTGTAGGGTGCACCAGCGGAAGAAAAGTGAGTGGCTTTCAAAATAATCTAGGTGGGGGATCCCTGGGTGGCTCAGTGGTTTAGGGCCTGCCTTTGGCCCAGGGTGCAATCCTGGAGTCCCAGGATCGAGTCCCACGTCGGGCTCCTGGCATGGAGCCTGCTTCTCCCTCTGCCTGTATCTCTGCCAATCTCTCTATCTATGTCTATGATAAATAAATAAATAAATCTTTAAAAAAAATAATCTAGGTGGAAGATCATGGTGCTTGTGCTGAGGTGATACCGAGGTGGTAAAAAGTGATGAGAAAAAATTGAAAGATATCTTATGAGTAACTGTGACCCAGATGAGGTTGGATAGTGTTTGTTGGGTAGTTATTGATTAATTTTTGTTTTTCTACTCTAGAAGAACTTTCTCAAGTGATGCTTAGGACCTGAGACTGTGGATGGAGAAAGGGTAACCAACCCTTTGGTGGGGATTGGTATGACGATAACAGTAAACAGACAAGAATGGTAATAGCATGGGCTAAGGTGGTACCAGTAAAGGTGGTGAGAAGTTTTCAGAATCTAAATCTATTTTAAAAGTAGAACTAATAAGATTTGTTGATAAATTGGTCATGGAATATAAGCAAAAGTGAGAAATCATGGATGACTTTAGTTTTTTTTTTTTTAATCCTAGAAGGTTATTATTAACTAGTAAAAACTCCTAGGAGTTTTTATTAGTTAATAATGAAAACACTTCAAGAAGTTTTGGTAGAGAAGATTAGGAGCTCACTTTTGGATTTCTTGAGTTTCAATTGCCTTATCGACATTCAAGTGGAGGTGCCCCGTTGGCAACAGGACGTATGAACCAGGCATTCAGGAGAATTTAAAGGGAGTTTTATTAGTCAATGTTGTTTAAGTAACAAACAACCCCCAAATCTCAGTGGATTAGAGTAACATTTATTTCTTGCTCTTGTTATATACATATGGGTGGCAGATTGATTACAGCTCCACTCTAGGCTGCGAGCCAGCTATGTCTGATTCAAGCATATTCTAATTTGAGCCCTAAGCTGAAGAAACAGCCACTATCTGGCACATGCCACACTCGTGGCAAAGGGCAAAAGCAAGAGAGGCCAAACTAAACAATGCAATCCAATTTAAAGCTCCTCTTTGTATGTGGTGTACACATGCCTACCTTCTATTCCATTCCTTGGCCAAAGAAAGTCACATAGTCCAGCCCTGCAATGAGACAAAGATGTATATTGTGCACTGAAGAGGCATTTCAAGACAAATCTGAAAGTGCGGATGGACAATCTTCATAGAAAGGAAAGAGCAAATTGTTGTAAGCCATAATTCAAGCTACCACAAAGTGAGTACAGACAGTGAAGAGAAGAAATCCAAAGACTGAGATATTTCAATGTTCAGAGGTCAGGGAGATAAGGAAAAACCAACAAAGGAGCCTGAGAAGGAGCAAAGAGTAAGGTAGGGAGAAAACCAGGCTGGAAGTCAAGTAAAGAAAGGGTCTCACGAAGGAAGGAGGGATCATCTGGGGCACACATTGCTAATAGGTCAAACAAGATGAGCACTGATGTTGACCAATAAATTTAGCCACGTGGAAATGTTTGGAGATCTTGACAAGAGAATTGATGACACAATTGTGTGGGGGCAAAAACTTGATGAGTGTGGATTCAAGAAAGAGTGGGAGGAGAGAAGTTAGAGATAGGGTATAGCAGACTGCTCTTTCAAGGACTTCTGCTGAAAGGAGAAGGAAGGAAATGAAGGAGTAATTGGTGGGAAAAGTGAGGTCAGTGGAAATGGGTTTTTCTTAAAGATGGAATAAATAAAACCATAGTTCCATGATGATAAGAAAGCTCCAGTAGAGAGAGAAAAAGTGATAATGCCAGAGAGAAAGTAGACAAGTGCTGTACTGAGATCCCTAAATAGGCTGGAGGGGGTGAGGTCTGGTGTACAGCAGAGGACTGGTGTTCATAGAACCATAGACAGAGTCTGTTCATAGCATCAGGTGACAAGACTGAGCAAATGGACAGAAGTGCAGGTAGGTGAGTAGATGTGATGGTGGGAGCAGATGGTAATTCTCTTCTGATTGCTTCTGTTTTTCCGCTAAATAATGTACAAATCATCAGCTGAGACTGAGAATAGGGAGAGATTATCAAAAATTTGAAAGACTTGAAGATTAGAAGAAAGTATGAGTATTCTAAAAGACTGGGAGACGGCACAAGGGGAAGAATAATGATCGGTGGGTAGCATTAAGGGCCTACTTGAGGTAAGTGATAGCTGTGTGGGGTTGTTTTTTTTTCCTTTCCCACCCACAGTCAGCAGCAGAGGTGTGGGTGCAGAGTTAAGTGGAGAATTGGACTTATCCAGATAACAAACCGACAGAGAGTTAGATTTAACTAGAATTTATCATGTTAAAAAAAAAAAACTAAGAGGGACAAGGTAGTTTGAGATGCATGCAAGGGGATGTGCATAATGCTTGATCATGGAATTTGAATAGGATAATAATGGAAGTAGAACATGGCACAGGAAAGAAACAATAAAATGGCGGAAGATTCAATAGATTATAGGTCTTAATATAGTTGAGAAATCGTTGGAGTCAGAAATAAGCTTAAGAGGTAGAAGGCCTCGGTCAGAGAGGGTGAGGCTTGGTATTGACATTATGGAGGAGACGTAGTGATGGGCAATAAGAAGATCTAGAGCAGTATTGTTCAATAGAACTGCTGTGGGGTTGGGCCTCTTCGTGTCCACCGTCTAATATGGTTGCCCCTTGTGGCTACTGATCACCGAAAATGGGCCAACTAGGGAAATGAAATTTAAATTTTGTTTAAGTTTAAAATTAAAAGCAATTTGTGAAGCGAGTAGTTACTGGATTGAGCAATGCAATTCTGGAGTTGTGACCATGCTAGTGCGTAGCTGAGCTGAAAGACAACATCCTTGGAGAAGAGGAGGCCAGATGCTCAGAGGCTAGATGATTGAAAGGACCATATCAGGAAATGGCTATTGAAATCATCAAGAATTATGACAAGAAGAGCGTTGGGATGACAGCGAACTGGCAGCTAAAATCTTCAAGGAAAGACAGGTGTCTCAGGCTAGGAGGATGGATGGGTGTAAGAAGGTGCAAAGTGAGTGGTACAGTCAGATACCATGTCCATCCAAACAGAGGGTTTTAGGAAGGAAGGAGGGAAGGAGAAACATTTTATGAGCAATGCAGTAAAAGGACACCTACCCCTTTGTCTACATCCGGTGGTATAATTCAGGCTTTGAAAATACGTTCTTTCGTTGTAAAGAGAAGCTTTTCGATGGTCTTATCACTTATTTATGGTGTGTTTGGTTGAATAAAAGTTTTCCTTCTTAAATTTGGAGGGTGTATTCACTTTTTAAAAATGTATTCACTTTTTTGATGACTCTCATTTTTAAATCTTAATTAAGAAATCCTCCCCTACCCCAAGGTCATAAATATATTATCTTAAATTTTATTTTAAAGTGTTATAGGCTTGCTTTTCACATTTAAGTTTTTAATTCCTGTTAAGCTTATTTTTATCTATGATATGAGAGAGAAAACTAATTTTTCCACGTAATCTATTTTCTGAAGTAACTCAATGAAGCTCACTCTGTCTTACAGTGTTACCACCATCATATCAATTCTGTAACAGCTTTTGAAATTGGGTCTTTATCACAGGTGATGTGTATTTTATTATAATGTATATAGTCGTAGATTTATGCTGCTTAGCACTTTGTGTGTGTTTTAATTCTATAATTACTTGGTTATTATTTCTTCAAATATTATTTTCCCGCCATCCCTCCATTCTTCTGGAACTTATATTGAATGTAGGTTGGAGCCTCTCAATCTGTTTTTCATGTTTCCTAAATAACTGCTTTTTCTCTATCTACCTAGCTAGCCCTTTGGGTGCTGCATTCCAGATAAATCTCTCAGCACTATCTTCCAATTCAGTAAAGTCACTCCTCAAACATATCTAGTCTAGAGTTTATCCCATCTATTAAGGTTTTAATGGCTATAAAAGTGTGTAAATTCAAATCCTCTTAAGTTGCTCCATTTTTATATCTGGATTTTTAAAAATTTTCTATATGCTCATTTTTATAACTTGTTATTAAAATTAATAGAAGTCATTCCTCGATTTATATTTTTAAACATCCTAAACACATTTATTTAAAAATAATTGTCAGATTGTTCTATACAACTGGAGTCAATCCACATGCCTATGGTTTACTATGACTATGTGTACTTTTCCCCTTAGCACTGGTGTTATTTCATATGTTTTAGGATTTCGATTTTCAGACTCATTCTGACCAAGAGGTTTTCTCTTGTCTGTGGTTCGCGTATTTTTTTCCCATACTTCCTGTGCTCATTTCTCCTTACCCAGCAGTTCTGTGGCTGCTTCCACTCCGACTCTGTTCCCCCGATCCTACATCATGCCCTACAGTGCCATTTCAAGGTCCCTGTAGTGACTTTGGGCTCTCTGGGATGCTGCAGCTCCAGTCATGGAGAGCGGCCCACATGGCTCGGTTCCTAACTACTGGGTCTTTGTCCTTCTCCCTTCCCAGGTCCACAGCTCTCCACGATGCCCCAGCTGCAGGAAGCTTTAGCTTTTTAACTCTTATCGTAAGTGGGTGAACTGTAGATCTGGAAAAGATGGGGTGTTTCCAAGTGTCATTGTGACCAGAAATCTGACAGTTTTATAATCTCATTATTTAAAAAAAACCCAACTATGCACACATTTAATTGGCCTGGAGTTTATTTTGATGTAGTTTGTTGTTTGTTTGTTTGTTTTTAAGGTTTTGCTTATTTATATGGGAAAGAGAGCGCGAGCAGTGGGGAGGGGGGGGAGCAGACTCCCCACTGAGCCGGGAGCCCAACACAGGACTCGATCCCAGAACCCCAGTGGGATCACGGCCTCACCGACTGAGCCATGCAGGTGCCCCTATTTTGATTCAGTTTTGAAGTTGGGCTCTAACTCTTCCTCTAAATAGCTAACCATTTATCCTCCCATCATTCAGCAAATTACTTATTGAATTGCCAGTTTCTGGCCTTGCTATTTTATTTTATTAATATATATTTTTTAAGATTTTATTTATTTATTCATGAGAGAGAGAAAGATAGAGACACAGCCAGAGGGAGAAGCAGGCTCCATGCAGGGAGCCTGACGCGGGACTCGATCCCAGGTCTCCAGGATCACACCCTGGGCTGAAGGCGGCGTTAAACCGCTGAGCCACCAGGCTGCCCTGCCCTTGCTATTTTAAAAATAGTCTCCAGGTCTGTTGTATTCTTGTTTGTTTGTTTGTTTTAGTCCTCATGTTCCCACTGTTACTGTCACTGTCACCTGCCGACTGTCCCCGAGGTTACTGCCACAGGCCCCCTGCCCCTGCTGGTCTTCAGTTCCTCCTACCTGCTGCAGTCAAAGTGACCTTTGTGCGACACAGAGCTGATCCCCACGTTACTCCCTGCGTGAATCCTTCCACCGACCGCCCTACTCCCTCAAGATGCAGTGAAAACGGTTTAATGAGGCTTTTGCCCTTATAACACCTTCCTTCTGCAGCTTCATCTCCTGCTGTTCATTCTGTCCACCCCCCAAGTCCCTCCTCTCACCCCTAAGGTAGTAGCCTCCCCAGTGCCCAAAGGTCTGCCTCACCTCTAGGCACTTGCTAGTCTTCGCCTCTGCCCTGCCCCGTGGATCCCTGATGACTGACACATCTACCCAGCAGGGGTTTCTGCGATGTCACGACCTCCAGGTAAGCCTTTTGTGATTGGCCTAGAGCCCAGATTAGGGGCCTCTCCCAAAGGAAACTTTCCCTGTTTCAGCGCTACCCAAGCAGACTTACAATGGCTTATTTGCTTCCCTTCTAGACTGTAAGCCACTTGAAGGAATCTGGAGTTCCACTTCTGAACCCCTTGCGGCCAATATGTAGTAAATGTCTACAAATTGTTCTTGGAATTGATGAAAATATATTGATAACATGGTTTATAACAGACCCCATGCTGAGCCATGAGGATGAAAAGAAAACCAGAACGACAAGATCATTCCCCTCATACGGCTCATACTCTAGCGAGAGGGACAGGCAATAAAACAAAACAAAAGAAATAAGTAAAACCGTTGCAGCTTGTGTTAGGAACAATATGAACAGTCAGCTGGATAGGGAATAATAGAGCGTCCTACTTAGACGGGATGGCCAAGAAATTCTGCTTTGAGGAACTGACATTGAAGCTAAGAACCGAGGAATGAGAAGGAGCCAATCACGTGGAAAGCTGAAAGGAGGGCATGGCAAGCAGAAAGAAGGGCAAGTGCAAAGGTCCTGAAACAGATAAGAGCTTGGTGTGGTCTAGGAACTTGGGCTGTGGAGTCATAACAGATGGGATAAAGTTTATGACGTGAAGTCCGAGGCCTCGGGCAGGTAGCCAGATCATGCAAGGGTCTTTTAACCATAGCCAGGCATTTGGATTTGTTCTAATAGGCCATAAAATCATGGCAAGGTTTTAAGGGTTTTGAGGAGGAGAAAGTCATGCTTCAGTTACCTTTTAAGGGTTCACTCTGGCTGTGTTGATAATGCAACGTCAGGAGGTCCCCATGGATGCAGAGGGGCTAGTTGGAAAGCCATTGCGGGGTCTAAGAGGGGGAGAAGGGTAGCCTGACCTGGCCTGGGCGCAAGTAGAGATGGACACAAGTGGATTGGTTCAAGGTATATTTTGGAAGTAGAACGATTTGAACCTGCTGATGGGTAGACTGCGAAGGGTAGGGAAAGGGAAGAGGCTGGGATGTCAGCCAGGCTTCCAACCTGGGTGACTGAGCAACCTGGGTTATTTGCAGAGATAGGGACAATGGGGAGGAAGGGCTTGGCCGAGAGTGCAGGGAAATGAAACACTCTTGACTATGCTGAGTTTGAAATGTCTGTGAGACAACACAGCAGAAAAGTCACATTAGCAGTGTGAGTATGTTGGGCACGTTGACCATCTGGAGCTGAGGTGCGAGGTCGTGGCACGGGCCTCAGCGCTGAGGCCTTAGGGCGCAGATGAGCTCCCCACAGACCAGTCTATGTGGAGAAGAGAAGGCTCTGTTTCGACTCTAGATTAGTTACCGGGTGTCCCCTCTCCCTGGCCTCATCATTGCACTGAGCTAGGGAATAAATGCACAGAAATATGTATTTGCGTACATACGTGTGTACAATGCGTACATACGTGTGTACACGTACAATACGTGTGCGAAATATGTGTACAAATGCACAGAAATATGTATTTGCGTACATACACTTGTGTGTACATGTATGTGTATATATGTATAAATACACCTTTACTTCTTTCTTTCTTTCTTTCTTTCTTTCTTTCTTTCTTTCTTTCTTTCTTTCTTTCTTTCTTTCTTTTCTTTCTTTCTTCTTTCTTTCTTTCTCTTTCTTTCTTTCTTTCTTTCTTTCTTTCTTTCTTTCTTTCTTTCTTTCTTTCCATTTATTTTTTTATTTATCTACCTATATTGAAAACAGTGAGTTCACACTGACATGTTCCATTCCAGTCCAGTATCGCAGGACTCATTCTAGCTTCCCCCGCCCACATTTCTACTACTCTCCTCCCACGATGAGGAACCTGCCTGTCATTAATCTCAGTGTTCTGCTGATTTGCCTGATGTCCCCATGTGTAGCTAATCTCCTGACACCTGTAGGCGGCCACCAGGCCACAGTACCCTCTTTGAGCAGGTCCTGTCCCTCGTGAGGCTCTTCTGCCCCGGAAGAAAGTTCATTTTTAAAAAAATTTAGGTTCTGCAGATCTTTTTTTTTTTTTTTTTTAAAGATTTTATTTATTTATTCATGAGAGACACAGAGAGAGAGACAGAGACACAGGCGGAGGGAGAAGCAGGCTCCCCGTGGGTGAGTCTGATGCAGGACTCGATCCCAGGACCCCGGGATCATGACCTGAGGCAAAGGCAGATGCTCAGCCACTGAGCCACCCAGGAGACCCTCTCCATGTCTTATTATGTATAGCCTTTGGTATTTTATATGTTTTGTTGGTGTTTTGAAAAGGCATTTTTAAAGAGTGACATTTCTTTTTTTTTTTTTTTTAAGATTTTATTTATTTATTCATGAGAGACACAAAGAGAGAGGCAGAGACACAGGTAGAGGGATAAGCAGGCTCCATGCAGGGAGCCTGACATGGGACTCGATCCCAGGCCTCCAGGATTGCACCCTGGGCTGAAGGTGGCGCTAAACCGCTGAGCCACCAGGGCTGCCCCAAGAGTGACATTTCTAATTATTGCTTATATTTGAAAAAGCTACAATATACGAGTTTCATTTTTCATATTTGCCAGTTTGAAGTGAAAACACTGTTTTTTATTTCATTGCTTTTATTGGTTATTAGTAAGACTGAACGTTTTGAAGTGTTTATTGGCCATTTCAATTTATGTTTCTGTGAATTGTATGAATCCTTTGCTTATCCTAGGGGAATTCTAGTGCCTTTTTTTTTTTTTTTGTTATATTTGTCCCAGATATTTTATTCTTTTTGATGCAGTTTCAAATGGGATTGTTTTCTTAATCTCTCTGTTACTTCATTATTAGTGTATGGAAACAACGGATTTCTGTTTATTAATTGTATAAAACTGCAACTTTACTGAATTTGTTTATTTGTTCTGATAGTTTTTTGGTGCATTCTTTTGGGTTTTCTATATAGTATCACGTCATCTGCAAATAGTGACGGTTTTTACTTCTTCCCTTCCAATTTGGAAGCCTTTTATTTCTTTTTCTTGTCTGATTGCTCTGGCTAGGACTTCCAGAACTATGTTGAATAAAAGTGGTAAGAGTGGACATCCTTTTCTTGGTCCTGATCTTAGAGGTTTTCCCCATTGAGTGTTATATTAGCTGTGGGAGTGTTTTCTTTTTTTAAAATCAGGTTTCCTGAGTTCTTTATAAATTCAGGAGAATGGTACTCCTTTACCTATCTAAGTTGTCACCATTATTTATTTTCCTCAGTTTTTTATTTGTCATTTGAATCTGTCTTGTTTTGATTTTTGACATGTGGAAATTTTCTTTCTTTCTTTCTTTTTTTTTTTTTTTTTTTTTTGTAGTTCAATTTACTGTTCTATAGTGACTCCTCCTTGCCTTAGTTTTAAGTTTAGAAAGAGACCTCCCCTATCCAGGGATTTAATAAACATACTTTTCCCTCCTCTTTCTCTCCTTCCTCCTCCTTCTCCCTCTCCCCCTTTTCTCCTCTGTCTCTGATTTCTTTTACTTTTTTTTTTTTAAGATTTATTTATTTATGATAGACATAGAGAGAGAGAGAGGCAGAGACACAGGCAGAGGGAAAAGCAGGCTCCATGCCGGGAGCCCGACGTGGGACTCGATCCCGGGACTCCAGGATCGCGCCCTGGGCCAAAGGCAGACGCTAAACCTCTGAGCCACCCAGGGATCCCCTCTGCTTTCTTTTTTGTTAGGGTTTGCCTTAAGGCCAGCTTTAAGTTAAAGGAGACACTAAGCTAGCCCCAATCACTTTGGTCTCTTGGGGGTGGGGGGGTTGGCAGCGTCTTGTGGACCCAAGAAAAACGTGGAATTGGGACGGATTTCTCCACAACACAACCCTCCCCTTTCCCTCCCATATAAGCAGTTCAGTGTTGAGCTCCCTAATAAGTGTGTGTATATCTGACAATTCATAAACTGCTGAAGTGAAAGGTGGCCTTTAAATATTCTGTATATAAATTTAGCCATTTATACAGAGAGAATGAAAAAAAAAATATGGCCTGATTCTGATCAGATGCTGCTTGTTTCTCCTTACACCATGGGGTTCTGTTCTATGTCATTTCCTTTGAAGTCAGTGGGAGCTCTGTGCAGGAGGGCACCGCGAACACCGGGCCCTATACATGAAGGTGAGAACTGCCATTACGATAAACTATTCGGCAGTGTGGTGGAGGGAACATTGGTTCCACACACTTGGTGGCTACCCTGCAGATCCCACTGTCTGTGAGAGCTTTGTTCAACTGGAGCAAACAAGAAGTTTTTGAATTTTGACATACAAGGGCTCATTGAGCAGAGCATCCCCTGTTATGAGAGGAAGCACAGTGCTGGGCAGACATTGCAGTTTTCAGCCAGCACACTGAGGGCATTGCCCTCACATTCTCTCCATCTGTAAAGAGACTGTTTTCAGGGCCCCAAAATGGTTTTCTATAGATTGGGGAGATGGATAAATATTTTTACATGTTTGTACTCACGTATAATGAGGGGCAAACTACAGTCATATCAAAGTAGCCAGGCCTTTTCAACGTGGAAAGAAAGAGTTCCTTGCCAATTTTAGCGGAGGGGCGTGTTGCTTGCTGGAAAGCAGGGCTCACAACAGCAACAGTGAGAGAGACTTTGATGTGGAGATGATACTGGAAATCAAGAATCCTGTGCGTTCGCTTGCTGTCTCGGGAGCATTATTTTGTTAATAATTAGCCTGCAGAAACTCTCTTTTCCCCCCTTTCACAGTGAGTCATGGACCATGATTCAGGAAGCAGAGGCAAATGGTAGTTTGAGGTCACTGTTCTACAGACGTCCGAATGAAGAGAGGTCAGAGAACAAATTGATGGGTGACCATCAATTTTTTTTTTCCAGCCACCCCATCCCCTGACTCCGAAACAGGGCTGTCCCCTCACTGATTCCTTCATCATGCCATTCGGCTCCTGTCTCCAGGCCTTGCTTGCTGTACCGTACGCCTGGCTTCACGGCCCCCCACTTCCTTCCAAGGACCCCTCCCAGAGCAAGATGCTGGCACTTTGTATTTGTCATGTGTCCTACTGGATAGCCTTGGAGTGGAACAGGCATTTTTTATTTACAATTTCGAATTCCTTTTGGGAAAGCTTATATCCACCCCTGAATATAGACTACCCTTTCTGTCCACAGGCCATCAGGCGGTTAGCACGGAGATGGTCTGTAAATCCCTGGGACCAGATGAGATGGCCAAGGGAGGAAATAATGTGGATAGGGAGAAGAGAGTACAGAGTTCTTGGACCCTCCAAATTCAGGGGACCGGGCAGAAGAGAAAATATATCTGGGAGACCCCTCCACAGTAGTACACAAGCAGCAACATCCTTCTTTGAAGCAATAGTTGTACTGTGACATAATAGACTATTCCAGAGTGTGGCTATGCCTTAATTTATATAAGCTGTCCTCTACCAACGCTCCTTAACTGTTCCTCCCACTCTCTCAGCTTATCCTTTACTCCAATCTTCATACTGCTTAGGTGAACCTGGGATGAATTTTAGTTTTTTGTGCCCAGATAAAAATGGCAAATGGAGTAAGTACAATAATATACATTTATATGATGAAACACAGTGCAGCTGCGATTTTTAAGAAGAAAATACTTACAAAATCATCTTGAGTTAAGAAAGAATAATCCCGGGATCCCTGGGTGGCGCAGCGGTTTGGCACCTGCCTTTGGCCCAGGGCGTGATCCTGGAGACCCGGGATCGAATCCCACATCAGGCTCCCGGTGCATGGAGCCTGCTTCTCCCTCTGCCTGTGTCTCTGCCTCTCTCTCTCTCTCTGTGACTATCATAAATAAAAAAATAAAAAAATAAAAAAAAGAAAGAATAATCCCAATTTATACACAAACACGCACACATGCGCACACACACAAACATACACACAAATATGTGGCCAGGAGAAAAAAATGCCGCATATGATCCCATCAAAAGTGTAACATATTTCTGGCAGGTTTCCAGGTGGCTTTGATTTTATTATGCTTTTCTGTGTTTTGCAAATGTCTCTCATGAAAAAAAAAAAAAGTTGTTGTTTTCTTTTTTTAAGTGTGCTTTAATTATGTTGCTTCATGGGAGGGAAACCAGCTTTGATTCTTTACTGCCTGAAAAGATAATGCCCACATATCTTAATTTAGTTGTCAGCACCCTTCAGACTGCAGGCCCAACCTGCTTACCCAAACTCTTTGTTCCAGTTAAAAGGATCTACTCAAGGTCTTCTGAATGTGCTCTGTGCTTTTCTACTCTTATGCCTTTTTGAAAGCTGGGATCCTTTTTATTTCTCTCTTTTCCCTGTAATTTCTACAAATCCTTGAAGACGCTACTCAGGCTCCACCTCCTACTTGGTCCTAAGACCACGAACGAAGGAAAGGGTCTCCAAAGAGAAGAGGCTCGATCCCTCATTTAGCGTTTACCACCGCATGTTTTGCACGATTGTGGTTCCTCTTCTGTGCAGCTTCTCTCTCCAACTGGCATTTTGATTCTTAGAGGGCAGATGCTGTGACTAGAGTTCTTAGTATCCCCAGGCCCCCTGCCTCTTGTTCGCAGTACGTGTGTCATCGACACTTGCAGTAGTTCCGAGCAGAGGTTATTTCAAGGATATCCTAGGTCTCTATCCCTCCTTGTCTGATCTCTTTCTTTACATATGGGTTTGTATCTTCTAAGTGCATTGAGCTTATTGAAGGAGTCATAAAATTTCAGCAGTTAATTTACTGGAAGGGAAACACTCTAAATACTCATAGTTAGAAACTGCGGCTTAGGCATTCTTTCTTCCTTCACAAAAGGTCATTAATCTTCTCTTCGGGGAGTGTTCTCTTCTGACTGTCTTCTGAAGTACAAGTGTTGTTTTTACTTTTCTTCTTTCTTTACCACCACCCTCCCCAAGTCCCAGATACCGTCTCCACGTGTGCTCTACCTTTGTGGGTGAAATGCTTCCTGCCTCGGTAAAATCCAGCTTCTAAACGAGTTTCTGTTGGTTTGGAGAGAACTTGAAGATTCTGTGTTTGGCACTGTTTGATTTGATTTCCTTGGCGTCTCTCCACAGTCACCATTTAGAAAGCTCCTGGTCGGCAGGATTTCTCTCCGTCATACACTCGGAGGAGATTAAAAAAGGATTGTATTACCTTGGCCTGAAAATGTGATGGAAAATGAAATTTGCTTTACCAAGAAAGAAAGCTTTTGCAACTCAAATTGTTCTAATAAGGCCCTTATACGGGGATCGTTCGTGGTAGAGTAAGATGACAGATATGGGAAAAGTTCCTTCTTATTTGGGTTGCCAGTAAGTAAATAGCACAATGTTTAAAATCACTCACACAGATAAAGTAAGTCGCAAAACAATATGATTATATTTATGTGCTGTAAAGTATAGGTGTTTATATCCTTTATAAAGAAAGCTGGGATTAAGATCTTAAGAAAGGTCCTAGGCACTAAAGAGCTTATGGTGCATATGAAATAATATCCCTGTTATTTACTTTAAGATTAAAGCCATGCTAAAATTAAATAAGTATAAGGAAGTCCCAACAAATTCTGATTTTTAAAAAATCTATGCATTTGTAAAAATGTCAAGTTCTTTATCAGAAAGTTTGGGAGTCCTGGTTTGTTGGTGCCTTTTAAGAGCATACTTGATCTGCCTGTTGGGTAATTCTGTTTTGTTTACATGAATGTAAATGCACAGAAAAAGGTCTGGAAAGGGGAACACCAAATCATTCACAGTGGTTCCACCTGCAGAGAGGCTGCAGAATGGGGAGCATTGTGTTTTTCCATCTTACTCTATTTTTTCCCCTCATCTTCTCTATCCAAAATGTAGTCATTGATTTCATGTACAATTATTAAAGTAAACAAACATACTGGGAAAGTAAAATGCCTCACCTTTTCTTCTTTTTTTAATTATTTTATTTTTATTTATTTGAGAGAGAGAGAGCATGAGAGGGGGGAGCAACAGAGAGAGAGGGAGAAGAAGACTCCCCGCTGATCTGGGAGCCCATTATCCCATTTATTTGGACTCTGGGATCATGATCTAAGCCGAAGGCAGACGTTTAATTGATTGAACCACCCAAGTGCCTCTCTCTCTTTCTTTTTTTTTTAATTTTTAAATTTGAGTGTAGTTGACATACAATGTTACATTAAGTCTGAGGCGTACAAAATAATGATTTGATAAGTCTATACATTAGGCTATGCTCACCACAAATGTAGCGACCATCTGTAACCATACGATGCTATTTAGTCTGACTTATCTCAGCATAATACCTTCGAGTTCCATCCATGTTGTTATAAATGAGCCATTCTCATTCTTTTTTATAGCTGTGTGATATTCCACCCCATATAGGCATATATACGTACATATATATATACACATATACCACATCCTCCTATCTTTATTTTGCTCTCAAATTTTAATATCAAATGCTTATATTTGATAAATGTTCACATAATCTGGAGGGCAGCTCAGATCATCCTCCAAACTAAGTGTGTTGGTTTTTCTTTCTCATTCGACGACATGGTTAGACAGCTACCCCGTGTCAGTCCTTTGCAGATATTGCTGTTGTCACTGGCACCCCCGCCAGTCGGTGAGGTCTCATACCCTGCCAGGCATCGGTGCACAGCTCTCCGTGTACTCACCCACTGGTGGATCTCTCCCAACGGTCCCATGAGGCGCGCGTTACTGTCACTGTCGCTTTGCGGTGGAAGGACTAGAGGCTGGAGAGATCCCATTCTCTCGTGCAAGCTAGACAGGACAGCTAGCAGGTGATGCAACCGAGACAGGCAGCCTCTGGCCCACTGGCTTCACATTCTGCAAAGGGAAGAGGATGGGGGTGGTGCTTGTCTGCAGTTCAAGATTTTTACTTCATTTCATAGGTGGCATATACACTTTTGCCTAATTGGGAGGTGAATAAGCATCTGGGTCTGGTTGATGTGTTGGTTGAAAATTACTATTATTATGAGGATGATTATTATAGTATTTAGTAATTATGCAGTGCTTTATACTTCAAAGAACAGTGCTTTATAATCATTTATTAGCTGTGTCTCACAACATCTCTATGGTACCAGATGCACTTCTTGTGCATATTTTGCAGAAAGAAAAATTGAGGCAGAGTAAGCTGGGCCACCACTGCATAAGAAACAATGAAGGTGGAATGCAACCTCTTAACGTCTGGACATACTGAACAGCCCAACCTGGACAACAACAGCAGCTTAATTCTCAAAACCTTTTAAAGGGAGGTGTCGGCTCCAGTATTTTTTTCCTCAATGTTTAATTAAAAATTAAATGTGAAATATGCTAAAAATTGATGGCCATTCCCTTTTAGAGCCTCCATTTTTGTACTTTTTTCTTTCATTTTTGAACCTTTAGTGCATTTCTGTCAATGTGATATTTTTGCTCGAATTCAACCTTGCTCTCTCCCATTTCTCCATGCGAGCACAATTTAACTACAAATATTGGTTTCTGGTGTCAATATTGTATTCCTTCAAATTGCTGCCATTGTTTTTAAAAAGATACCTTTTTTTGCTACATGCGTAAGGCTGTTCATGATAACTTGCAATAAAAACAAACTTGTAAGAATTACATGGAAATTAAAGGAAGTCTTAGATTTACACACTTTAAAATAGAAGATTATAAACATATCAACATGACTTGGGGTGGAAGCAAGAAAGAGATGAGAAAGTTCTGTGTAGGTTTATCACAGCACCTATTAAAAACCTGGAAGAGATACCATGCACTCTTCCATAAATCTGGTAATCTCAGTTGGGGGGGGGGACAGTCATGGCTCTAGCACATGGGAAAGGCTCAATGAATATTAATTTAGTGGTTAAGACTATGTCTGTGGAGAAAGATTGCCTGTGTTCTGATCCTGGCTCCATTATTTACTAGAACTAGCTGTGTTTGTGTCTCTCTAGCCAGGGGGGTGGCTGGTGGAAAAAAAAATGTTCATACTCGGGAACCCTGGGTGGCGCAGCGGTTTAGTGCCTGCCTTTGGCCCAGGGCGCGATCCTGGAGACCCGGGATCGAATCCCACGTCGGGCTCCCGGTGCATGGAGCCTGCTTCTCCCTCTCCCTCTGCCTATGTCTCTGCCTCTCTCTCTCTCTCTCTCTCTCTGTATGATTATCATAAATAAAAAAAAAAGATTTAAAAAAAATGTTCATACTCCATTAAATTAGTTATCATTCACTTTATTCAAGTACTTGCTATTATTTGTCTTTTCAACTTCCAAGGCTGTTGACAATTAACATCGGCTACCATGCCTTTAAAATGTTGGTGGCAATATTTATAATTTGATGTCTCCATTTGTCTAGTTTGTTTAAAAATGGTACAACATGGTATCCCACAACTGTGTACCCTGAAAAACAATTTAAAAGTGCCCCCAAATACATCGCAATTAATAGTTAATGAGCACATGTAAAATCTACAATCTTCTATACCTGTTCCTTCAAAACCTCCATACCATCCCACACACCAGTCAGTGGCTCCAAATTCAGTGCCCACCATGAAGATTTCACACGTGAGTGAGGCTGACTTATTGCACCACCTGAATAAGGAGCTGCATCTGAGCTAAAGACACTGACTCCTTGTGAGATGCACATCCAGTCTGCCAGAGTGTCGAAATTTTCAAGAGACACTAGAAATTGGGATTTTTTACTTTACGTGATATTTCTCAATTAAAATAATTTTCTTAAAGATTTTATTTTTATTTGATAGAGAGAGAGCACAGAAGCAGGGGGAGCAGCAGAGGGAGAAGGAGAAGCAGGCTCTGATGTGGGACTCAATTCCAGGATCTCGAGATCGTGACTTGAGCTGAAGGCAGATGCTTAACCGACTGAGCCACCCAGGTGCCCCTCAATTTAAAATTTTTGACTCAATTTCTTTCTTTTTAATTTTTACTTCACAATTTATTTCTAGTACAAAGGTCTGTGGGTCAAGTAACACATTTGAGGACCATTTATCAAATATCTGCCTATTATACTAGCACATACATAAAAGTACACTGTGCTGTTACATAATATATCATACCGACAGGTCCATTTGTGCTGAGGCATGAATAAAAGGTGGGGAAGACAAAATATGACAAAGTCTTTACAAAAGTCACAAGTCTAGTGGGGAGATAGGCAACAACGTCACAGAAGAGAGTGAAAAACGCTGTAGCAGAGTGTGGAACCCAGGACTTAGCCTGAGGACTTAAGTATTTGATGGGCCTAGGTTGAAGCAGACAAAAAACAAAGAAGCCTATTATTTGAAAGCTTGGCAAACAGTGGACACCCAAGTAGATGGCTCTTTTGTTTCACAAAACACCTTAATGGATTTTCGGGGTGGGAGCTATGCATGGACAGGGCCCAGCCTTGCACAGTTCCAGGGGGACCAGTCCTATTGTGGCTTGTGCAATTGGCACCCCCTTGAGCACCATTCAGATTGTATTCTTTATGAATGGTACCCCCTGGATTTGTGCAACCTGGTGATTCTGTCAACAAAGATGGGCCTGGAGTCTGGCCTGAGAGGAGGATTGAGAGCTAAATCCTTCTACATAATAAAGAGGAATTTAAAATCTTTGCCTAGTGGGTGGAGGCAGAAGGGTGGAGGGGTGTCTGTAATAGGGAGAAGAAAAGGGTTTGGAGGAAAGATCTCTAGGAATGGGGGGGGGGCAGCAATTTGGCAACAACCTAGAGCCTATGAACCTGGTGAGAGATGCCCTGTAATTTTTAAAAGAGACACATAAAATCCTGTCATCTTTAACTTCAGGAGACACTGACGAATGAAGTCAAACAACTTTTTCTCTGGCATCAAGTATAGGCCTTTGAACCTCTTATGTATGAATCAGATAACCAGGAAAGATTCGATGCTTGGGCTCACAGAGCAACACTGGTTAAATATACGATACTGTAATAACTTGCCTTTTTACTGTTTTTCTTCAAAAAGCTCAAAGTGCTTATACTTTTATTTCCTCATTTGTTCTAACATTCCAGTGTGGGAGGGGAAGATTTATGATAACATTATTTATAGAGGGAGAAATTGAAATAGAGATTAAGTCGCTTACTCAATGTTGCATAGTTTGGGTGGTGGAGCCCACACTGGAATTTGGTTCTCCAAGCTCCTGCCACAAAGTGGAGAGAGCATGAGTTTTGGAATTAGAGAAATCTTTGTTTGAACAATCCAGATTTCTGCCCCTTAATAAGAATGTGGCCTTAAGTCAATTATTTCACCTAGGTCTCAGTTTTTCTCTTCTGTAAAATTAAGACCATAAAACCTCATACTAGTGTAGTGAAGATTAATTTAGAAAATGCATGTAAAGCCCTGCCACAGAGTAGTTCCAGAATAAGATTAGTTCCACCCCTAACCCAGTATTATCTGGTTAGATTTCAGTACAGATTTTAAGTAATCAAAAAAGAATCCTCCATGAATACTCATTTCTTTCTCTAGCCTCATCTTCCACCGAGAGCAAAACACGAATAAAAATGCTTCAACAGGTCGTTGAATTCAATGGGAGAACTTCTGCTTCAGGAGAGTTATTCCTGTTGGGATAATTAGAAGAAACAGTTCTGTGGAAGACAAGATAGTAGAGTGCAGTGCTTCTAAAACTGGAGAAGGTATCAGAGTCACCTGCAAGGCCTGTTAAAACACAGATTGCTGGGCCGCACCCTGGAGTTTCTGATTCACAAGGTCTGGAGTGGGGCCTAATAATTTGCGTTGGTAACAAGTTTCCAGCGTGATGTTGGTGTTGCCAGGGTAGGGAGTACACCCCAGAGAAGCACTAGCATGGTGAAGCGAAATTCAGGGGGTAGGGCCCAGCCATCTGTGCTTTAACAAGACTCTGGGTAATTCTGATGCACTTACCAGTTTGAAAACCACTGGCATAGTGATGCAAAGCATCTGAGGATTCAAATCCTGACTACACCGTTTACTAGTCAGACAACTGGGTTGGTTGACAGACCTCCAACATATGTGAGTCCTGCGGGAGCCTGACAAGGTCGGGATTCCTCTCCCTATCGCTCTAAGCTTCTCAGTGGAAAGTGAAGTTAGTGAGTCCTGCCAATCCAGGCTCGGTTTTTCACTCCTTCACACTGTGAGGCACGAAAAGTCTGCTTAAATTTGGGTATTAGGGAAAAGTATTTACAAACACTTCTGCAATCATAAAAATAAAATAAACAAGGCAGTGTTGTAAATAAAGCCAAAGGCAAAGGCATTGTTTACATTTTAAATTCATAATAACAGGTTCTGAACCATTTCCATTTTCTTGCCTTTCTTAGTAGAAAATTTTTAAAAAACTTTTCCTCCCTCACAGTTTTAAGAGATGCTTGTAAATTTGTTTTGCAGATAGTATGCATGCTAAGAGGATCCCCCACCCTCCTTCCCATATCTGGCCTCTCATACAGAATCTGCCTCAGATGTGCCTTCCGGATTTTGTGGCTGAGGAGTTTCTCCCACCCCCCCCTTCCCTTCTTTCCTGGCTTGGCATCTGACCCTGTGGGTCCTCCTACTGTCCCAGTTCACAAGTGTCACAAGTATCCAGGCTGGCCCCAGGACATTCTCTGGCTTACCTACCTTCATTTTTCCTATTGCAAAACCCTCTACTCTTTATTTCCTTAACCTTTTCTAGAGCCTATTGCTAACCCACAGTTTTCCAAACTGCGCCCACCCGCCCCCAGAGTGATCCACAGGAGGAGAAATTGTTCCCACTGATGGTGACGTAGGTTGACTTCTATCCAGTCCTACTTGGTACGGGGTACGCTCAAGCGTTTATCATTGTCATCTTGAATTCTTACGACAATCTAGAGGTGATTACACACCTATGCATATATATGCACACCCACACGCAAATGAGGAAACCCGGGCTTCAAGAAGTCAAGCAACTTGCTCCAGGTGAAAAAGTGAAAAGTCCATAGCAGGATGCAGGCAAGAAGATTCCAGAGTCTCCCGGCTCTTGGCTTCTGTTCAAATTCCAAGTGATGCTGAAATATAGGAACATAACCTGCCCTCTGCCCTTAAGCAAAGCGCTTCAAACTCTTGTTAGGAGTAGATGTAAAGGGACGCCTGGGTGGCTCAGTGGTTGAGCGTCTGCCTTTGGCTCAGGGCGTGATCCTGGAGACCTGGGATCGAGTCCCACATTGGGCTCCCTGCAGGGAGCTTGCTCCCTCTGCCTCTGTCTCTGCCTCTCTGTGTCTCTCATGACTAAATCAATAAAATCTTAAAAAAAAAAAAAAAAAGGAGTAGATGTAAAGATTCAATACGCACAACACAAGGTAAAATCGAGAGCCACTGTTTGTGGTATTGGGTTTGGTATCTTTGATCGGAGGAGGAAGGTACAGATAATGCAAGGTACAGATGATAACCAGCACCTCCCAGGGTTCGGGGACGATGCACGGGGTTAGGCACCTGCAGCGCATGACACGTAGTAAGCATCTAGCAGGGAGTTAACTATCATCATTTGGAAAGGACTGGAGAGGGACACCTGGTGGCTCAGCGGTTGAGCCTCTGCCCTTGGCTCAGGGCGTGACCCCGGGGTTTCAGGATCGAGTCCCGCGTCGGGCTCCCTGCATGGAGCCTGCTTCTCCCTCTGCCTGTGTCTCTGCGTCTCTCCCTCTGCGTGTCTCTCATGAATAAATAAATAAAATCTTAAAAAAAAAAAAAAAGGAAAGGAGTCTGGAGGCCGGCTGTGTAAGTGTGCACGCCCGACCCCCGCACCCAAATGCTCCCATCCTCGGCCTCGTGGCGCGTGAAAATAGGCGGCTGCAGCGGACCAAGTGCGAAGCGCAGTGAGGGGCGCAGGCGCCTCCCGGGGCTTCCGAGGGGCCTCGGCGTCGGAAAGGGTGAGCGACCAGCCTGGGGGCGGGCTTAGCGCGCTCGGCCCCGCCCCCGCCCCCGCCCGCAAGCCCCGCCCCGCCCCCCGCAGGCCCCGCCCCCGCAGGCCCCGCCCCCGCCCCGCCCGGGAGGCGCTGGCAGCTCAGCGCGGGAGCAGTTCCGGTGCCAAGACTCGTCCCTCCCCCGCTTCCCCGGAAGTGCTTCTCCCAGGCTCGGGCCGGAGAGAGGCCTTGCAGGCACAGCTGCCGAGCCTCGGTCGGCTCCGAGCAGGGGCTGGAGCCCGGGGTCCGCGGCCGCCCACCCGCTCCCGCCTCCTGCCAGCGCCCGGGCCGGCGGTGAGTGGCCGGGGGGGCGCCCCGGGACGGCGGCGGGGCGCGGCGGGGCTGGGCTGTCGGGCTCCGGGGAGGGGGCTCGTCGGCCGCCGGCGCCCCGGGCGAGTGCGGGGGGCGGGCGGGGCGGGGCCGGGGCGCGGGGTCCCGGGACCTGAGAGCGGGGCCGGGCCGGGCCTCGGCGCCCCGGGTCTCGGCGCCGCCTCCCGGGCGCGCTCTCCGCCGCCGGCCCTGGGCTCGGCCTCGGGCTGCAGGTCCCGACGTTGGTGCCCTCGGGGGCGGCAGCCGGGGGTCCTCCGCGGCGCTGCTCGTCCACACGCGCCGGGGGAGCGCCTCGGGACGGCGCCCCGGGGGCACCGGGTGTGCGGGGCCCGCAGCGCGCCTGCCCCGCTCCCCGCTCCCCGCTCCCCGGAGAGCCTGCTCGGGCGGCCGCTGCAAGGCGTTGAGGAAGACAGCTTGCCGGAGGGATATCAGTACTTAACTTCCCTTATTTTCTCCCACACTTAAAAAAAAAAAAAAGGAAAGAAAAAAGGAAAAAAAAGGGGGGGGAAAGGGAAGCTGTTCTCTAATCGGCGCTCCTGATTGTTGTGGCCACCCCGGAGTCACAGTGGGATGACGGCTTCAGCTTGCGGTTATTGCACGAATTGACGGCCGGAGGTTGGAGAATCACTGTGCCCCCTCTTCCCTGAAGTTTGTATATCTTCATATATGTCTTTTTATTATTTTTTTAAGATTTTATTTATTTATTCATGAGACACACACACACACACACAGAGGCAGAGACCCAGGCAGTGGGAGCAGCAGGCTCCACGCAGGGAGCCCGACGTGGGGCTGGATCCCTGGTCCCCGGGGTCACGCCCTGGGCCGCAGGCAGGTGCTCACCCGCTGAGCCACCGGGCTGCCCTATACCTTCGTATTTTTGGACCTGTCATTTTCCTTAACTTTCAAAGACTGTTTTCTTTCTTTCTTTTTTTTTTCTCAGTGGCTCCTTAGAGGTTCCAGTTGTGCTGCAATGCAGAGGTTGTCACAGGTGGATAGAGGTGGTGTGTGTGTGTGTGTGTGTGTGTGTGTGTGTTAAGCTGCATTTTGAGCTTTACCTCGGATAAATTGAGAATTTCCTAGAGGAGAAAACGATGCAGTAGGTAGGTAGTGTTTTTTAGTGGACTTAGTTCTTAGCTACTAGACTGTGTGTGGGGGGGGGCAGGGGGGAGGTTTGTATGCAACGAGGCTTTTCTGCATTTAATAGTGATTTTTCAATGATGATGGCAAGAGAATGCAAATGCATTCACTGAGGGTTGTGACCGGCTGCAGATGACCATTGCATTTTTTTTTATTTTTATTTTTTGCAATGTAAAGTGCACACAAACCGTTTATTGTGAAGCCAGTGACCCTTTTCCTGTGCTTCTCACCTTGTGCTTATATTAAGATGTATACTGTAGTTTTTTTAGGTACTTATCTCATTCTCTCTCCTCCCACTGCTGAAAGGGGAGGTAATATCCTGCATTAGGGAAAAATAGACTGAAGTGGTGAGTTCAGTGAGCTCTCTTCCTGTGCAAAAGAAAAGTTATTTCAGTGTTGTTGATTTTTCAGCAGGCAAAGGGTGGCTGACTTTTTAGAAATTCTTGTTTCTTTTATTCCTTTATTGATTGTGGTCAAAGGGTGGTTGATTTTTACAGTCCCTGGTGGGGGGAAAAGTTAAATTAGATTTAGACATTGTGGATTCTTAGCCATTTGCAATGCTTGATTGTTTAGAGCTTACGGTTGGAATATTGGAATTGAGAAAACCTGCAAAAGGAGTCAAGTTAGATATGATCATGGATCCATAGTGCAAGTAGGATAGTATGATAGGTTTTTTGATAGTATGATAGGTGTTTTGAAGGAGAAATATTTAAAGAATTGTAAGAGCAGAAAAAGGCAGTTGGGGAATTTCAGGTGCCCTTAGGCTCTGTAAATTTCATTAGGTTCAGGTCCATTCGATAGATGTTGAATATTTGCATTGTAAATTTTATTGTATTATTGAAGTCAATGAGTACTGAATTTTTGCTATGTTAGGCATCAAGCTCTGTTAGGCAACCGCGTAGGAATGAATATACAGCCGTAACCATTAAAATTCATGTTTTGGCAATAATTTTCTAAGGTGTGTCAGAAATCATGAAGAGGTGAATTGTATTGCTTGGGCATATTAAAATTTTTTTTCTAATTAGAGGTGGGTGTTGTGTGTTTTATGAAAAGTACTGTTAGGCATTATAGGATACAAAGATGAAGCATTTGGTCTTTAGGAATTTGAAATCTAGAAGTCCTGAGATGTAAGATATTTACATAAAAGTATGTAAATACTGTGTGAGTGGGATGACCTAAAGTTTGGAGTTCTATGAAAAGAAAATGGGTTCATTTTTAACTGGAGTAAGCAGCTAAAAAGTAGAAAGTGGTGGAGATAAAAGAGCACTCTGAAGCTGTTGAGCACTTGGCATCACGCTTCATGCTGGTCACACTACGTACATTTTCTAAGCTTCACAACGACATAAAAGCATCTTAATAAATAATGAGGGCAATGCTTAAGTATGTTAGGTAGCTGAGCCTCAGTTTGAATCCAGGTCTGCCTGGTGTCAAAGCCTGTGCATTTCCACTCCATCATGCTACTTCTCAATAAACTGGTAGCCTGAGTTTAACATTGCAGAGGGTGAGACTTTTCTGACACAAGAATTTAGGGGTCGGGAGTAGGTGGATGAAGACTTTTCAAATAAAGGGAGTGATGCAAGTGCAGGCATGGAGGTGGGAAAGTTCACTGTATACACAGAAGAGTTAATGGACAGATTGCTTAGAATATAGGGTTCATTTTTGGCAATAAGAGTTGAGGTTTGAAATTTTATTTTGGGGCTGGATTGAGGAATATATATATATATTTTAAGATTCTGTTTATTTGAAAAAAAAAAAGATTTTATTCATGAGAGAGACAGAGAGAGCGAGAGAGAGGCAGAGATACAGGCAGAGGGAGAAGCAGGCTCCATGCAGGGAGCCTGATGTGGGACTCGATCCCAGGTCCCCAGGATCAGGCCTTGGGCTGAAGGCGGCGCTTAACCGCTGAGCCACCGGGGCTGCCCAAGGAATATATTAAATGCTGTATTTAGGGGTTCAACATTTAGGAGGTACTGAGAAGCTACTAGGTCTCATAGTGTAGTGTGCAAAATGATTTGTTGTAGAAAGCCAGCTTTCAAGATACATACTGGGCAAGGGCAGTGGCATTGAGATGGGGTGGGTGGAGGAGGGATTGTTGGGGAAGGTTTAGAGAAACTGGAAGATGAAAATTATATTTTAAGTGTGGATGATGGTGATGGTGGTACTATTACTAGAAATATAGGCAAAGAGGTGCATAATGAGATCAGTTTTGAATACATTGAGTTTTTTTTTTTTTAATATAGTTGCAAAACCCTGGAAATGCCCAGAGGCTTTTGGAAATGTGGGTTTGTAGTTCATGAGAGAGGTCAGTGTGAGGCATGTATTAAACATGGGTGTAGAGAATAACACAAATAGATGTACTAGTTGAATCGGGGTAAGGAGATGAAAGAGCCGAGAGGGACTTTACAAGGAAAGGGGAAAAAATGAACCTTTATTTTTGATGGCATCTGCTTAAAACAGAAGGAGAAGATAGTCTGTACTGTATTCTGCTCCCTCTCATTGCAGATTCAGATGGAGTACAAAGACTCTGATCATTGAAAATCTAATGGGGAAATAAAACTTTCTTGCCATTGCTAGCAAGAATATTATGCTACGGTTTCATGGAGGATGAACTATTTCAGACTTACTTGTTCCAGGGTATTGGGCTCTAGTTACTTAAGAGCTGTTTGGTCGTTTCTCTTGAGCGTTTGTTGGCAAGTGATATGTGAGGATTTGGAAGCAGATCCCTGGTAGGTATTCTATTTATTTAAATTTATGACTTTCAATTTTGGTTTCAATAACAAAAGCCTTTGAATATTCAAATATAATTTTTGTCCCTCCTATTCCTACTGGCTGCTAATAGTGCCTTTCATGGAAAACCGTAATCAATTGCATATTTTTCTTCCAACTCTCTTTTATAAGTATTTCTGATTAACACAGATAGTTTTGTCTTTAATATTCTGATTATCCTAGAGGGCGGGAATGATAAGATACTTTCATCCGTTGTGTAATGATACATATATAAAGCTATATATTTTTATTTGGAAACTAAGTACTATGGACTTAAGGAATTTCAT
Source organism: Canis lupus familiaris (assembly GCF_011100685.1). Taxonomy (NCBI): domain Eukaryota; kingdom Metazoa; phylum Chordata; class Mammalia; order Carnivora; family Canidae; genus Canis; species Canis lupus. Next base: position 11,810,427 of record NC_049231.1, read on the forward strand.
GTAGTTTTCTGTTTGATATTTAAGTGTGGGGAACCTGTGTATTAATGTGTAAAAGATTTTTTAGTTTGCAGAATGAGGCTTAGAGTTGTAACTTTTTGAGGGCAAGTTTATTATTTTTAGACTGAGTTACCAGGCAAGTGTTTATTTCCTTCTTGAGAGTTAATACATTCCTTTTGTTTTTGAGGAATATGTTTTTTACTATATTACAGGCACTTGGGAATGTCCTAAGAGTCCTGCGTCAGTCTCCGTGGAGGCAGGGGGTTTTGTGTGTGCTTTGTCTGGGCTGGTTGGCTTAGTTGCAGTGAGCCTGGTATTAATGAGGCAAAGGTCAGGAGTTCCATTTAGCTTCGGTCTGAGTGATGGCCCGGGAAGTACACCTCTAGCCAGCTGTCTTGGAAATTCCTCGGTTGTCATTGGTCACGAAGGTGACTGGATTAGGATGGATCTTTATACCACTGAAAAAATATTAAAGGAAACCTAGCATAATGGTTAGTAATTCTGACTCTGGAATTAGAGAGACCTGTGTCAAAATTCTTGGTCTGCAATGTTGGGAGAGTCCCTAAACCTCTCCAAGCCTCTATTTCCTCATTATTGAATAGGTTAATATTTGGTTTGGGCATGTCCTCCCGTTGTTTTCTTTTTCCAAGTGGGAGTTAGCTGCTTAGACCTGTGGTTCCCCAGTGCTGGACTATGGAGAGGTGTCAGCCCATGACAGAGTTTTCACTTGTCTGAAATGAGAATGGGTTAGCTTTTCATAAAGCTAAATCTATTGAATTTAAAAGATAATATTTTTTCCTAAAATTATCTTTTACCATTTTTGACGGAAGCATATTCTTTTATGAGATCATGATGGTAGCAATTGGTTGTTATTTTCTTTTTAAATGTTCTTGGCAAAATAAAAGTTGGCAACTCTGCTGGTCCCCCAGTTTTGTCTTTAAGATTACCGTTCTGTGAGATCTGAAAATCTTGACTTAAACAGAACCAGGGAATTGGGGGAGATTACTTATTCAATATATCATATATAGTCTGGTTTGGGGTACATTCTAACCCTTCTGTTGCCCTATAGAGGCTGTATTGTGATTCTCACGACCACTGAATTTAATCTTGTCGGGTTTTACTTTAAGACTTTTAAGGAGCAGTTCAGATTATTTTCAGTTCAGACAAAGTTGCTTCAAATTATTTAAGTCTGTATTTCTCAACCAGAGTCCCAGGAGGAAACTGGTGAACTGTGGGGGCTGCCTGGGGGTGCTGATGTAAGTCATTACTCTGTTGATTAGCCAACAAGATAAATAACTAGCCTTTGACATAGTGAAGTAGTAGAAATTGGCTTTCCTTTTCACCTCTTCTGCAGGGAAGCTAGAGCAAGAAAAGCTTTTTTTTTTTTTTTTTTTTTTTAAATTTAATATAGCAAGTAAACCTTGTACAAGTATCAGTATTCAAAAATGCTTTCTAGAGAAAGAATAGTTCAGCACTTTGCATAATGGGTTATGTAAGTGGAGCCACAGAAGTCCTCATGGGGACACAAACCAATTATTAGCATAAGCGCTATTGAAATTGCATTCAGTTGACTAGATGAGAAGCATTTTGACTCCCCTCCGTGCACTTAGCTTTGGAGGGGTGGGTGCGGAAAATTTAAGGCGCATACCTAGCCTAAATGACTGTTAAATTAAGGCTTAACGTTTGTTTCCTTTTAGTGTTTTTGGTTAGGTAATTTTCAAAATTGGGAGTGTTATAGAAATACTGAATATGTGTTAGAATGCCTAAAGCAAAATTTCAGATTAAGCTGATATAGGTTAGGCCCTCTGTCTTTTAATTTTAAAGGAACCTGAAAGTTTGCTGCATTAGAAAGTAAGGATGTTGTTGTTTTATAGTTTCGTTGTATACCATTATTTCTGGTAAATAAAAGACTCATACAGAATTCATTTATTTTAACAATGCTTACATTTTTCCTTCAAATTACTCCTATTGGCAGAAATGAATGGTATGCTCAGGAGTCTGGAGAGGTAGTCCAAAGTGTCCTGCTACAACTAGAAAATTTCACGACTCCTATAGGGTTTTATTTTTAAAAATTCACACAAATTTCATGTTTTGCTATTTTATGTAGATGTAAACAGTATTATAAAGTACTGTCAACCAAAATTGGTGCCCTGAAGAAGGGGCAGTATGTTCATCCTATGGATTTTCATATCCCTATGATATGGCTAGTGGCACTGTGCTTAACTGTTTAATTTTAGCTCATTTAAAAAAAAAAGCTGTGTTCTAATGGTTTTTGGTGGAACACAGGATGGTGGACAATTATTAACACTTTTACATGCTTTTAACAAACAGACTGTTTTGAATACTACCATGGAGCTGTAGTTTCATAGAAATCAAACGACTTTAAAAAGAGATTTAATCAATTTTAAGATGTTCATTTATATTTAAGATTATTGAATTATTAATATATTTCTATATTGATATAAAATATATTTAAATATAAAAATACAGCAGCAGTGTCTAATTGAACTTTCTTAATTATGGAAATGTTCTGTATCTGTGCTATTCAATATAGTTGCCCTTATATGGCTACCAAGCACTTAAATAAAATGTGTCTAGTGATACAGGGGAACTAAATTTTAAATTTTATTTGATTTTAATTAATTTAAATGTGAATAGCTCCAGTTGAGGCTAGTGACTACTGTGTAAGAAGTGCTACCCTCAAGGGCTGGTAAGACATGGAGAAGGGAGGTTAGAAGCCTTCATACCACTGCTCAGCTTAGTTATAGGCAAAATTAGGCCCTTGATACATATTTCTTAATGAAATAGTATTTTTACTGTTTCCATTTTTTTAAAGAATTTATTTATTTATTTGAGAGAGAGAGTGTGTGAGAGAGCACATCAGAGAGCACAAGCAGGGGGAGCGACAGAGGGAGAAGCAGGCTCCCTGCTCAGCAGCTAGCCTGATGGCGCTGAGCCCACCGCCCTGGGATCATGACCTGAGCTGAAGACAGACACTTCACTGACTGAGCCACCCAGGTGCCCTGTGTTCAATTTTTTAAAAAGATTTATTTACTTACTTGAGAGAGAGCAGAGCGAGTGTGCATGAACTGGGGGGAGGAGCAGGAGAGGGAGAGAGAAACTAAGCAGACTGCACACTCTGTTGAACCCCTCAAGGCTTGATCTCACCACCCTGAGATCACAGCCTGAACCAAAACCAAGAGTCAGAGGTTTAACTGAGCACTCCACCGAGGTGCCCCCATTGTTCCGATTTTTAAGACCAAAGTTTGTGAAGTGTTCTAGGTTTTTTAGAGAGTGATCACTAGTCTTGATTTTTTTCTTCTGCATTGATTTTTAAATTTTATTTTTATTACAAAAGTGTACAGTATCCTGAATGTACAATTTAAATAATTATAAAATGAACTACCACTAACTGGCTTGAAAAATTGAACATTGCCAGTATCTTTGAAGTCCCTTTATACTCCTTACCACTTGTGTTCTTGGACACTGGACACGCTTCCTAAGAAACCACCATCTAAATTTTGTGTTAATCATTCCCTTTTCCTTTTAATTTTCATGAATTAAAGAAAATTTCATTTCCCTCTCTCTTCCAGTTTGGAAGTTAATGTAGTTTTATGTAGTTTTCCTTTATTTTAGTTTTTCCTGACTCCCAACAAATTAGATATTATTATGTTTTAAACATTGTTGCTTTAATTTGCTTCTACATTTACAAGTGTCTTTGCTCAACATTTTCATTTGCATCTTGGACCTCTTGTTTGGGATCTAAGATAATTTTTTCTTTGCCTGAAATATATCCTATACAAGTTTCTTCAGTGAGGGTCTGTTGTTGGAAAACTTTTCATCTGTTTGAAAATATTTTTATCTAAATCCCATTCCCAAGATGGGCTTTTCTGAGTATACATTCTTTGTTATTTTTTTCTTTGCTCATTGTAGATTTTATCCCATTCTCTTCTGCCTTTTATTGCTGCTGAAAAATCTGTGATCCATCTAATTGTCATTCTTTTATGATGACTATATTTAGAATATTTAGAATCTGATTTCCATACTTTGATTTTGATATGTCTAGAAATTGATTTCTTTTTATTTATCATGCTTGGAATTCACTAGGCCATGGAATCTGACAATTGGTGTCTTTTAACAGTTTTGGGGGACTTTTGGCCATTTTCTCCTCAAATTTTATCTTCCATGTATTTTATCTGGAACTTGTATTTGAGGTAGGTCTTCTTACTCTACCCACCATGCCTCTTAACCTGCCTTTCATTGTTGCCATTTCTTTATCTTTCTGTGTTGTGTTCTGGATAGTTAGATAGATCTTTTCTTCCAGTTAGCTAATTCTTGCTTCAGCTATGTTCAACTAGGTTATTGAATTAAAAAGTTTTTTTCACTTTGTTTTAACTGTTATATTCATTTTTTAAATGATTTTATTTATTCATGAGAGACAGAGACAGAGACAGAGACAGAGGCAGGCAGAGACACAGGCAGAGGAGAAGCAGGCTCCATGCCAGGAGCCCAATGTGGGACCCGATCCTGGGACTCCAGGATTGTGCCCTGGGCCAAAGGCAGGTGCCATATCGCTGAACCACCCAGGGATCCCTGTTACATTCATTTTTATAGTAAAATATACATAAGTAGAATTTACCACTTGAAACTATTTTAAAGTGTTCAGTTCAGAGATGTTAAGTACATTCACTGTCACCACTGTCCATCCCCAGAACTTTTTTATCATTGCAAACTGAGATCTGTGCCCATTAAACAATAATTTCCTATTGCCCCTTCCACCTAGCCCCTGGCAAGAACTATTTTGCTTTCTTTTTTAATGAATTTGACTATTCTAGGTACCTCATATAAGTGGATCATATAATATTTGTCCTTCTGTGTCTGGCTTATTCCATTTGCCAGACACAGGGTTCATCCATGTTGTAGCATGTTGATTGAATTTTAAAAAAATTTATTTACTGTTTTCATTGTTAGGAGTTTTATGTAGTTCCTTTTTAAGTCTGCTTTATCCTTATTATTTTTTGGTGGTCTTAACTTTTTCTTGTCATGTTCTTAAGCTATCTTTTATTTCTTAAAAACGTATTAAATATATTTATTTTATACTTTGTCTCTGATAATCCTAATATCTGAAGTCTTTGCAGATATGATTCTGCTGTTTGTTTTGCTATGTTAATTTTTCAGTGTTTTTTCCCTTCATTTAAAAAAAATTAAATTCAGTTAATTAACATATAATGTATTACTGGTTTCAGAGGTAAGGTTAGTGATTCATCAGTCTTGTGTAATACCCAGTGCACATTACATCAATGTGCTCTCCTTAATGTCCATTACCAGTTACCCCATCCCTTCACCACCCTCCCCTCATTTATTTTCCTGTGACTGAGTCTCTTATGGTTTGTCTCCCTCTTTGATATCGTCTTGTTTTATTTTTTCCTCTTTTCCCCTGTGATCCTCTGTTTTGTTTCTTTTTTTTTTTTTAATTTTTATTTATTTATGATAGAGAGAGAGAGATAGAGAGAGAGGCAGAGACATAGGCAGAGAGAGAAGCAGGCTCCATGCACCGGGAGCCCAACGTGGGATTCGATCCCGGGTCTCCAGGATCGCACCCTGGGCCAAAGGCAGGCGCCAAACCGCTGCGCCACCCAGGGATCCCCCTCTGTTTTGTTTCTTAAATTCTACATATGAGGGAGATCATATGGTAATTGTCTTTCTCTGATGGACTTCGTTTAGCACATCTTCTAGTTGCATCCATGTTGTTGCAAATGACAAGATTTCTTTTTATTTTTTATTTTTTTAAGATTTTTATTCATGAGAGACCCAGAGAGAGAGGGGGTGGGGGCAGAGACACAGGCAGAGGGAGAAGCAGGCTCCCTGCAGGGAGCCCAATGTGGGACTCGATCTCTGGTCTCCAGGATCAGGCCCTGGGCTGAAGGCGGTGCTAAACCACTGAGCCACCTGGGCTGCCCTCTTTTTTTCTTGATGAAAAACTAAGTACAGTAATATACCTTACATTTGTATAGGGTTTTCTAGTTTGTCAAGCATTTTTATATATTATGATTTTATTTTGTAGTTCTGGAAACAAAGACTCAGAGACATAGCTAATAAGTAATAAGCATTGGAATTCAAACTCTGGTTTTCTTTTTTTTTTTAAATTTTTTTTTTAATTTTTATTTATTTATGATAGTCACACAGAGAGAGAGAGAGGCAGAGGCATAGGCAGAGGGAGAAGCAGGCTCCATGCACTGGGAGCCTGATGTGGGATTCAATCCCGGGTCTCCAGGATCGCGCCCTGGGCCAAAGGCAGGCGCTAAACCGCTGCACCACCCAGGGATCCCAAACTCTGGTTTTCTTAAGGTTCCTTTTACTAGCTATATTTGCCTCTTAAGCATGGTCTGTGTCTTGTTCATTGTTACACTGTCAGTATCTTGGACTTTTGAATGAATAACATAGACACATAGACGTGAGTTGCTGTCTGACAACTGTCTTATAAGGTAGTAGTTCTACTGTAATTGTGTTATTTATGTATTTTATGTTTACATATACTATACATATACTATATAAAATGTATAATTATGTATTTGTAATCACCGAGAGCTTAGGGCTTGTGTGGAGGAGTTTTTGATGCTTGCATAACCCTAGTTAAGATTTTTCAGATCAAAAATTGGATGTATTCACATATAGCAAAGACAATTTGGTTTCCTTGAGAACATTAGATGATGAAGATTAATGAGGTGGATTTTCTGATACTAATTCAATTCTTTTTCTCATTATTACACAAGTCTTTAAGACTTAGGTGATCAGAGGAAATGATTCGAGGTTTTCCTAAGGTCATTTTTTGTATTGATAAACTGGGAGGTAGTAGTGTTGGTTAATGGAATCTTTTGACCTGGTGAATTGATGGAAGCTGGGCCCTATCCAGATTCATGCCTTTTATCTCTTACCTCTAACCTTCTATCTCCCATTCTTGGTTAAAGCTAGAGGGACTTGGGTATTGAATCTTGGCTAGAACATGAATTCACTCACTGAATCACTGAGTCAGTAAATAGTTCTTGGGAGCCTGGTAGGTATCAAGAACCATGCTAGGCATTGAGGTTAAAATGGAGAATTAGGATGGATGTAGTTGCCGTCATGTAGCACAAACTAGAGGTCATGAACTATTATATCCTTTGTCTGTATTCGCCATTTATATATTTAAGTTGAATATATGTAAGAAAATCTTTATTATGTATTGAAACTTTTCTGGCAAGAGAGAATTCTGAGGGCTGTTGCTTAATGGAATATGTAAGTATAGGGTTTGAGATTCAGAAATATTCAGTTAAGCATATTCTGAAAATTGACTGATATTTTCATTTAAATTGAAGTCTTTTATTAAAGCCTTTTATTAAAGGCTGACCTAAATAAGTTATGGTTCAATCTAAAGACTGCTATTTGCCCCATATGTGGTTTTGTGAACAGTATGTAGTAGTGTCTTGGAAGTTCTATATTTCATGGCTCATTTTACATTGCTTTATCTCCCACGACCTCAAAAAAAAAAAAAAGCATAATACATATGCAAGCACGTGTATTTTTAAAAAAATTTTATTTTGAGGGACAGACTCATAGGAAGTTGCAAAAATAACAAGTGTCCTATATATTCTTTGCTCAGTTTCCCCAAGTGTTATATAGTTGTCACACAAAATGAAAACCAGGAAGTTGATATTGGTATGTTACTGTTAACTAGACTACACACCATAGACAGATCTCACTATTTTTTAAAACCTGCATTTCTCTGTGTATGTGTATAGTTCTGCATAGTTTTGTATGACTACCATAATCAAGAACCGTTGCATCACCACAGAACTCCCTAGTGTTATCTCTATATATTCACAACCCCACCCAACTAGTTTTGCCATTATGAGAATATTGTGTGAATGAAATAATACAGTATGTAATCTTTTGAGATACATACTTTAAAAATATAATTTGTTTAAAAAAATTTGTTTTAAAGATTTTATCTATTAAAAAAAAGATTTTATCTAATTTACTTGAGAGAGAGAGAGAGCAAGCACGGAGGGGACAGGAGAAGTAGACCCCCGCCAAGCAGGGAGCCTGACGCAGTGCTCCATCCCAGGCCCCTGAGATCAGACCCGAGCCTAAGGCAGACACTTAATCAACTGAGCCACCCAGGCGCTCCTAATTTGTTTTAATTCAAAAGTAAAATAAGATTTCAGAAATGTTAGACAATGGAAAAAGCATATTTTGAAGTCACCACTCTAATAGTCATCATTTTGAAGTTTTTTACAGCCTTTTTCGTATGATGTTTTATATCATATTTTTAGTATATGCTCAATTTTGTTTGCTTTTTTTAAACTTAGTGTTGTATTAAATATTTTCTGTTGCCATCATACTTAATTTTCACTCTTATAAGAAATGTTGCAGAAAACACCTTTGAGCATATAGATTTCTTCATACTTTTAGTTATTTCCTTAGGGCAGATTCCCAGATGTGTGATATTGAGCCAAAGGATATGAAGGTTTATTAGTCTTGAAACATTTGGTCAAATTGCTTCTCAAGAGGATAGTATTGCTCGTACTGTTTCACTGTATCCTTCTTAGATTGGGTATTAGTGTTACTTCCCTGCCCCCCCCCCCCCCAACGTAATAAGGTGAAAAAGGTACTTCATTGTTCTAATTTTAGAGTGCATTTCTTTATGTAACATTTTTTTTTCCTTGAAGAGGAAAATTGATTGTAATGTCAGAATGACATGAGCTTTTAAAAATGTGATTTTTGCATTTAAGTAATTTAGAAAAGCATTTTATTATCTGTTAGTGTTCAACAGTTTTGAGCAAGAGGTTGAATCACCAGATCCTTCTCTTTACCTTAACTGTAACCTCCTTAGTTGGCAGGTTTGTTACCTGCCAAATGATTGCCAGTTTCTGCATTACTTCTCTCTGGTCTCCACCATCATCTCTTAGTTACTGTGGTCAGTCTGGATCCTGGATCTTTCCCGTCTGTCCCCTCATCAGAGAGTGGCTGCTTCCCCCATTGGTGCTGTACCAGCACATCATTCATTTTTCCCGTGTTGTCAGCTTTAAGGCAGGGTTGTGCTGACTTTCCTGTGATGTTCTCCTTATGGTTAAGCCTAATCCTGGAGACTCTGTACAGTCTCTTGGGGCTTTCATTGCCATCACAGAGGTTATATGGCTGATAATGTATGGGGATACAAAAAAAAAATAACAGAATATAAGGAAATTGTATACTTTTTACTTTTCTGTATGTTTTAGAAGACAGCAGCATTATATTCTTAGAGCAGTAGACCATCAAGGTAGTAAAAAACCCTTAATGTAAAACAAATTTTTAGTTGAATGTTACTAAGTGCCAGGCACTGTGCAAGTACTTTATTTAGTCTTTACAATTTTCCCATAAATTTTTGGGGTATCTAGATATGAAGATCTTATATATGATGGGGAGTAGATAATTGAGAAAGTTGGCTAGCAGGAATCACCAAAAAATGATACATTATTTGTAGTAGTAATTTGGATATACACTACATTCCTTCACCATTTCTTTCCCTCTACAGCGTCAGTATTTTTCTTTGTGGATGGGTCCTTTGATTAGAAATCTGGATTGTGGGGACGCCTGGGTGGTTCAGCGGTTTGGCGCATGCCTTTTTGGCCCAGGGTGTGATCCTGGGGTCCTGGGATCGAGTGCCGGGTCGGGCTCCCTTGCAAGGAGCCTGCTTCTCCCTCTGCCTGTGTCTCTGCCTCTCTCTCTGTCTCTCTCATGAATAAATAAATAAAATCTTAAAAGAAAAAAAAAAAAAGAAATCTGGATTGTCTGGGGGTGCCTGAGTGGCATAGTTTGTTAAATGTCTGACTATTGGTTTTGGTTCAGGTCGTGATCTCGGGGTCTTGACATTGAGCCCCAAGTTGTGCTTTGCGCTCCGTGTGGAGTCTGCTTGGGTTCTTCCCTTTCTCTCTCCTCCTCCCCACTTGTTCATTTTCTCTAAAATAAATAAATAAATCTCAAAAAAAAATCTGGATGGTCTTTTTAGCATAACCCATACCCCTAATCTGTTGGATATCATAACAGCATCCCTTTCCTATAGAAGGGAGAATTTAAGACATTTTCAGTGTGTTTTAAAAAATCTTTCTACAGTTTTATGCTTTTTTTCCTTATTCTTTTAAGGCTGTTTTACATATGCCTAATTCCATAATAACTTTTTAAAGAATAATTAGCCTTTGAATCTTTCTGAACTTTTCAACATAATTTTCAGAGAAAACAACCCCTTTCACACTCATCATCTGTCAGAAACAGCTGGCTCTTGTTAAGCATCCAGCTCATTTGGTGAGAGCAGAAGGGTGGGGATGTATTAAGAAAGTGGTCTACTTAGAAGACTACCAGGTGCAAGCGGTCAGCCTGTGGTGGGCATCAAGGAGTGATTTATGGAGGGATTGGAGAGCTTTATTTCTGTAAGTTATGGTAAAGTAGAGGCCTATTAAAAGAGTTTCTACTGAATTATTACTCTTATTTCCATCTTTGAGATGAGAAAGCTGAGGCTTCAGAGAATTGAGTAACATTTCTGAGGTCAGACAGGTAATAAATGATAGCGTCTGGGATTTCTATGTGGCATCTATATAGATTCAAATATTGCATGTCCTCATACCTACTGCCTTTCAGATCATCTCATTTAGCCAGCTCAGTGAGTACTCTTGAATGAATGGTCTTCAGGCTTGGAGGTAGTGTTTTTGTTGTTCTTTCGCATCTCAGGTCCTAGGAGCATTTTGCATTTAATATTTCTTTTGTCCTAACTCTGTAAAAAATAAAAAAGGCGGGGGGGCGGGGCAGCCTGGGTGGCTCAGCGGTTTAGTGCCTACTTTCGGCTCAGGGCGTGATCTGGAGACCAGGGATCGAGTCCCACGTCGGGCTCCCTGCATGGAGCCTGCTTCTCCCTCTGCCTGTGTCTCTGCCTCTCTCTCTCTCTCTCTCTCTCTCTCTCTCTGTCTGTCTCTCATAGTTGAATAAATAAAAATCTTTAAAAAAAAAAAAAAAGGAAGAGTGCATTCCCAGGTGAAAACTAGGCTTATAGTCCTTTGTTTTAATTTATGTTGGATGTGCATACGTGAGAAATATGGCTAAAATCTTGCAGTCTTGTAACTCCTGAGGAAATTGTGAAATAAAAGACTTAATGGGGGAAAATGGCGTGAAGAACTTAGACATAAACTTTGCTCTTCCTCCTATTAAATTTCCTTCATAGTTTGGGATCTGACCAGTCATCTTTATCCATGTCACTACTTGTTATTTCATGAAGCATCGATTGGGGCATTAGGATTTAAAGAAAAAGATATTTTCTTGTAATGCATAGATGTCTTTCTGTGCTCACCCAGAATGCGTAAACCTTTTCCTGATAAATGTATTGTCAATATTTAGAGTCTGGTGTTTTTAGTTTGCATTTTGCTTTTCTAGAACAGTTTTTTTTTAAAGCCACCCTAAAATACTCTCATTTCCATGACTTTTCAGATGCTAGAATCCAAAAAAATTCTGCCACAAAATAAAGTAAATGTATTACATAGTAAATCATTGGGTTTTCTATTTTTATCACTATGACCAGGGCTTCTGATCACTATGAGATAATTGGTGTTACCACATTGAGTTTTAATTCCAGCCCTTCGAAAAGAAATTTGATTATTTTAGTTAGCATAGAAAGCTGTATTTCAGATAGTGTATGAGACTATTAGGCTATTTTTAAATGTTGAAAATAGCTTAAAGAACTGTTTTACCTTAGGTGGTACTTGACTCAGAATTGGAACCATTGATATGGATTTAAATATTCATTTGTGTAGTTGTTAATCCCTGACTTTGATATGATTATAATCAATAGTTTGATTAGCGGCACTTTTTTTTGCAGCAGTACTCTTTAATTGAGTATGTCAAGCCCCTCAGACACTCTAGAACCATAATGAACAGTTTAGTAATAAATATAGAATAAAAATGAAAACTGTCAGTTGATAACATTCTTGTCCTTTCTCTTTGTAAATGTCAAGATATGTAAACTCCACATAATAGTGCTGAGGCACATTTTACCTCCTGTTTTCTTAAGTATATCCTTATTTCATGAGTTTGTTGTTTGCGTTAGTCAGAATATTTGAATCTGGCAAAGGAATGTATGGATTCTTTGATATGCCAGCTAGCATCTTTCATTTACTAGATGTATTCTAGACCTTGTTAGACTAATTGGTTATGACAAACCTTTGTGCTATTTAGTTAGATTTTTTGTTTTGTTTTGTTTTAAACAGATCATCAAAAAAAAATAAACAGATCATCAAGTCTGTAAATTTAGAATGGTACATAGCAGTATAGCTGTGTGCGTAGATGCAAGTCAGTGTTAACAAGAGACCCAATACAAGGATTTTTTTATTTTATAAAAAATAAATTTGATCCTCTGCCTAAATATTACCATGTTATTTACTTTACCTCCCTTCAAGATTATTTTTTCTAGTTTTCTGGTCTTATAATTGAACAGTCATATTGTAATAAACTTTTGAAGCAGAGGAGGAAGAGGGCATCAGATTAGTATTAGCAGCTGTTGTATTATTTGTTCTTTTCATCTAGTAGCAAAACCAAAAATCCTGTTAAGTAGCAATGTTTAAAAATTAGCTTTAGAGTTTGAACTGTTTCTTTTAATTACCAAGGGACTATACTGTGTTCAATGTTACTTGGCATTTAAGAGAGAAAACCGCTGGGTGGCTCAGCAGTTGAGCCTGTGCCTTTGGCTCAGGGCCTGATCCTGGATTCCCAGGATCGAGTCCCATGTCGAGCTCCCTGCAGGGAGCCTGCTTCTCCTTCTGCCTGTGTCTCTGCCTGTCTCTCTGCATCTCTCATGAATAAATAAATAAAATAAAATAAAAAGAGAGATAAAAAGAAAATTGTATCTTAAAAGTTTGTTATTTTGCCATTTGAAACTTATTGCCCATGACTTTGTCCTTACCCTTCCCCCTGTTTTTTTTAACTGCCTTTTTGGATTCAGTGGTTTTGGCACTTAGATTCTTTACTGATACTTTTGGTGCATGTAGCCATTTGAGATCTAGACCCTAGGAATTCCAGCCAGATAGTTTTTTGTTCTTTTGGTAAAGCACGGTTTCAGAGTGCTGACAAAATTATATGGCATCCAGTTTTATTTCTGTAATCAAGGTTGCTTTGTGTAAGATAAATTCTTCACCTATTTCTTCATCTATTATACTTTGTTTTGACTGATGCAGAGTTGCTGAAGCTGTACATGTGCTCACTAGGGAGGAAATGGGAAACCCTCTGCTCTGGTGCTTTGGTTATTGGGCAAGCTCCATGGGCCTAGATTCTCGGTCCTAGTGGACGTTGCCTGCAGATGAGGAAGTAGAGCTACTCATGCATCAGAGGTCGGGGAGAATGGTCTAGATTCCTTAGCAAACTTTTAACTTATTTTTTTAAAAAAGATTTACTTATTTGTTTGAGAGTGAGTGAGTGCAAGCAAGCACGTGTGCGCATGAGGGTGCAGGGGAGGGGCAGAGGGGGAGTGAGAGACTCTCAGATGGACTTCGTCCTTGTCACACGTCTCCATCTCAGGACTCTGCGGTCTGACCTGAGCTGAGACACAGTCAGCTGAGCCACCCAGGTGTCCTTTATTCATGTTTAACAACACGGGCAATATGAGTACATGGTCCAAAATGTAAAGGTACAAAAGGATTTCTTGTGAAAAGCAAGTCTTCTACCTCTCTAATAGGTCCCCTTCTTGAGACCGTTGTTTTTGTAGCAGGTTTTCTACATTGACAACCATATCCACTATTTTTATTAGCTGTGTCGTATCCACAGTATTAGATATACTATAAATTCCCTTTGGTTTATGTGAAGCTTGTTTCCTATCTTTTCTTTTATAAATAATGTGGTAGTGAGTATTGTATGTATATTTCACTCTTGTGCAAATATATTAGTACTTTAAATTTTAGCAGTGAAATTTCTTTGCCAATACTATATATATGTGTGTGTGTGTATATATATATGCATTAAAATTTTTGATATGTAGTGACAAATTGTTCTTGTTGTATTCATCTCTAAAGTTAGAATATTAGTTTTATAAGGCAGTGTCTTGAAAAGTATGATCACCAATTTGTTGTATGTTGTTTGTAACTAGATTTATTTTCCTTATTTTTATAATAAGAGGGATGCAGATGGATTGCTCGAAGATACTGCACAAGACATTCGCTTGTTTACTTTATCCAAATGTATTGTTTTAATTACTAGTAGTCATTTTAATTTTTCTCTGTTATGTATGTAGGTAGCCTCTATCTTGTAAATGTGTTGTTTAAAAAGGGTTCTGACAAGGGGCTGGCTGTAGGAGAAATGAGTTGAAAAAAAGGAATTTGGAATTAGGAGCCTATTTTTCTAGTTAGTCATATAAAAATGGTGTTTAGGTTACTAGGTCAAGCCATGAAAAAATGATGTAACCCCTTATATCACAATGTTCAAAACACCCTTTATAACACTGGTGGAAATTCATCCATCCTACTGCATCCCTACCTTAGGGAGCTGGGCTGTGATTTCTGTTACCTGGGGCTGGAGAGTAGGGGGTTAGAGAGGGTGATGCCTGAGGAGCTGAATGCCTGGAGAGGACAATGAATGAGTTGGCTGTAAAAGAATGAGAAACAGCAATGGAATGAATATAAGGTGGTTTATTCCTTCCTTTTGTTGCTACCTGGCGGTGCAGGGTAAGGGAGGGAGCAGGGAAGTGAGACGGATAGGATTTTCTTTCCTTTACCTTCTTAGTAACTTGCCTCTTTTATTAGTCCCATTCAGGAGATCCTGATACCTGGGAGTCAGATGAGTTGAGATGAATTAAGGCTTGTTGGAGGTGATGGAGAGGGATGAAGAGTAAAAATGTCTGTAGGTGTCAGAAGGTTTATAGAGTCTGAGGATAGGGAAGTGGATAGGACGAATTTCTAGTGATAAGACCAAGACAAATGCTCATCTATAAATAATTTATAGCTCTTTTTTTGTTATTGTTAAAGCTTTTTTTTTTTTTTTTTTTTTTGGAGGCAAGTGGGTAAGCAGTGTTGAGGGCATTTTAAGCGTTTTCAGGGAGAGAGGACATTGACATCTTGGCTTCTTGTGGATTTTTTTAAAGGGTACTCTAACCATTCCTCCCTGAAGAGAAGACACACAAAGGCTCTGACTTAAGAGAATGTTCTATTGTATCCCAGTTAGTTTAAAGGTATCTGAGCTGGTCTCACTTGAAGTGGTAGCAATAATTCTCTATTTGGTTCCATGGTGGAGCAAAACAGAGTTGACTATACAACCGTTGTCCTTCAGACATGTCTAAATTTCTCAGTCTATTTATGAGCATCAACAAACACTTTGTGCATACTTCTGCCATGGGTTGAATGCGTCTATTTTCCTTTAATTTAGCTTAAAACTAGTAATGGAATTCCTGAGGTTTGAGAGGAATAGTGTTGGCAAGCTTAGTTTTGAAACTAAAGGCAAATTAAGATACCAAGCAAAACAGGAGACTATTACTTTAGAAAGGGATCTTAAAACTCTGCTGACATTTGCAAACCCAGTGTCTTATATTTATATAAGCTTTAGATAGGAACTGCTATTTTTCTAAAATTGTTGGTTTAAAAATAATTGTTACATTTGTGCATTTTAAAAGTTGCTTCTAACACACTTTGGGTATGCTGGAGTTCAGCCTTTTCAGCAAAGTAGTCAGACATTTGGGCATCAGCCCTTTTGGTCTCACTCTGTCTCAGACCATTTAAGATAATTAAGATGGATTGTGGATGTTAGGAATTTGATAAGCTTCCATTAAAATCTAATGTGGTTTTAAAAATTGCTTAAAGTGGCCTTTGAATATGTTAAAATATGCTACCATCATATGAGTTATGAAATTTAGCTGAGTATTGCTAAAATGACAAATGATAGCACTTGTCATTTTGATGTTTGTTCTTTACTGTTTCATTGCCTTTGGAAGATATTAGCTACAGGTACTCTGAAGGATTATACTAATTAAAGCTGGGCCTTTCCCTGATTAAATCTATTTAATTCTAACTTTTGTGTGCATGCCATTAGTATTCATTTGTGGCTCAGTATTTATGCAAATTTTGCCTATCAATCCCTGAGCTTTTTTTGAGTACTTATTCTGTGTTAAATCTATGTGTATTTTGTTTTGTTAGGCATCTCGTACTATTTTTAAATTTCTCCAGTACAAGAATTATGTTTTTGTATATTCTTTGGCCGTTCCCACAATGCAATGCAATGAATGCCTTCTTGTGGGGTAGACACTTAGAACTTACTTGCCTGCTTGGCCACTTAATAGATACTTACCCAAAGCTTACTTTGTTCTAGAGGCTGAGGATACAAAGGTAAGGACTCTGCCTTCAAGTTGCTTAGACTTTGATAGGAGATTCAAAAAATAATTATAGTACCTTGCATTCATATTTTGAAATTATATTCGAGAGGGCCACAGCTCTACCTCTGATACAAGTTTTTATACTCTTTCTAAAGAATAGAAGCTAACATTTTTAGGTGTCTAAAGGGCTCTGTGTCAGTTTATCTCCCTAAATCCTTTGGCACAAGCATGATACCCATTTTAAACACGAGGAAACTGTCTTATAGAGGTTGTATAATTTACTGAGGCCACTTAGCTAGTAAGTTGTAGAGTTGGGATTCTAACAGCATTCTTTCATTTTTAGCAGAATTTCTTTCTTTCCTCTTTTTTTCCCCTTTCTTTTTTATACCAGGATTTCTTAACTCTAGCACTGTTGACATTTAGGGCAGTGGTTCTTTGTTGTGAAGGACTGTCTTGTGCATTGAGGGATGTTTAGCAGCCTGGGCCAATACTAGGGTAAAGCGAGGAGGCACCTAACGCAGAAAATTTAAGGATTCATTCAATCTCAGGATTTTCAAAATGCTTACCTGCATTTAACTCTCACTTCTGAGAAAGTTCTCCCACACCTGCCTGTGGCTTCTAGATTTTGATTCAGTATTCTCTGGTAATGATACTAGAACTAAAGCCCCTAGGCATGTTCCTTGGGAGCTGAAGCACAGTGTGAGAGGAGGTTTTTGCATCCTTGTTTCCCTATGTATGTGACTATCATAAATAAATAAAAATTAAAAAAAAAGCACTAAGTATATACCTTCTAAATATTACAGAGTTTAGAACTTTGAGGTGATATGTTGTAAAACAAAGATACCAATTGCTTCAAATTAATGAAGACCTACCTAGAGCAAAAACTAAACATTGTATATATTCAGCTTAATTTACTTTGTGGTCTAGCACTTTCCTGCTAGTGTTGATTTTATACCATTAGAAATTCCATTAATTATTTTCTCATATCTCTGCTAAAATATATTTTTGTTGTATGGATACCTTTTGATTAACTGGACTGTAGTTTGCATGCTAAACTCAATCTGGGTTGTTGGTGTAGTTCTCTAGAATGGAATCTTTCAAAAATTGAGTATATATTAGACCTGAATTTTAGGAATATTGAGAAATAGCACCCACAAAATTATTAATAGCATCAGATTTGGAGTCTTAAATAGTTTTAACTTATATTTAACTTTCTGATAAAGCATTCATATTTGACTTGTGATAGTAATGTTTTTCTCTTTTTTTTTTTAAATTTTTTATTTATTTATGATAGTCACAGAGAGAGAGAGAGAGAGAGAGAGAGAGGCAGAGACACAGGCAGAGGGAGAAGCAGGCTCCATGCACTGGGAGCCCGACGTGGGATTCGATCCCGGGTCTCCAGGATCGCGCCCTGGGCCAAAGGCAGGCGCCAAACCACTGTGCCACCCAGGGATCCCTGTTTTTCTCTTTTATATTGGTAGAGTTGGGGCTAGTTTATAGTAGTTCCTGAAAAGCTAGGGGAGTAGAAATTCTTAATATTATAGACAATAGAGAGCCACCATTAAAGGCTGTTGAATAGAAGAGTGATTTAGTAAAGGTAACTTTTAAGGAATATTATTCTCACAACTATATATATAATATATTGGGCAGCAACCTTCACAAAGGTCAGTTTAGAGTCTGGCAAGAGGACATATTGAGAGTCTGAACTAGGATTGCTTGAATAGGAATGGAGAAATGAAGCTCGATGGGAATATTTTGTAGAATATATTTATAATCAAGAAGATTATAAAAATACAGTAAATGTATAAAATGCAGAAAAATGTGAAGAAGATGGTACCTATTTTTATTTCTATCATTTAGAAATAGAACCACTTTTCTCAGGTATATTCTCAAATATTCTCAGGCATTCCTTTTTAGTTCTGTTTCTTCTTATGTCCTGCATGCACCCTCACCCCAAATTTTGGAGAAAGAGTCCACAAGGTCAGATTCTCTTCTCATAGATTATGAAGTTTTTAAAGAAAATGGCTTTCTAAGATGACATAATTTTATTCATATAAATATGAAGGGCAAAGGAGCCCAATAGGTGTTAGAATGAATGAATTCATAACTGCTGGAATTCAGTGAATAGACAAAGAGAATGCCTCGATTTTGAGATCGTGTGAATAGAGGTAAAGGGGAATTTGGTTAGCTTTTGATGGTGAAGTTGGAAGTGGTGTTGGTAGTGATAGAGTGATCCAGAAGAGAATGGGTTTTATTTGCAGATATTGAATCAATGTGCTGGCATATCTTAAACTGAAATCTGGAGCTTAGTTGAATGTTTGAGGTGATCGCAGTGACAAAATGTGGAGAAAGAACTGAGTTTAGAAAATAGCCACAGTTCTGGTCGGAACAGTGTTTCTGACGTCCGTTTTTTGAGGAGCACTCCAAAATGCAATTATTTCCTTACTGTTGTTCTTTAAGTGACTCTTTTACTGAAATTTATTTTAAAGGGAAACATATCGGTACTAAAAATGGCAAACAAAACAAACAAACAAAAAAATAAATAAATAAAAATGGCAAACAAATGTAGCTTGCTTTAAACAGTTGGCAGTGGAAAAATGAGAGTGATGACACCAAAGATAATGGTATTAAATTTTAGCTAGGGTACCATTGGGTGTTAAATCCTCTGAGTTTAACTCAATAGAACAAATGAAATGAAAAAAATAAAACAGTAAGATTTTGTAATTAAAGGCCTGAGGGCTTGCTTGACAAGCTAATAACTTTCCCATGAAATTATTCATTATTATGTGTATGCCACCTACCGTAGTATATATCTCATGCTTTCAGAAACACTGAGCTGCGGTAGAGAAAGTGGAATCTGCTGTGGAAACAGAGCAGCTAGTGGTCAGACAGATGAGAACCAGGAAAGAGCAATGATGTCCTGGAAGTCTTAGGGAGTTTCAGAAAGGTATATGTGATGCTGTTGAAACATCAAGGAAAGGTTTTTGGTCACTTGTTCATCAAGATGTGGTGTTGTCTATTTAATGCACCCCAAGAAGTTTCTGCGTTCTGGTGATTCTGATATATTTGGATTCAGCCAATTCCCATTGACAGATACGTAGAGATTAATAAAATATTTTCTTATTGTGTTAGCAAGTTTTATCTGGGGTATATATAAATAGTGAACAAAAATGTGGAGAAGGAACAAGACAGTCATGAGGGAAATACATCCATGGCTTTCAAATAAGTAACTGTTAGAATGTAATTTTAGTTATGTTGTTATGCTTATGACAGGGATTTTAGCAGGACTAGGTACTTCAATAGTAATGATTCAGTAAATGGAGTTTGTAGATCCAGTAGTAAACATGAATTAGGCTGCCATATATATAGATGAATACATAACACACATACCTGTGCACACATTTGTGCATGCACACGATTATGGTTTCCCTAAACAAGCATTTCCCTCTCCTCTTTTTGGATCCCATTTTGAGAAATTTGATTGTATATCTTCATAGGGATAGGGAATAATTTTGAGGAATAGTTATTATTACCATTTTTTAAGATTTTATTTATTTGGTGAGGGAAGAGCGTGCGAATGTACAAGCAGGGGAAGTAGAAGAGGGAGAAACAGGCTCCCTGGGGACCCTGAGCAGAGAGCCTGACCCAAGACTCTATCCTAGGACCCTGGGATCATAACCTGAGCCAAAGGCAGATGCTTAACCAACTGAGCCACCCAGGTGCCCCAGGAGTAGTTATTATGTAGAGGTTTTATCTCTGAGTCATACTCCAAGGTATGAACCAACACTGGTCCCAGATGTGAAGTTCTTTTACTTTTGGTGGTTTGGTGAAATTAGTATCTTAACAGTTTACTTTGATTTGTGTTGTCCTGAAAATGAAAATTTGTCCTTGAACTCTGAATAAATTTTGGAATTTTTTTTTGAATTTATAGTGCTAAAATCATTCTGTGACTTACCCATAATGATGCTTTGTTGTTTTCTGCATTATAACATTTATTTTAAAGAATATCTAAGTAGAATAGGTGCTTTCCACACTTTATTTCAAACTGAATTTAGGTGGTCCTGATTTAAGATTACCTTTTTAAATTTAAGAAAGACTTATTTAGGAATTTAAGAAAATTCATTAAATTGATATATATGACGATTCAGCCTTAGTCCCTCACCCCCTTTTTAAAGAATGAGATGAAATATAGACAAAATACATAGTGGTAGTTGCCAGACCCCCCAAGCCCTATAACATACCTGAAGTGTAGCTTTGCCTCACCTAACCACCATTTATAACAGTGATTCTGTTCATGACTCCTAAGCAACCAAGCAAGAAGTCATTTTTTTGGAATGTACTTTGTTTGAGTTGGGAAGTGCTATAGAAGTAATTGATTCTGGCAGAAACATATGTTAAAGGAGAATTGGGTATCTCTTTTGCCATTATCTGCTCTGGAAAGTGCCCGAGTCTGAAGTCTGTATCTAGTGGAAGTATGATTACTAAGATACTTCTTTTGTGTTGTAGTAGAGCCTTTAAACTTAGTTTAAACTTATTTTGAGCAACATTTGATTTGTTACAACAACAAAGAAGCCAGATGGAAATGTGATCCACTGTGTAGAAATACGCTCTACTGCTCATCTGGAGATTTTTCTGGTTCTGAGTTTCTTCAAGCATGTTAGGATTCTTCAGCTCTGGCTCTGCACAGTGTGAGGTGGTTGTGTGGAAAGAGGCAAGGGCTTGAACTGGCCCCAGTCAACTGAAAGTAAATTCCTCAGTAATATTATGTTGAGATTTCATTATCATATTGTTTACTAAAATGGCATTCTACTATATTGATATATTTACCAGGCTACAAACATTCTTTAATGGATTGCATCAGTTTAGGCATCTGTAAAAGCGTATGTGAAACAATTATGTATGGAGAAACACATATCTGTTTTGTATTAAAGGGAAATTATTTATTAAGATGGACTTTGCTGGGTGCAGCATGTCCAATTGATAATGTAATTATTTCAGTTTCTTAGAATAAAAAAAACCTCATAAAGAACACAGTGCATTGTGAATTTTGTTGTGGACAACCCATTCAGGACACACTTATTGCTTGCCTATGTGCTAGGCATTTTTTAAGGTGCTGGGTATGCACCAGAGAATAAGAGACATATCCCTGTTCTGATGGGGCTTTTATGCTAGTGAATGAAACGTTCAGCAAACAAATGAATATATGTGATCTGGTAATATGATAAATGTGAAGGAAGTGAAAGCAGGGCAGTTTCCAGTTGCCAAGTGTGTTCCTCATTATGATTAGCCTTCTTTAGTTTTCAGGCAAATTGATGTTCTGTGTCAGACCTCCCTGTTGTGGTGTTGCTGTTGGTAAAAGGAAACCTGCCGCGTACTACACCCTTGCCCTCCAAGGAGTCCCTGTATTCAGTTTCTGTTGCTGTGTAACAAATTGCTGCAAACTCATTTATTGGCTCTCAGGTTCTGTATGTCAGAAGTCTGGGTGCAGTGTGGCAGGATTGTCTGTTCAGGGTATCAGGGTATCACAAAGCCAAAATCAAGTTGTCCTATGGGCTGGGTTCTTGTGTAGAAGATCTTCCAAAGCTCATTTGCAAAGCTCAAGTTGTTGGCAGGACTCGTTCTTTGCAGTTGTGGGACTGAGATCCCATCTGCTTGCTGGTTGTTAAGTAGGAGCCACACTTAGCTCATACAGTTTGCCATAGGGCTCTTTCCATCTTCAAAGCCAGCTACGGAGGATATCCCTCCTGGCTAGTCTGTCTTGCCCTCCGATCTCCCAGGCTTCTCTTGCCTTATTTCTAGACCTAGACTTAAAGGGTTTATGTGGTTAGCTCCAGCCCACCTGGATGATCACTTACTTAAAGTCAACTTTTTAAGGGAGTGAGCTTAACTGTTTCATAGAAATGAGATCGCCAAGGGCTTTTTTGTACCCCCAAAATGAAAAATGGTATTAGTTAAATGTTTTTACAAATTTTTAAAGATTTTAATTAATTAATTTTAGGGAGAGAGAGAATGTGAGTGGAGGGCAGGGGGATCAGCACAGAGGGAGCGGGAGAGAATCTCAAGCAGACTCTGTGGAGCTCAGTGCAGGGCTTGATTTCATGACCCTGATGAGATCCTGAGCTGAAATCAAAAGTCAGACACTTAACCAGCTGAGCCACCCAGGCGCCCCTTTACAGGTTTTTAAAAAAGAGCCTTTAAAGGAATTTGAAGCATAGATCTGGGAGACTGAAATGAGACTTTATTTGGGAGACTGCAGTGAGAATATATTTAGGAAGACTAATGAAACAAAGTATAATTTACAGAGGAGGGCAGCCCCGGTGGCACAGCGGTTTAGCGCTGCCTGCAGCCCAGGGTGTGATCCTGGAGACCCGGGATCGAGTCCCACATCAGGCTCCTTGCATGGAGCCTGCTTCTCCCTCTGCCTGTGTCTCTGCCTCTCTCTCTCTCTCTCTCTCTCTCATAAATAAATAAATAAATCTTTAAAAAAATAAAAAAAATAATTTACAGAGGAAAAGAACTTGTCTACTGTATTAGCAATTGCATTCCATTTCAAAAAATTTTTCGGGTAGAAAAATTCCTATAATGTAATAATGTCTTTTGTGTTTAATACATATTAATAAAACTTTAAAAACACACACATAACTTTTCCTTCACCATCAGAGTAGAGTCATAGAGTCTGACATGAGTAAATGAACAACCAGTTCCAATTCCACGCTTCCTAAGTTGGTCACAATTGTGCATCTGGTTGTAGAAATCTTCTAATTCTTAACATGTTTCCACTTTCCATTCCTAAGAAGTACTGCGTGTCATATGGTACCTGATATTACCAATGAGGAAATGGAAGCAAAGGAAGTGTCAACCTTCCTTTGCAGTAAATGGTTTCTGGCTTTTGTGTTGGGAGTATATTTCTGTGGGAACATTCCTCTGCTTTCAGTGGTGGGAAAGTAGGATTCACTGTGTAGTTAACCTTGGAAAACTAATTCCATGAAATGAAGGATACATATAATATAAATTAATCTGTTTAACAGGGTTTAATAATTGCTAAGATTGTATTCTCATACTAGGGAAAAATTCACATCTATTGAATCAATGAACAGTATGTCCCATAAGTTTTAATTTATATTTTAAAATACACAGGTGGTCTTAGTTACATATAAACAAGAATACCACTTAAAAGACTTGTAGTGGAGCATAAAAGTTTTATTAGACATGGAGCAGTGTTCCTGCCAGTAACTCGACATTTTGAGGACAGATAGCATCCCATTTCCAATTTGAGATTGGGTACAAAAATATCCTTGGGCTGAGAATAGTCATAGTAAATTGTACCAACAAAAACCTTTTGTGTATTTGTAGTGGAGGGAAAGTCTTCATTGTGTATGCATGGAAAAATGTGATATATGCTCTTTATGCTTTAGATGGGACCTCATGTTTTCTTTTCTTTTTAAAAGATTTTATTTATTTATTTGAGAGAGAGAGAGCACAAGTAGGGGGAGTGGCAGAGGGAAGGGGAGAAGCAGGCTCCTCGCTGAGCAGGGAGCCCAATGCAGGACTTGATCCCAGGATCCTGACCTAAGCCCAAGGCAGGTGCTTAACAGACTGAGCCACAGAGGCCCTAAGGGACCTCATATTTTCTAATGATTAGAAATTAATGTACCATTAATTTTCAAAGAAAATTTCAAAAAATGTTTCTGTACATGAATTCCTTGTTTGTTTGCTTTTCTGTTATTTTCATCTTTGGTTAATTAGAACCTCTTCCCCTTCTGTTTAATTTTTCTCTTCTCATCATACATTCTTCAATTAATGCTTTTGTACTACTTTAACCTAAAATTTTCTCCCGTGTTCAGTGAAGTTGTCTTCAGATGTCTTTTATTTTCACCCTAACACTGTTTGAGTTGGCTTTTAAGACATGCTTATTTTGCATAAATTTCTCCTCATGGAGAAGAGTCACATCTAGCATTAACACTTCTGGGAATTGTTTCAAAATTTAGTTTATTGTCTTAATGTTAATAAGACTTGCAGAAGTCTGGTTTTTGGTCCTATATTCCAAAGAATATATTTGATTTTGTTGTTTTAATTGGGTTGTATAACATTTGGTTTGCTCTCAGGTCCTTCATAAAATTAAAATGAACTTTTAGTTCTCTTTCTAGTTTATCCAGTATTTTAGAATGGTACTACAAATATAATTATGCTAATAAATTTGGGAAGTGCACATATGTATTCTTTATGGGAAATTATTTTAATAAGATAGAATACTATTAATAACAAATATATTTAATAAATGCTAATATACATTATTAAATATATTTAATAATGTTAATACTATAGTCAGCTATTAGCTAAAACTTTGTGGTGGCAGCAATTAAAAATTTTATTTTTACAATTAAAAATGTAATTTTTAATAAGATGGAAGTTTATATAAAGTTTTTTATACTTACAGTGAAATATAGCTAAGGTAAAATGGTGTCTAACTGTGTCCATTAGGGACTATTTTGTTGGTCAGATATTAAACTAGTCTAGTACATGATCATTGAAACAGACTAATAATTTGATACATAATAGTCTATGTTCTATGTATGTGGGTGTGCATGGCACATGAACTGATATATTTTCAAAAAATTAAAAATAATAAATTCCTGAGAGACTTATATAGTACTTTAGTGATTGTTACTATTCATTATTGAGTTTGCAAATATGATTGGTAAAACACTGATCTCAGTTTCTGCTTTGTTCTTGACACCCACTACAGTTATTTCCTTATTGATAGAATACAGATAATAAAATGTTAGATTTTCTTTGAAGATTTATTTATTTATTTGAGAGACCCAGCACCAGCACAAAGTGTGAGCGAGAGGAGTAAGAGGGACAAGCAGACTCCCAGTTCAGGGTAGAGCCCGATGTGCAGGGGGTAGGGTAGGGCCCAGGGAGAGAAAGTCTTAAGTGGACTCTTCCTTGAGCACAGAGCCTCCAATCTCACGACCCTGAGATTACAACTGAAGCCCAAACCAAGATGCTTAACCGACTGCACCACCTAGATGCCTCAGTAATGTTAAAGGTTAATCTAAGACAGATGTTACTTAGGAAGATGAGTACTAAAAATCACGCAATATATCCAGAGTAAGTAGAAATAATCCACCACTACATGACTGCTTAGTGGAGCAAGTAAGAACATAGATTTTAGAGTCAGATTACCTGAATTTGAATCCTGGCTCTATCACTTAGCTGAGTGACTTGGGTAAGTAAGTGATTTAATATAGGATCTTCGTGCTTCAGTTTCTCCATCTGTAAGGTGGGGATATCATACCTATGTCATAAGGTTATTAGGAAGACAAATTGTAAAGTGCTCAGAGTAGTTAGTGATACAAATAATAAACACTATATAAATGTTGGTTAAATAAGTAAGATTT
This sequence comes from Canis lupus familiaris, assembly GCF_011100685.1. Lineage (NCBI taxonomy): Eukaryota > Metazoa > Chordata > Mammalia > Carnivora > Canidae > Canis > Canis lupus. The sequence continues at coordinate 11,836,176 of NC_049231.1, forward strand.
TAAGTTATAGTTTATGGGACAATTCATCTTTTTTTTTAGTCATTTACCAGAAACCTAGGATCCTCCAGTCTCTTCATATTGCAGCTTCAAATGTTTGCCAGTTCCTAAGACTTATTGCTACCACCATCAATTCTGCTTCCCTATTTCTGTATTTCTATTTCTTTTACTTCTGCTGCTGCTTCTCTTTGTCTCCTTTTTCTGCTGCTGTATCGTCATCGTTGTCATCGTAGTCGTCATCGTCATCATCATCATCATCATCTCTGCTAAGTTAGGGTAGTTTCCAGAGGTGCCATTGGAGGCCACATGGCAAGTTGAAATGCTAGAAGGAGGTCACTCAACTAAGAAGTAGTAAAGTGGCAGATCTGGGCTTAAGACTTTGGTCCCCCACTGCAGGTCCCTTGCCATTTGTACCGTACCACCGCTGCTCTAGAGTGCTGAAGGCTGTCCTTAGTGGTTTTGTGGCTCTAGTCACGACTTCTTTTCCCTGCTTCTCCTGGGCGCACGTGAACACACATGAAAATATTAGAAGAAAACTTAATCACACCCTTCGTATACGAAGTAAATGGGATCACTTACTTCAGTGCTGGATTTCTGTGGAAGCAGGAAGGAGCACCTGGCTATCACTCGGGGCGTTTCAGGTGGGAATGGAATGGGGAAGCATGAGGATCTTTTGCTTCTGCCTATGGGGAAACAGAAGGAAGTGAGAGGATATAAGGGTCTATGACTCCTACCTGCTGGATCAATGAGTGTTTTTCAGTTTGTGATGACTATTTTTTTAAGATTTTATTTATTTGTTTATTTGTTTATTTATTTGAGAGAGAGCGAGAGTGCGAGTGCACACCAGCACAAGCAAGGGGAGGAGCAGGGGGGAAGAAGAGGGACAAGCAGACTCCCAGCTCAGTTCGGAGCCCTATGTGAGGCTTGATCTCACAACCCTGAGATCATGACCTGAGTCCAAACCAAGAGTCCGGATGATCAACTGAGCCACCCCGGCGCCCCTGTGATGAATATTAATCTAGTTTGGAATACACTAGTAAGAATGGATACTGTTCATAGATTTGGAAAAGCTGATAAGATCTTATTAACTTAGAGAAGGAAAAAATTTAGGTGTAAAAGTAATATTATAATTTCTGAGCAAGTTTATAAGTTTGTGACTAACCATATGGTATTAAAACTTGTAAAAAAAATCTTGTGCACTTCGTGAATGTGATTATTTTACAGTGTTTCATTTAGGTATATTAAGCATTTTTCTTTTTCTTTTTTTAAAGTTTATTTATTTTTTTTAGTAATCGCTATACCCACTGTGGGACTGGAACTCATGACCGCAAGATCAAAAGTTGCATGCTTTATGACTGAGCCAACCAGGTGCTCCTTCTTTGACTTTTATTTTATTTTATTTTATTTATTTTTTTTTTTTTTTTTTTTTTTTTAAGATTTTATTTATTTATTCATGATAGTCACACAGAGAGAGAGAGACAGAGAGGCAGAGACACAGGCAGAGGGAGAAGCAGGCTCCATGCAGGGAGCCCGACGTGGGATTTGATCCCGGGTCTCCAGGATCGTGCCCTGGGCCAAAGGCAGGCGCCAAACCGCTGCGCCACCCAGGGATCCCTATTTTATTTATTTTTTTAAACAGTTTTTTGTTTAAAGATTTTGTTTATTTATTCATGAGAGACACAGAGAGAGAGAGGCAGAGACACAGGCGGAAGAGAAGCAGGCTCCATGCAGGGAGCCCCATGTGGGACTCGATCCAGGACTCCAGGATCATGCCCTGAGCCAAAGGCAGACGCCCAACCACTGAGCCACCCAGGGGTCCCCCTTCTTTGATTTTTAATCCCTACTTATATTGCTGTCAGCTTACAACCAAAATAATTTAGATTAAAACATTGAAAAAATTCTGTATATGAATTCTTGAAACCATGACTTTAGCTCTGAAATTTGCTGCCTGAGCATCATCCTCCCTTTCTCTGACCATTAGGATGGCCTGTTGTCTAGAGGACACACTGGAATGGTAGTAGCATATCTTAGTTCATTGGAAAGACCATGGTTCTGGTCATAAAAGTTTCATGGTCTTAAGTGAGATCTGTTTGACTAGTGCATATTACATCAGACTTACTAAAAAATGGGTGTTGTTTCTTTTTTTACAGTGGCTATAGCATTCTAATGCTTTTGATTGTTATAGGAGATTGAGGTTGATAATGAAGTCAATCCAGTACTTAACATGTAAAGTTGTATGCAGTATAATGGATATATTTTATGCCTGGGAATCAGGAAATCTCATCTGTCCTTATATAGTTTTGTGCCCAAACAAAGGTCTCTTTATGGAAATGTGATTATAACACTCTTATTTTTCCTCAAATAATGGAATAAGGCTAATCAAAATAATGTGAACATTTACTGATACACAAGATATGTGGTTGTTGGTTAAGTTTATTTTTTTCTCTGGCTAATTTTCCCTCTGTTTATTACTTCATTTATTTTCTTTTTTCTAGGTCAGATTACTTTTTAGAAATTTTGCATACATTTGCCTTCAGTATGTCATTATGAAAAAATTTTAGTATACAGCAAAATCTAGATAGGCATTGATCTTTTCAAGTTTCTTCAAATACTTTTCTACTTGGGACCCAAGTAGAAATGCCTCTTTCCTTTTTCAAGGCAACTATTTTATCTTCTCTAAATTTATAATTATCATTTATATTTTATAGTTTATTTTTTTAAAAGACTTTTATTTATTCATTAAAGACACAGAGAGAGGCAGAGACACAGAGGGAGAAGCAGGCTCCCTGCAGGGAGCCCAATGTGGGACTCCATCCCTGGTCCCCAGGATCACGCCCTGAGCTGACGGCAGATGCTCAACTGCTGAGCCACCCAGGTGGCCCTATATTTCATGGTTTATTTATTTATTTCATAGTTTAAAACTCAGTAGTTTCACTCTTTTATATCATTCATGAATTGTTTGCATGTGGTAGTCTTGGCCAGCCCCACCACACACTTCACACCTCTTCTGTATTGCTAAATTTCAAACTCCTTGAGTGCAGGAGTCTTGTCTCATATATGTTTCTCCCTTTCGTGTTTCCTAACATGTGGGCACTCATTGATAAATAATTAGGTTTTCTTTGGTTGCTGTATCTCTGACTCTGTTTCTTGTTTCATTCTACGGGTTTTTAATGTAAATAATATAATCTGCAATAGTCCTCCTTCATCTGTGGGGGACATGTTCAAGGATGCTTGGCACCACAGATAGTACCAAACCCTATTCACTGTTTTTTCCTATACATACAAACCTATGATAAAGTTTAATTCATAGCATAAACACAATAAGAGGCTAACAACAATAACAAGTAGAACTACAGCAGTATAGTGTAATAAAAGTTATGTGAATGTGGTTTCTCTCAAAATATCATACCTATTCTATACTCACCCTTCTTGTGATGATGTAAGATGATAAAACGACTACCTGGTGAGATGAAGTAAAGTGAGTGACATAGGCATTGTGATGTAGCATTAGGCTAACTCGACCTGACACTGTCAGAAGGTGGATCATTGCGTCTGGACTGCCGTTGGCTGTGGGTAATTGAAACTATGGAAAAGGGGACTGGGATTACTGTATATGATTTTAAGGCTCTTACGCCTTTGTAGTAGTGGTTTATATTTGTAAATTTGTTATGTGGTCACTACATGACATTGAGCAATTAGATGTTTTAAATCAGCATAGTCCATTAGTACTACTAATGGAAAGGGACACCACATCTCATAGTTTTTTATATGAAAAGAGCTTCATTAATTTAAAAAATTAATAGATTCTGATGTAGTTGCTCATGGTTTTTATCTTGTGCTTTGCAGCGTTTTCTTTTTCTGGAATGAGGTTCTTGGTTTTGACTGTGTAGAAGAAATATGTTAATTAGATTATATTTAGTTGGTGAGTTTGTACCCACAAGAATGTGACTTTTAAAAAGTTGCAAGTTGCTACAGTTCTTGCAGATAAGATTGTTTCCTGTTTTCTTTTGCATATTTAATACTTTGTATATTTTTCCATGAGGTAGCCTTTCAGTTTGTCTGTTTGTATTGTTTGACATTCAGACTTAAATATAAATTAAACACTACCATCACTGGTGCTTACAAATACTAGCCATTGAAAATGTCAAAATTTGGATTTGACCCAAGAGTTACAAATAATACAAGCTTTTGTATAAATATATCCAAATATATATTCTTAGGGGAAAAGGAATAAATAAAACACTGTGTTTATGGAGTAGTTTTAAACAGTTAGGCTTTAGAATTGCTACATACCCAAAGTATTTCTCCAGTGAATTACATACTGTATCAGTTCACGAATTGTGTTATAAGAAAGGTATTTAATACCTAACTGGACCTCACTACTACAGAAAATTCAGTAGAATTAACAGAAATCAAAATAATAGTTTGAAGAAATGATGTATACTCAATTGAGACCATTTTAGATCTTTTTAAGAGGACAAAATCTAAAAAAAAAAAAGGACAAAACCTGTTTTACCTTTTTAAAGTTTTACTTAAAAATTAAAGTGATATTTGTACACATGTAGTTTTAAAAGTCGAGTAATATTTCAAAGCTTATAAAAATAGCAGTTGCCTCTCTCTTTTTACCCCTCATTCCCAATCTTTAGAGGCAATTAGTTTCAATTGTTTTAGCTATTCGTTTTGATACTTGCCTTTATTTTTCTAAGTCACTTCTGCTTTGTGTTGGCTTTTCATTTTAGACAGTAGTTCATTTTAGTAGTAGTTCATTTTGACTTCCTTCTAAGAAAAATGAGGATTAGTCATTGTAATTAAATCTACTGCCTGCAAACATTTACATAAACTTCCTTTTCTGTCATAATTCCTTTTATAGGATATCGGATATTTTGGGTAAATTCTTTATTTAGTATTTAAATTTATATGACTATGTGAATATTTTTCACAGCTGAGTCAGAAATTCACTAGGATTGCATTTCTTTTATTGTCCAACTTATTGTTTTCTCAAATAGTTATCCCGAGTTTGAACTTTTATGTACGTTGTGCCTATTATTAATCCATTTGCAATTATCTGACACGTCTGAGATGCTTTCAATATGGTTGGATACATCAGGCAATCTCTCAGTTCCATTTTCTTCTTGGAGACTACCCTTGGTATCCTATATAGAGTGCAAATTTTCACATAATTCTTCCTGTTTTTCAGTAAGGAATTTTGTTTTCAGTTGTGGCTTGTGTTCTGAGATCAGGGTCTCCGCTGCATTTTCTCCAAAGATGCATCTCTAAACTTTCTTTCATCAGGGATGAGGAGAAGATTGGTTTTGGGGAGGAGGCCACTTAAGTGAAGTTTCAGTATATCATCTCATTTCTAGCCCTGTGCTGTATTTTTGTTTTCATCAAGCTTCCAATATCTGAATTTCTCCAGCATGGATCCATTTACTTCTCTTTTTTATTGTGATCATATGATAAAATATACTTAACATAAAATTTTCCATTTTAACCATTTTCAGTTCAGTGGTATTAAGTACAACTAAAGGCAGGTAGCTATGTTGGCTATCAAATTAGGATTTATAGATGTTCTCCCTGGTTCCTGTTGTGTTGACTGGTTTTGATTCTTCACACTTACTACAACTTCCTCTTCCCTCTCCCTAGCAAACCCAGGATGGTGCCACCATGCTAAGACATACTCTGTGCTGCTGCGGCAGTTTCATGGCAGTGAGAACCTGGTCCTTCCTTGGGGAGTGATTTTAGGAGGTAGACTGTTACCTAGAAATTTCTGTAAAAGTCTGTTATTCAAAGTTTAGTTGAGGTATGTTCTCGTCTGTGCAGTTTCTCTGAGTGCTCTTGGCAGAATTAATTACTTCTTCTGGGCCATAACACCTGTCAATAATTTTATTTTATTCTAACTACATTAGATCTACACTAGATAACTTCATTATGTGATCTGTCTCCTTTCTTTCTTAAACCTATGGTTCCACAAGGTTTGGAGAGTGCTCCCATGTTCTAATACAGTTTAGGGTCCATAATAAGTAATAAATTATTTACTAAATGAAAAAATAATTCAACTGATTGAATATTCTACTTTCTGGCAAGTATATTGTCATCACACCCTTTATCACCAGTGTCCACTGAAAGCTATGCCAGGACCTGTTAAGTGCTTTTTGTTTATTGCTGAAGATTAATTCTGTGTGGTGCTTAGAGATGTGGTAAGAATGCTTGGGTTCAGATAAATAAGCAAGTTTCTTAACCTTAAACTAGCTTTAGTTTTTTTTTAACCTGTAAAATAGAGATAATATCTACCAGGTAAGTTGTGAGGATTACATTAATACTTTTCTAGTGCTAGATCCATGCCTGGCACTTGTTTTATAGTGAAGCTCCTTTTCATCGTTATGGGGAAATTACCTACTATAATATCATTAGACTCTGATGATAATACATGATGATTTTTGATAGAAAATCAAAGTAAAATGACAAAACTAGTTACTATTAAAATATTTAGTTCTTTGAACTTTGTATACAAACATGTTCTGAAATGATCTCCATGGACAATAACAGATTATGGCATCTAGATAATTAAGCTGGGAGAAATAGTGCCCTCCATGTGTTATATACCTGTTAAAATTCTGTATTCCTTAAATATAATCTAAGATCCCCAGATTCTTTTAAAAAGAAATACATTAGACAGCAGTTTCAATATTCATGTTCTTTTCCTTCCTAAGGAGAGTTTTAGGCAGCTCATTGGTGACTTTGATATCTGGCATGCTTGTCGTCTTCCAATATCCCCCTTCCAAGACTGTGCCAAAGTCAAGAGCGCCTTCCTTCATTCAGTTAGTGGTTATAGAAAACTTGCTTATGCATCTACGTTTGTGGATGCAAGTGAGAATAAGGCATAATTGTTTTTCTCAAGGAACCATCATGTCTTCGTCATTTCAGTAATATTAAAATCAGATGTTTTGGCAGAATGTACTCACACTCTTTGACCCAGAATTCCATTTACAATACTTTATAAGTGGAATAAAAATGTGCACAGAAATTTATGTACAAGATGTTCATTAAAAAATTAATTATAAAAGCAGTAAAAAAGATATGAATTTTGGTACATCTATTATATTTTCCAGGCTTTCAATTAAAAACACGATATTACTTAAATCATTAAAATTGTATTTAAAAAAATCTGTTCTGGTCACATTATGTGGGTGGATGGGTAGAGGGTTAGGTCAGTTGTTGAATTCCATGATCCATTAAGAGGAGTAGTAAGGTGCTCAGGTCTGTGTGTGGAGCCCCAGTCCCACCACTTGCTGCACGTAAGACTCTGGCAGGTTCGTTCTTTAAAGTTCTATAAACTTCAGTGGTTTTTCCCCCTATCTATAAAATGGGCATAATAGTAGTAGTTATGAAGTTTGTTGTGAGGATTAAATGAAACACTCTATGTATCCTAAAAAAAACAAACAGAAACTCAGATTTTGGGGCTCTTACTGTTACCGTTTTTCTTTACATTCAGTCCTTCCTTAATGGTTTTTCTCCATGATCTTCCTCCAAATCATTGTCAGGAATGGCAATGTTTTGTTTGGTCTGACAACTTCCATTGCTTTGTAATAGCCATCTAGAGGTTTCTGAGGCTTCTGTCAAGCTCTGTAAAGCTGTCACCTGTTACCTCTGTCAGCCACTTTCAAAGGAGAGGAAGTAGCAGTACTGCATATGTGCCTTGGGTTTGCTAGCCTTGCTTTATTTTATTTATTTTATTTTATAATAGTCACACAAAGAGAGAGAGAGAGAGGCTGAGACACAGGCAGAGGGAGAAGCAGGCTCCATGCACTGGGGGCCCGACGTGGGATTCGATCCCGCGTCTCCAGGATCGCGCCCTGGGCCAAAGGCAGGCGCCAAACCGCTGCGCCACCCAGGGATCCCCTAGCCTTGCTTTAAACCTTCTTTGTCTCTTTATACACATAGTCACTCTTTTCTCTTTTGGGTTTTAGGTATTTTTTGTTTTTGTATCCTATTTTGATAGGAGTTTGTTAGCTCTCATCTGCCTCCTTTTGAAAGCATTTTGATTGTTACTGTTATTGTTTGATTGCATAAATTACTCCTCATAATAGAGTAGTAATCCAGAGATAAGCCTTAGGTCACCTTTAGTCCTGTTTTTTCTAGGCCTCTTGAAATACAAATACAGCTAGCTTGTAAGGCTGACTTGAACACGCTTCATTTATTTTTTTCAACATGTCTCATTTAAAAAAAAAAGAGTTAGGTTCTATGTGAACTTTTTCTTCTTACTCCCTAAGTAGAAAGCCCCTACTATGTTTAGCTTTAACCAAGTGCAAAGGAACTTGACTGTAAGGGATTATGGCCCTCTTTTAGGGCACGTGGATGATAGCCAGGAAAATTTTGACATTGTTAAATGGTTTAAGTTTGAATTTATGTTGTATAGGTATAAGTCATGCAGTAAATTATAACTAATAAATTATAACTTGATTAATGAAATATCCCTTAGCACATAGGCAAAAATGATTTTGTTTTATAACACATCTTGGAAGTTATAAAGAAGTGAAATTATGGATACTATAAAAAGTCTTTATTTTTTTTAATTTAATTTATTTATTCATCACACACACACACACACACACACACAGGCAGAGGGAGAAGCAGGCTCCCTGCAGAGAGCCCAGCGTGGGACTCGATCCCGATCCCGGGTCTCCAGGACCATGCCCTGGGTTGAAGGCGGCGCTAAACCGCTGAGCCACCTGGGCTGCCCAGTCTTTACTTTTCTTGATGACTTTTTCTACATTGATAAGTCTAGACTATTTATAAAGTATTATAAATCAGACTTTTATTTATATTAAAAAAGTATTAACAGTTGGATTTTGAAATCACTTGCCTTTAGTGTTTTTTCGTAATTTTTAAATCCAAGAATTAATACCATATGGTGTTCAATTAACTTTATTTTTGACTCAGTTTGAAGGACAAGCTGAAGATGTTTTAATGGTATTACTTAGCTGGAAATCGGAAGACAAGTTCCCCATTTAACGCGTATGGCCTCAGCTACATCTGTCCTATAACTTTTGTCCGCTAATGCATGATTGTCATGAACCCTAGAAGTCGATGGCCTTCTTTTTTCTTACCCCACAAACCTCTGTCAAAATTTAGGGTTTTTTTCCACTAAATTTTTTGGATACATTAGGTATATATTAGATGTCAGTATGCATTTTTAAATGCTTATTTTTTCTAAATTTTAATAAAAGACTGTCACTTTTTTTAAAGACTTATTTATTTATTTATTCATGATAGAGAGAGAGAGAGAGAGAGAGGCAGAGACACAGGCAGAGAGAGAAGCAGGCTCCATGCAGGGATCCCGACCCGGGACTCAATCCCGAGTCTCCAGGATTGCGCCCTGGGCCAAAGGCAGGGGCTAAACTGCTGAGCCACCCAGGGATCCCTGACTATCACTTTTTTAAAAAGCTATATTTGATTTTGTTTAGATTGTTCTTCTAGTCATTAAAGCTTAGTTTTAAGCTTTATGGTAAAGCTATAAAGTAACTGGTAACTATATGGTAACTGGCTCCGAGATTGAAAATGAAGCAAAACAAAACACATTTAGTCCCCCGGTTTCACTCTCCCTACAAACCTTGTATCACATTTATATTGACAAGTAATAAAATTAACATGTTTGAGTTTTGACATTCTAAACAGTGGAAAAAGCATTATTGAACTTTAACATAGCTCTGCAGAGAAATCTGGCAGAGGAAAAGGAGTGTGTTTTATATATTGAAAAATCAGCCTGTGGCAATCAGGCACTTACTTGCTCTGCACTGTTTTAACAGAGAATTGAATAGTTTTGTTAAATACAGATATTTTACCTAGTTGTTTGTTAAAACAAAAGAAGGAATATTTAAGGCCTTTTGATGATCGTTTTTATACTTCTGACCTTAAAATGACCCCTAAAAGGAAGAGGGGGTCCCTTGGTTGTAGAACCTCAAGTCAGTAGCTCCTGCCAGGAAGAAAGCTGTTGAGAATAGATACAAGGTGGTTTAGGCATTTTAGAAAAATCTCTTGTCACCTCAGTGATAATTGCTCTCCTTGCATATAGGCATTTTCATGTGTCAGTGCTTATTATTGACTATATTCCTTTGAAATCAATCTAAAATTGATTAGTTATTTCTCATCTTCTAAATTAGGAAAATGATTATCTAAAATTTATAAAAATAAGATTTCCAGGACCTTAGAGGATAAATCAGTCAGTTGAAAGTGAACAGTACTTTTGTGTCTCTGGAGAGATTTAAAATAGTCTTTTTTTGGGATCCCTGGGTGGCGCAGCGGTTTAGCGCCTGCCTTTGGCCCAGGGCGCGATCCTGGAGACCCGGGATCGAGTCCCACGTCGGGCTTCCGGTGCATGGAGCCTCCTTCTCCCTCTGCCTGTGTCTCTGCCTCTCTCTCTCTCTCTCTGTGTGAGTATCATAAAAAATAAATAAATAAATAAAAAATTAAAAAAATAGTCTTTTTTTTTTCCCTTCTGGGGGTGGGACAAGTGAAGATGGATATTACCCTCACCTGATTTGTCAGTAAGAATTCTTGGTGGCCGGAAAAACCAATTCAGACACATCGTGTATTTTAAAAGGATACTGATTGGAGCTCGGGGGCTCATCAGATCGTTGCTCCAGGGTTAGAGCACAGTGTTCAGGGCTAAGCGGCCAGAAACAATGCCCCAAATCACATTGCACAATAATTCCCAGGAGGATGCTGGTAGCTCCAGAGACAGACTGACAGACGCCACAGCCTGCCCCAGGGACACAGCCCGCTCTGGGTGACTCTAAGTGCTGCCACCTCTGCCCTGGACTTGACCCTGCTGCACTTACCCATCGTTAGTGTGGGAGAGAGCAGTCGCTTTTGGTCTCTCTCTCGCCTGCCCACTGGTTGCCCCTGTCTGGGCTGGGCCTGTGTGTTTGGCAGAGCGGTGCCCTTCATGTACAGATGGGCTGTGTGCGGAAGGCTTGAGCTTTTGAAATCATAGACTAGGGAGGGAGCTTACATTCTCACATTTAAGATGCGGAAAACTATTTGACCTTCTGAAATCATAAGGTAGGGAAGTTGCCAGACTTAAGGGGAGGTGCAAATGCTCGGCAGACCAAAAAAAAAAAAAAAAAAAAAATGAACATTCACCACATCCAGAGTTTTATATGTAATGTGTTGAGCCCTCACTGTGTGACAGTCACCATGCTAAAGGTGTCCTGCAAGTACTATTGCAGATCATCCTCACAGCATCAGACATGAATAGGCCAAGAGAGATTGCACAGTTAGTTCAGAGCTGTGATTCCAAAGCCTGTGCTTATAACGTCTGTATTAAACTGACTCTAAAAAATTCCCTGCCCTCCCTCCTGATACATGTAGCTCAAAAATCTTGTAAATAAATCCGTTAGGTTGATTATTCAGTTTATTAAAATCTTATGCATGGCATATATGTACTTAGGCATTTTAAAGGAAGTTGAAAATCTGTGGCCTTAATTTTCTCTATTTTCAACTGACTGAATAATTTGATTCTTTTTCTGAATTGTAATTTCTCATTTTGTGACTTTGCCACAGGCTACAGCCTGATATAGTGCTTTCTTTCTTAATATCAGTCTTGGAAGCTGGTTACTGAGTGTAAGGGAGACAGACAAGAAGGAGAGGGGACATACGGTGACCAGGACTGAGGCCGGAAGGGAGAAACATCACACACACACACACACACACACACACACACCAGGGAGACACAGACAAGTACATATAGAAGGAATGAGAGGGATGGGGATGACATGACACACATATTATCTTATAAGCAGCATTCTTTGTGTTGTTATTTGTAATGGCAGCTTGAAAAACAGTGGAACTCCCCTTCCTCTGCTTTAGGAAAGTCCTCGAAGCCCCCTCCCCGTTTTTAGGTTGGATTCAGTGCTTCTCTAGAGTAAACAGTAAGTTTTAAGCCTCTGTACCACTTTGCATTTTATTTATTTTATTTTATTTTATTTTATTTATTTTATTTTATTTTATTTTATTTTATTTTATTTTTTACAACTTTGCATTTTAAATTGACTTATGTGCCTCTTTTTTAAAGCCAAAAAAATATGATATCTAGGAGTAATAAACAGGAGCTGTTATTTAACTTGGGATCGATCCAGCTTGGTTTGGGGGGAAGAATCATAGAGAGAAACTCCCATAGTTACTATGATGTCAGCCAAGCTAGAGTATTTCTTCATAAACCACAGCTCTTGTTAATTATTGCTTTAGCACAAGTCTGTCTGTCCTGCAGATTTTTCTGTGCCACCAAAATAGAGCTTTATAATGTTATTTTATTCACTTGTGCCTTTGGGACTAAATGGGCAGCTATAATTTTTATGAAAGTGAGTATATCAAGTGCCCTTCTCCATACATGTTCTTGTAGGCAGTCTAAATGTGGGTTGGGTGCTAGAGAAATACATGATGTAAGGTAAATGTCCGTGAAATTAAAAGCGATTTTTGTCGTCTTTACATATTACATTTTTAATACTGAATATACTATGCTTTTTGTCCTTACCTCCATCTGATCTTTCTTAGGATATAAATTTTAATTTGTGAACTCTTACTTTCCTATGAATTTCTTGTTTTGTTCAATGCTGGCTGTATACAAAGGATTTTTGATAAATGAAATTGATGTTACTTACTCGGCCATTCTATTACTTTACTTTGAGATTTATGCCTCTTTTATTAACAGTTTATAGTGGGCCAGCAATCCTCAAGTGGGCAGTAGTCCTTTTATTAAGCTACCAGGTTGAAAATATAATGTTGGAATAGAGACGAGTTTCTTATCTTTATGGACATTAGCTAATGGTGAGTTTAATTAGTCATCCTTTAAGGAATGTCCTGCTGGGCCAGAACAGTGATCCCTCCAGCGAGACTCTCCTAAAGAGTGCAGCAAGGAGACAGGTTACTTACTGGAATCCTGTCATTCTTAAAGGACATGTAGACCATTTCTAATTTCCTTTTAACATATACATATTATACTCAGAATTCATGCATTCTTTTGAGCTCTTCAGCACGGCAGTCTGTTCTGATCAAGTTATGTATGCATTAAGCTAAAATTATTATTACTTATAGATTTGTTGGAGTGGGTAGCTCTGGGGGAAAATACCATTTATAACATGAACTTAGTTCTTCTTTGCTCAGAAGCCGTTTCCATTTCTTCACCTGTAAAATATAAAATGATTTCACAGTTTTTTTTCCCCTGCTACTCTCAAAATCTGTTCCGCTATTTCTAATATGGCCCATTTATGAGGCTTGTCTTTCTCACCCTTCTTCTTAGCATTTTTCTCCCTACATGCCGTTTAAATATAGAATATTAAGCAAGTTCTTTATGTATCATGAGGGAGGTACAAGTTATGGAGGGTCACTGAATTCCTTTGAATTATCTGATGGCTGTAACTAAAAGTTCTGTGGATTTTTAGGAGAAACGCTATTTAATAGATGTGGTTCAAAGAAAACAGGTACAGCTTGTATTGAGTGCTTCAAGATATGGATTTACTGAAGGTCCTTTCATGCGGCATGCGTTCTGCTTTTTAATTCACTAGAAGCTAGTTGAAGACATTGATCTTCCTTTGTCCCTTGCACAATACCCATCATGAGAAATTCTCTTTAAAGAGTTTAGTTTTGGAAAAATATGTCTCTAATATATTGCTGAAAAATATTTAGAACCCACCAGAACTATTAAAGAATGAAGATGGTATTTTCTTCCTAACAGATAAGGGAAGAATTTAGAAAAAAATTATAACTCTTCTTGGTTGACTTCTATTTTTGAAGTTCTGGGTTACCGCATAGAAAAGGGCTGAAGTGAGCATTCTAAAAATTGTTTCCACTTTTGAGGACATTAATAGAGTTGGGTGACAGTTCCTGGGACATATATGTAGGATGATCGCATCTTCAAGAAGAGGCTATCAAATACTAAGGTCTTTGGTATTCAAATAACTCAGCTCCCTGAAATAAATAGTATCAAAGGTAAACCTGCTTTAATCTCCATAGTGACTATTTTATTGTGTATAGTATTAAAATTTATGAAAAACAGTAAAGCCACAGACTCTGTGACATTTAGATTGGTATAAATTTCCTTGTTAAGTATCATATTGAAGACCCAGAAGAAGAAAATTAACTCTGGAAATACTTACCTTGATATTCTACAATCCGCATGTTAAAGTGTCATATTGTTTCTTACTAAGAAATATATTTTTATCATGGCCAGCTTGTGTGTAGCATGTTTGCATACAAAACAAAAATTTAAAAAAATAAACAGTTTTTCATACTGTATGTGTGTGTGCCAGGGGAAGGAAAGGAAGGAGAGAGAGAAAGAGACAAACATTAACTATAGGGAAGGATCGTATGTATGATAAATTTTTAAGAAACAATATGCTATACACTTCCATTTTGTTAAAAAAACAAAATAGCAAATGCTGTAGGTGATGCCCCCAACATTGACTTCAAAACCATAAGGCTATGCCTTTATCCTTATTTAGTCTTAATGGTAGGTCTGCACATAAAGTATTTTGTCATGGAGAAACAAACACTAAAATCCTAAAGTTTAAAAAACGATAGTGTTATTTATAATTGGTATTCTGGGGAGATGGAAGTGTGCCCTACCCTTCGTCATTCCTAACTATCAGTGCAATGAATTAAAATTGAGGGAGATTTTTTTAAAGCATCAATTTATGCTTACAATTCCCAGGACACAATCAAGAATTTGGAAGACCACCATATGTATTTAGGCCTTTGGAAACTTTAAATCATCAATCTGCTGAGTCTCTTCTCTGTAAAAGAATCCATTATTTAAATGGCATGATTTTTAGTCAGTGGGGATAATTTATTCCAAGGAATTTTCCCTTTCTCCAAATAACTAGGACACTTGTGAAGCAAGGCTGTCTTTCCTGGGTGATGTATCTTAATTGTAATTGTCTTCTTATTTTACAATAGGTATGTTACTTTTATTGTGTGCATCTAATAAAAATCAAGTTTACCTTTCTGAGAAAATATTTCTACAAAATATTTTCTGACTAATGGATTCATTAAAAATTAGATTCTGTTCAGTATAAAGAACTGCGTTCCAGGAAGTATTATCCCATGGAATCAGGAACTAAGATGTTTCATGTGAGAGAATTTTCTAGAAAACGAAAATTAGGAATCGTAACTCAATTTTGTTGTAAATTTTAAGAAATTAATAGGATACTTTAATATATGTATTTGTATACATCTGTATATCTATATCTATGTCAAGAGTGAGATAACTATTTCAAACATCTAGAAAAGTATAGAAACCATTTTGATAAAACACCTGTCTACTCCGTCTATTAAATCTTAACGCTTTTTCCCTGACTTCTCAGAGTATATGGAATAGCCATCAGTGACTTAAAGTGATATAGGAAATCATCGTGAAAGCATACTAGTTAGCGAGCACTGGTATGCCTAGCTTACTCAGGTCCCTTAGACCTCAACACACCATATTTTTCTGATTCATCTTTTAAATGTCATAGGTTTCTCATTAATATATAACAGTGAATCTTCCCCTTTTGTCCTCTTATCTAAAGCAGCTTTGGAAGAATGGAACACATTTCTTAAATGAGCTGCCTGGACTTACATGTTCCTCCTAGAGGGCAGATGTGTTTGTGACTAATCATTTTTTTCCAATTTACTGCAGATTATAATAGTGAAAAGGAAGAAGGATTTTGTATCGTGGGAGCTGTTTCTTTCTGGTTTGGACAAGTTACTTGACCACTCTGTGTGCTTTGTTAATACCTTTCCCATAGAGAAGTTCTGAGAATTAGGTGAACTAATGTAAATAACTGGCACACAGAAGTTGCTCAAGAAGTGGGTACCTGAGTCATTCAGTCCGTTGAGCGTCCAACTCTTGATTTGAGCTCAGATTGTGATTTCAGGGTCCATGGGATCAAGCCCAGCATGGAGCCTGCTTGTGATTCTCTCTCCCTCTTTCTCTGTCCCTGTTCCCCCATCCCCTCACTTTGTGTGCACAGATTTTCTCTTTCTCTCTCTCAAAAAAAAAGTTGCTCAAGAAAGATTACTTTAATATCACAAGGCTTCTTTGAAGTGGTTGAACTTGCTAAAGTCTGATTTCTAAATGAGTGGGGGGTATTTCTGCACAAAAATACTCAAGACTTGTATTACCTCCCCAAACAAAGCAGATTTTAACATAAAATTTCATCATCCAACCCTTAGAACCCCTGCTGATTGTTTTCTTATACTGTTGGTTTATTTTTGTACCTAAGGTCTGATAGGCACATAACAAGTGCTTTGTGAACCTTAAACTAAGTGAAAATAGATTGTTCAGATGAAAGGTATGTGGATAAGTCAGTTTTGGGGCAATTCTAGAGATCTCTTGCCAGAACTGGTATCTTTGTTTTGGTCTTCAGAGACCATTAAATGTGATCACTGAGTCATACTTGCTGTTTTCTCTGTCCCCTGGCTATCTCTCTTAAGACTCTGAAGCTTGCCAGCCACAGGATGTTTAAAAGGCAGAGTAGGCTTTAGCCCAGGGGAGTTTGTTTATTTAAAGAAAAATAATTAAGTTCAAACATCCCTACCATGTCATAGCTAGTCTAGTCATGTTAGAGTTAGTGAGTTCTTTTGATTCTTTCTGGTGGTCATGGTGCCTAAAGGTAACAAATTTGAAAGCAAATTTAAACTTTTCCCGAGATTACTTGGAACTTTATAATGTAAACCCAAAGAGAAGTCCCTAAAGGAATGGGAGGAAAGGGCCATTTATTTTGCAGGTTGTTGTTTTTTAATGGGACTCATTTAATTCAAATCCTTTACCACCCCTTCCTAGAGTTATAGTACAGATGATTTAAAAACAAAACCACAACCAAAAAAAAAAAAAAAAAAAAAAAGAAGAAGAAGCACTATGGTGGCTATATCTTTATTAATTCTTTGAAGTTGGGACCATAAGAATCTTTTAAAGAATGTTTTATAAGGGGAGACATCTGGGTGTCTCAGTGGTTGAGCGTCTGCCTTTGGCTCAGTTGTGATCCTGGGGTCCTGAGTTTGAGCCCTGCATTAGGCTCCCTGAGGGAAGCCTGCTTCTCCCTCAGCCTGTGTCTCTGCCTCTCTCTCTCTGTCTCTCATGAATAAATAAATAAATACAATCTTTTAAAAAAAAGAATCTTTTAAAAGGGACTGTAGAGTTCTATAGATGTTTAGACACAAAGATACGGTGATTGGTGACTTACATATTTCAGATGATTATCATCTCCAGAATATTTCTTCTTACATATTCTCTGCCAGATAAGAAAATCTGAGACAGATATTTTGGGCTTGCCAGTGGTACAAGGAATCTCATGATGAGATAACTTGTAAAAACCAAGTCCTAGAGGAAATGGAGGAGGAATAAGAGATAGCTGGTGTTCCAGGCAGAGGGAAAGACAAGTCCTGAGGCCCTGAAGTGAGAATGTGCTTGAAGTGTTTAAGGAAAGGAAAGAGGCCAGTGTGGCTGGGATGGAGTGAACAAGGGAGAGAGTGGTAGGAGATGACATTCCAGAGATGTGGGAGGGAAGTAATAGATCCTTATGGCCTTTGTGAGGGATTTTGTCTTTGAGACTAGTGAGATGGGTTCAAGTATAGAGGCTTTGAGTGGAAGAATGGAATGATGTGACAAATTTGATTGACTTAATGAGGTGAGCAAAGGGAGAGGCTGAGAGATCAGATAGGGAACTTGCACTTGAGAACTCAGGTGCTGTGGACCCTCGTGGTCAGTGTTAAAAGTGGTAACATTATGGGTTGTCTTTTGAAACTGGAGCTCCTAGGATGGGCCCTGAATGGGTAGTGATGAATATTTCTGCATATAGTGTTGGATTGACCCATTTTTTAATGATATTAAGGTTAATCACTGGGTTCAAATTTTGTTTACTTGATTTATCCATTATAAAGTTTCCCATTAGTCTTTTACGTAATGGTTTTAGCAACCATTGATCATTTTTTAGATCCAGTATTTCATTAGATGTTACAAAGTGATGATTTTCTGATTTTATCATTCCTTCTACATTTATAATTTGGAGTCCTATAAAAAAGAGTTTTCACCTACTGACTGCTTGGCTACTCAAGGATATTTTCCATATAAGAAAGCCAGAATAAGGGATCCCTGGGTGGCTTGGCGGTTTAGTGCCTGCCTTGGGCCCAGGGCATGATCCTGGAGTCCTGGGATCGAGTCCCATGTCGGGCTCCCTGCATGGAGCCTGCTTCTCCCTCTGTCTGTGTCTCTGCCTCTCTTTCTTTCTGTCTCTCATGAATAAATAAATAAAATCTTTAAAAAAAAAAAGCCAGAATAAGTGCTTGATTCTTTCTCTTTATCAACTTTCAGAATAATAAGTTAGTGCTAGAGCAACCACAAGGGATGGCCATGATGTTTAAAAGTATATTTAAGTTTCACTGGCGCCTGGGTGGCTCAGCCAGTTTAGTATCTGACTCTTGGTTTCATTCAGGTCTTAATCTCATGGGTCATGGGATCGAACCCCACGTTGGGCTCAACGCTCAGTGGGAGTCTGCTTGGCTATTCTTTCCCTCTGCCCCTTCCTCCGCTTGCATGCTGTCTCTCTCTAATAAGTCCTTTTTTTTTTTTTTTTTTAAGATTTTATTTATTTATGAGAGACACAGAGAGAGGCAGAGGCATAGGCAGAGGAGAAGCAGGCTCCCTGCAGGGATCCTGATGTGGGACTCGATCCCTGAACTGGGATCACACCCTGAGCCAAAGGCAGACGCTCAACCACTGAGCCACCTAGGCATCCAAATAAATGAATCTTTAAGAGAAAAAAATATATTTAATGTTTGAATCAGTGGGAGTCATTACCATTTTAATGTTCAACATGTCATTTGATGTTCATTTGATCTTAAAACATGTCTCTAACATAAAAACTGCAAAACAAGGTCTGAGAAGTCTAACTTCCATCCCTGTCCCTTACATTCTGTTTTCTCTTTTCTCTGTAGATAACCATTTAAAAATGCTTTCAATTTATCCTTACGTTATTTTTTCTCTTATGAAAGAAAAAAACCCCAAGTCTGTATTTATATTTGTAGTCTTCCCATTTTTTTTTTTTTTAAACAAAAGAGTAGCATCATATGGAATACTAATTCAGGTATAGCAAGGGAAATAGAGAGCTACTACTGGTCTCCTTGAACGTTGTTCTTGAGAACTGTCAACTTTTTATTCCATGTAAAAGAGTTTCTTGTGTTCCTAGCTTTCTCCACAACAAGCAGCTAAAAGAACATACATGTTAAATAAAAATAACCTACTTGCAACATTTAGCAGTATTTAGCAAGATTGCTTATCTAGCAATTACCCTTTTGGGAGTTTTCCCCAAAGATTGCAACAATAAAATTTCAGTGATATATGAAATTCTGTTCTTTGAAAAATTCTTTGTTCTGTTCTTTGAAGACTGATACCACAGTTTGTCATTTATTTATTTATTTATTTATTTATTTATTTATTTATTTATTTTTAAAGATTTTATTTATTTATTCATGAGACAGAGAGAGAGGCAGAGACACAGGCAGAGAGAGAAGCAGGCTCCATGCAGGGAGCCCAACGTGGGACTCGATCCCAGGCCTCCAGGATCAGGCCCGGGCTGAAGGCGGCTGTAAACCGCTGAGCCACCCGGGCTGCCCCACAGTTTGTCTTTTAATTATGGGCCGAGTTTACTGGGGAAAAAACAATAATGGTGATGTAGTTGGCATTCATATCAATGGTGTATGTGTGGAAGAGATGGCATTATGAGACTTTGCCATTTTGAAATAGTACCAGGTTAAATATTTCATCAATTAAGATTATATCACTCATCAATTTATTTGTTCTTTCAATAAATATTAACTGGGTGCTTCTTGTGTGGCAGTCATTGTCTTAAGTGCTCAAAAGATACCAGTAAATAAAACCAATAAAAATCTGCTCTGGAGCTTACTTTCTCTAGGCCATGAGGGCGGGAGAAGAGACAATCAGCCATAATCAATTTACTGTTTTCAAATGTGGAGTTTTGGGGCTCTTCTTCTACATCTCCCTCTTTTCTTTTTCCCGTCTGTAAATGGCAATCTTAGGAATTGCAAGACCCTGGTGGGTGGAAGGCATTGAGGACTAAAGGATTTATAGATCTTTATACTCAGTATGTGTAACATAACTGTATAATTCTGGTCCTGTGGGATGATAGCCTATTTTCCATCTCTCTCACCTCATCCTCAGCCCTGTTAATGTTTTTTTATTAAAAGGTTACTCAAGAAATTTTTTGATCCTTTTATAGACACTAAAATTTAGAAAATTGTCCTTAAAGATTTTATGCTTTTCTTACATTCTTAATGACTACATTTTTATTTCAGAAATGACCATTAAGAAGTAGATGCCCAGATGCAAAAGTGATGAAACAGTCAATTTGTCATAAAGTAAGATGCAGCTGTGGCTTTTCAACCAGATTAGTAAGTGTGGCCAAAATTTTTTTAAACTTTATACTTATTTTATGTATTTTGAAAAACGTTTAACAAAAAGTATAGTGGACATTTTCTTAAGTGTCAACTTGTATTTCTGTTTTTACTTTGGATTGTAGTACAAATTAGAGCATGTAGCTCTAGAAAATGTATGTCTGTGCTGTACTTTTTAAGAACTATAAAGATAATATTATAAAATCATAACTTGAGAGGAAATATATGAAAAAGAGTCACTGTAATACCACTATCCAAATATAGCTACTTTTTAATTTTTGGGACATTTGTTTTCCTTCCCAGTCTCTGTTCTATACATTTTTTTTTAAATCATTTTGATTATAGTGTTGTGAAGAATATGCTTCTTTTATATCTTTTAAAATTAAATTTGTTTCAGATGTTTCTCCCTGTGAATAGAAATGTACTCTTCAGTACAGGGTTTCTTATTGGGGTAATGAAAATGTTCTGGAATAATGTGGTGGTTGGTAATGGTTACACAATTTTGTGAATATAGTAAAAACCACTGAATTTTACACTTTAAAGGGATGAATTTTATGACATATGGATTATACCTAAAAACCTCCAGGATATCAAATCTTGGTAAGAGTAAAACCAAATTGAGTACTGATATCTTAGAATATGAAAATGTGCCAAGACATCATTATGTACCTAGAAGAAATGATTTGATAGCCAGTAGAATAGTGTTTTTGTAATAATAAAAATAATACATTTTATAAATACTTTAATAAAAATATTAAAATACTTTGATTATTAGAGCCATTTGACTCTTATGTTTTGATAATACCAAATGTCATGACACTATGTACTGTATCAACGTTTTGTTAACTTTTTATTTTTCAGAGACTTCCTGTTTTGAAACTAATATTTCAACTTTTCTACCTGACGTTTTTTTAAGAACAGAATTGTATCTATTTTTCTCAGAAGAGAATTCCACAAGGTAAGAAATTGTTAATATAGTAATAAATCAAATATAGTTGAATATAGGTTTAGT